>NC_060276.1:7778334-8140963 GCF_021613505.1 Equus quagga
GAGGATTGTTGTTGTCCTTTCTTAACTCTGTGAACACCTACAGGTTAAAGAGACGAAGATTCTTTCTAATAGGAAAGAGGAGCAGGCCTGTTGTCTTGGGTCCTTGTAATTGTCCCGGTAAACGTGGAAGAGGTGAGGTGATCCCCAGTGAGAGAAGAGTGCAGTTTGGAGGGCAGTGTGTGGGCACTGTCCTGGGTTATGGAAACATCTCATGTACAGTCATCATGATGTGGGGAGAGAGCTGCGGGCTACATTGGAGAGGGTAAGTGGGATGGGGCAGGATCTACCACTTTAGCCATGCTGTGTGCAGTGTCCTACTCAGAAAGGTACTGATCACTTAGAGGACATGTAGTCACTGCCTTTCTGGGTAGAATGATGCTCAACAAGAACAACATTGATGGTGGCCGGTAGCAGTGACAGGAGTGGACCTTCAGGTATCCTTGAGCTGGCCTGCCTTGCAATCAGGGGAGTCCTGACAGCCACCTGGATCTCAGGCATCCTCAAGATGATTTCAGTGGGCCATTCCTACCAGCGTGCTCTCGTACAGGTTAGAGGAGATGGAAAGACTTTGTAATAGAAGAAGTAGGGACAAGCTTGCTCTGTGTGGCTCCTCTTAGTCATCCGCTAAACATAGAGCAGTTGAGGGGATTCTCACTATGGGAAGGTTGCTGTTGGAGGGCAATGGGTCTTCCTTGTCTAGGGTTATAGAAAACCTTGGCTGCAGTCACTGTGACATGCTTGGGACACAGAGGTGAAAGGTACTTTTGAAGATGTGAGGAGAACTGGGCAGATACTCCATTTTGATCCATTCTGTGTGCAGTGCCCTACCCAGCAAGGTACTGATCACTTAGACGAGGTATGATCAGTGCCTGTCTGGGTGGAGTAATGCTCAACAAGAACAACATTTGGGAGGGTCTTCAGACTGGTGCTGGGGAAGGAGATGGATGTGTCTGTAAGGTGCCTGCCTCCAACTCTGGGGGGTCGTGCAGCCTCCCTGGTTGGATCTCAGGTATCGAAATGATGATTTCTCTGGTCAATTCCTAATAATATCAACCCTGTGTTTGTCCAAGCTGATGAAGATACTGGCTTAGAGAAACGTAAATTTCATATGACAGCACGAAGGGCATTGTGGCGATCCTCCGGCTTGAAGCCATGCTTCATGCAATCTCCAGCCCACAGTGGCGCTCCTCATTACGACTACATGGAATTGGTACCAGTCTGGGACGAGTGATGCTAAGCCAAACGACGTTTGTGGCGGGCTTTGTATGAGTGCTGAGGTTGGAGGTGGGTCCTTGAGCTGCCTAACTTGAACTCACTAGGGCCATGGCTGCCAACTGAATCCCCTGCTTCCACCATATGATTTCATTGCTACACTCGTAATAATGTGAATGTTTAGATGTCAGAGTAGATGAAGTTATTTCCTAGGAGAAGAAGAGAAAATAAGAGCAAGCTTGTTCTCTCTTGGATCTCGTGATCATCCAGTAACCCTGGATATGGTGAGAGGATTCTCACTAATGGAGGGTTGCGAGTTAGAAGGTAGTGAGTTGTCATTTTCTATGGTTATCTAAACATCTTGGGTACAATCATCATGATGTGGAGGGGAGAGAGATGGAATCTACATTTGAGAATGCATGTAGGACTGGGCAGCTTGTCCACCTTGATCCATGCTGTGCGTTGTGCCCTGCCTGAAGGATGCCGATTACTTAGACTAGGTTTAATTGGTGTCTTCTTGGTCGAGTGATGATCATTAAGAAAAACTGTTGTCGTAGCCCTAGGACCAGTAATTGCGGTGGAGGTGCAACAGTCCTTGAGCTTCCCTTCTTGAACCCACCTGGATCTCACTCATCCTCAAGACCTTTAGGGTCTAACTATGCCATGGGCCAATGAGGGTTATCCCAATTGATATCAGAATGCATTCTCATAATGTATCTTGCTCAGCCTCTAAATACCGAGTAAAGGAAACAATCTTGGTTTTGGGTTTTGTGGGAGAAGTTTGCAAGTTTCTTCATTGATACCTGGAAAAGATGTGATAGGTTTATATGTAACCATCATATTTTTAGATTTTATTGATATGTTTTATAATTTTGTATATTTATCGTTTTTTCTGATAAGTGGTTTTCTTGTGAACATGCCTTCTAATTTTTTTCTATTTTTTACCCATCCATTTTACTCTTGACACTAATTGCTGTTCTAGTTGTATGTGGTTCTGAAATTGTTTTCAGTGAAATTTTATTTCACGTAATCTCTCTCTGAATGCTTTAAGTAATTAGCAATCTTGAAGTTTTCTCTTGCAAAGGTTTATTTTATTCAGAGATCTAAGCTCTAAAATAATGATTTGAAATGGCTTTGTGTCCTCATCCAGGTTTGCTATGAGCTCTTCGTAAAACAGTAATTTCTAGAGAAATTTAGGTATGAGTAATGGATAGTTTAACTAATGTTAATAATCAGATATATGTTTTTTATTAAGAGAAATGTTTTCGTTATGGTCAAATAAGAAAATATATATGAGAAAAATCCGCATGAAATTCTGAATTCTATTACCTCATTGCTGAATATGCGTGTTCCCTTTATAGCCACCGTCTTGAGGGTGTCTTGGTTGCTTGCTTATGTCCAAACTTATCAAGCTGTATGCACTAACCGGGTGCAGTTTTTGGTATATCAATTATACCTTAATAAAGCTGTTAAAAAAAGAAAGAAAAACAAAGTATATTACCTCCTAAATAAGCATTCCTTCAGCAAGTGAATTATGATTACTACTGCCATCACCCCCGCTGCTGCTCCTCTGAGTTTAACTAGTACTGATCCTACTCCTGCTCTGTTTATTTGGAGCACAGACAACACTTTACGTGGTCACCTTTTAACAGGGTGGTATCCCTGGCAATATTCATGGCTATAGGACCTGGCTATATCACATATGACATAACTTTTTTAAGAAATAATGTTGTTCTGTTGATACATATGGATATTTTAAAATTCTCAGCAAGTTGAGTAAAATGAGGAAATGATTTTGATAATTTAATAATACCGTGTAAGGATCATGCTCTTCTAGAACACATATTTCGCCAATTCCGTATGCTTGGTGTTCATCACACAGCTATATTTTTCGTGTTACACGAAAGATATAGATACCCATGTTTAACTGTAATTTCCAGGGCATAATGGTTCATTTCTGTTTCATATATTTATTGATATATATATTTTTTTTAATTTGCTTATTCTTTAGAACACTTCATTTATATTCATGCCTGGATAGATTCATTTTCCTTCAATTCAAGCCTTGAAGACTGAGGGAACACATTGTGGAGGGTATAGGTTAATGGCTACAAATGACAAAAAATTTTGATTTTTTCAGCCACAATTTCAAATTATACAGTAGGGCTTTATCCATGCCTCTGTTGCTTTGAACTCAGCTTCTCTTCCTCATCCATGTTGACACTCTTCACATGATTGCATTTTATATTGATATGCATTTTGGTTCCTGCTATTGTTATCACTCAATTATTATCTTCTTTGTTTAGGTCACTCTTGAGTTTCACCAGGTTAGACCTGATTGCATTGCTGATTTTAAAGTTGTAAAAGAATCAACATTTTGTTTGTACTACCTGGAGTAAGGTTGCTTCCAGTTGATGCAGTTCCTTTTCCTTGCCACTGGGACCCCAGACACCTGGAGAACTCTAGCATGAATGATGGGCAGGGGCAGAGTAAAATTGCTTTTCACTTAAATGCAGGATTTCTTTGTTTACGTGTGAGGAATTTGCTTTGATAGTGGTGGAAATTAATGATATGAGAATATACTCATTGATGTGTCTTTCACTAGGTTACAGAAACATTTAGAATATATCTCCTCACCTTTAACACCAATTCTATAATTAATAACAATTTTTATGATGAAGTGTGTTGAGGATGAATTTAACATGTGAATGAAATCTAAGCACCCGGATTGGCAGGTAAGTTAGCATTAAGCCAGTGTTAAAGATGGTTGTTATTAGTGTTTAATAATTATGGCTGTCTTAACATTAAAATTTATGACCATTTTCTTACAGATAGGAAGCACTGGTGAGAGTAAAGTTAAGAGACTTGGTTATTTCCCCCATAGAAAGAGAGTTGAATATTCATTTTGGAGTTTTTTGTATTATTTTTTCATGATAAAAATATTTTTGTCTCACAGTGACCAGAGAATCAGAGAGATATATGTGGATAGATCTACATAGTCCACATTTACATTTTAATAGTGTTTACTTTGTTAAACCTTAATGTTCAAATCCATTTTCTCCTTTTAAACAAACATATACTGTGGTGTTTAACTTTGTGTGTCATCTTGGCCAGGCTGTGGTACCCAAATTTGGTCAAACACGAGTATAGATGTTGCTGTGAATTAGGATTCAAATCAGTAGACTTTAAGTAAGGCAGATTACCCTCTATAGTGTGGGTGAGCCACATCCAAACAGTTGAAGGCCAGGTCCCCCAAGGGAGAGGAGATTCTGCCTCCAGACTGCCATAGGGACTCGAGATGCAACATCAGCTCTTCCCTGGGTCTCCACTCTGCCAGGCTGTTCTGCAGATTTCAGACTTACCAGCCCAAACAATCACATGAGCCAATTCCTTCAAATAAATCTCCTTTTCTCTCACTCTCCTCTTTATGTTTGTGTGTGTAAATCTGATTGGTCCTGTTTCTCTGGAGAACCCTAATGCATATTCCATGTCATCTTAAAAGAAGCTGACAAGGGGCAAGCCCATTGGTGTAGTGGTTAAGTTCACACACTCTGCTTCGGTGGCCAGGGGTTCGTGGGTTTGGATCCCAGGCCAAGCCTACACACCATTTGTCAAGCCATGCTATGGTGGTGTCCCATATACAAAATAGAGGAAGATTGACACAGCTGATAGTTCAGGGAAAATCTTCCTCAAGCAAAAAGAGGAAGATTGGCAACAGATATTAGCTCAGGGCCAGTCTTCCTCACCCCCTCCCAAAACAAGAAAGAAAAAGAAAAGAAACTGACATGTATTTCTGTGAGTATGTGTAATGTGGCTTCATTTTTCAACAGATGGGATTATGCCCTGAGCTTTGTGTAATATGGTGAAACCATGAGTGTGAAAAAGACTGATATCCTACTACATCAAATGGTTTTTCTGGTTAAAGTTTAAAATGTAACTATTTCATGGTATCAACTTTAAGGTTAGTGATAGAAACTAAGGATGCAATTTTTTTAACCTTTTACATGTTTTCCCTTATGCTGCAACAACACAATTCTTTTATAGCAAAGTCTCTGTGAGTTATTTGGGCAATAACTCCTTATGTTGATTACTTTCTTTAATTTTGATATTACCATGTAGGATCTGGTTTGTGAAATGATCCTCCTCATTCTTCATTTTTGAGGATTTCTGGGATAATCTGATTCATTTATATACAGGCATTAAAAAATAGCATTACTTTGTCAAATTTCCCTGAATGTAACATTTAACTTTCTGACATTGCTTTTGCAATGAGGGACTTTGGGCAAAATGAAAATCTTTACAAAGTAGAACTTGCTCATCTGATGTGAGTATGTGCTATACAGATTTTGTTTTCTTCAGGAAAGTCATGCTGTGGTCTTCATAGATAGGTAGAATGAATGTTATAGGTTTATTCCTAGCATTTCTATTTCTATTTCTTTTTGTGTTGATTATATTCTTATCCCCATCATTTGTGCTGACTGATTATTGGTGGTGGACAGTTAACATGCCTATTTTTGCCAACTCAACTTACATCTCTATCATTTTGTATCATTTTTAGCCCACTTTAGTTGGAGAATTGCATTTAAAGGTTTTATGAAGTAGAATTAAATAAACCTTCCAAACACATAGACCTTTTATCAACTGCTTTACAATAGAGTAGCAAAATAGGTGGATATCACCTTAATTGTTAACTTTTTAAATCACATCTTCCTAAGTCTTTCTCAGACTTTCTTTTATACTGATTCATTTTTACTCTGAGAACTTGGTGGTAACATCTGGATTTTTGAAGGACTTGGCTTCCAGTACATCCTGTGTCATCACTGTGTCCTCCTGAGTCACTGCCCTCTGGAGACTTTTTGGTATGAAAAACAGGACACTGTAGTGTATGGGTTACTTTTATCTCGTCAGAGGAATTCCTGAAAGAAGCTCTTTTTTGGTAGTCTGGTAAGTTTGCAAATAGAAAAGCAATATGTCCTAATTAAATGGGTTTTGGCACATATGGATCTAATCTTTTGATGATATTGTTTTTGCTTCTATGTTTCTTTTCAGGTTCCAAAAGTATTTTCAGATGTTGCCTCATGACAAATCAGGGCTGTAGAGTTATTAAAAGTTTATTCAGTTCTGGGTTGTGAGTGTCTAACCACAGAAATGTTTCATGTACCTTGTCTCCCAGGTATGTAATCATTCATCAAATGATCATTATTACAATTACAACTACTCTACTAATATAACCATACCTAGTACTAGTATGACTGACTTTACATGTATTGCTAAGATGAAGTTCAATTTTTACCTTCAAACTGATAGGAAATCTACCTGTTAAATAAATAAATATAGATATATTTGAAAGTATATGCTTACAAGAATGGGATCCTGCTATACACCTTCTATTGAGTACACCATGGATATCTCCACTGCTGAACAGAAGTTTTAAAGTTGGTTTTAGATTCCTACGCTTGAACCAATGCAGAATGTGTGATGGTAAGGGCAATGAAGTGAGGATTTTATTTAATTATTTTCCTTCTCAAATAAGGAATTAACTAAGCAGTATTTCTACCAGTGAGTTATGATTCTTAGAACCTATTCCATACCTTTTCAATTATTGTAGCTTTAACATAGGCAATGAATTTCTTTCTTCCCTTTTTTTAGGTAAACACTCTTCAAAGCTTTTTACTCATTCATTCCAGTTCTCAGGGCCAACTCTATTAGCACACACTAGTATCTCTGCACATCATAGATGAGACCTGAGACTTAGGTTACTTGTGCAAGGCCAGGCAGCCAGTGCAAGGTGAAGCCTTAACAGTCCTCAATATTGTTGCTCCATTGCTATCATTACCTCACTGGAGTTCTGATGAGTGCCCTTGGCGAGGGGGGCCTGTTGCTGACATGTGCAGCCCCACCTCCAGGTCACTGAGCATCCTCTGAGGCCAGGGCCTCACGTGGGGTTTTGGGGGCTGAGAAGACCATGAGGCCCCGCCAGCCGGGATGGAAGGATGGAGGGAAGGGTCCTTCAGGCAGAGCAGAAGGGGAGGTCCCTTGGGCATCCAGAAACCTTGTCAAAACCTTTCTTTGAGTTAAATCTTAATTCTTTTCTTCCAGAAGTGTTGGAAATAGGATCTAGAAGCCTGAAGTGAGACATATGGCCATCTGGCCAGTGCTGCCACCATTAAGAAGCCAAACAGCCTCTCAGATAATGAATTGCAATATCTTGTATATTTGTTTTTTATCTATTTACAATTTTCTGAACTACTTTATCATTTTTCAAAAATTTTCAATTGATTCTCTGGGTTGATTACGATAATATTGTCTGTGGGTTTTATGTATTGATTTTCTACATTGATTTTTTAAACAATGTTTTCTCAGCCTAACTAGACAAAATCAGTAAAACTGAACACTGAAAACATAGTAACAGCCCCAAGCAACCTCCCTCTTCTGAACTTTTTCTTTAGGCATTTTTAGAACTTCAGATCATTTGCATCATTCTCCATGCTGAAACACACATATGTATACACATGTATATGCATGTATGTAAAATACATTTTGTGTGTGTGACAGAAAATCTGACAGTCACTGCTCAAGCTCAAAACACACAAGCAGTTCTCTCGCTTGATTTCATATGACATTCATTGGGATTTATTATTGTAAAAAACAATTTATCAGGGGCTGGCCAGGCCACATAGTGGTTAAGTTCGCACACTCTGCTTTGGCTGCCCAGGATTTGCAGGTTTGGATCCTAGGCGCGGGCCTAGCACCACTCATTAACCCATGCTGTGGCGGCATCCCACATAAAATAGATGAAGATTGGCACAAATGTTAGCTCAGTGACAATCTTCCTCAAGCAGAAAGAAGAAGATTGGCAACAGATGCTAGCTCAAGGCCAATATTCCTCACCCCCCCCAAAGAACCTTTATTTTTTCACCTAAATATGAATTTATGATACAGCATTTTAGCTGTCATTTTTAACTAGTGTTTCATATTTGTTGACATTTCTTTCAAGGTAAAATCTACATACAGTGAAATTTGCAATTCTTAAGTGTACTTTCAATGAGAATTTACTAATTCATATGCCCATGTAACCCAAGCCCCTACCAAGTTATAAAAAATTCCATTCCCCCAAAATTTCCTCATGCCGTTTCCCACTCCAACCCGAGGGAATCACTATTTTAATTTTTTTCTACCGCAGATTAATTCTACATGTTCTAGAACTTCATGTATGTGGGATGATGTGGTGTGTATTCCTCTGTGCATGACGTTTTTCTTTCATAAGCAAACTGTTTTTTAGATCTACCCATTTGGTGTATCAGTGTTTCACTACTTCTTATTGCTGAGGAGTATTACATTATATGAATATATCACAGTTTGTTTACCCATTCTCCTACAGATGGACACCTGGATTATTTCTAGTTTTGGGTTATTATAGATCTGCTATTAACATCCATGGACAAGTCTGTGGACATACATTTTCATTTCTCTTGGGTAAATACTTAAGAATGCAAATACTGGTTTATAGGGAGGGGTATTTTTAGTTTTATGAAAAATTGACAGACCTTTGCCCAAAGTCTTATAAACCTTTATGCTGCCACCAACGATTATATAACAGTTCTGATTGTTCAGCAACTTCACCAACATTTGCAATTGTCAGCCCTTTTTTACTTTTAGCCATCTTGGTGGAGTGTATTGGTATCTCATTGTGGTTTTAGTTTGCATTTTTCCTGACACCTAATGATATTTACGTATCAACTTTTCCTTCTTTATTATTAATGTATAATTTTATATAGAATAAAATTCACCAATTTTAAGTGTAAATTTTGATAGATTTCAGTAATAGTATACAACTATGTATACATTGTCAAGATACAGAACAGTTCTATCATCCTAAATAATGCCCTCATGCTCCCTTGCATTCAATCTTCTATCCCAGCCCTGGACTCAGGCAACCATTAGAATGCTTTCTCATAAAATAGGTCTGCCTTTCATAACATTTCATATAAGTGAAATCTTTTTCATTTTATTTCTTTCACTTAGCATAAGGAATTTGAGATACATCTATGTTATTGAATATATAAATTGTTTATTCCTTTCTCTTGCTGGATTGCATTCCATGGTATCATGTACCATAATTTGTTTATTCATTTACCAGTTTTTGGATGTTTGATTTGCTTCCATTTGGGGGCTATTAGGAATGATGTTGCTGTGACTGTTCTTGTTCACATTTTTGCATAGAAATATATTTTCATTTCTCTTGGCTAAACATCTAGGAGCAGAACACCTGGGTTGTTTAGTACAAATATATTTAACTTAGAGTATTGCCATGCTGTTTTTCCAAAATGGCTAAACAATTTTGCCTTCACACCAGCAGTGGATAAGAGTTTTACTTTCCCCAAAAACTCAACAACAGTTGGGAGTGTCAGTCTTATTTTATTTTATCCATTCTAGTGTGTATGCAGTGGTATCACATTTTGGTTTTAATCTACATTTATCTGATGACTATTGATGTTGAACATCTTTTGTACAAGTTTATTGATCACATGTCTATCCTCTTTTCTGAAGTGTCTGCAGATTTGCTTATTTATTTATGGCATTGTT
Source organism: Equus quagga (assembly GCF_021613505.1). Classification (NCBI taxonomy): domain Eukaryota; kingdom Metazoa; phylum Chordata; class Mammalia; order Perissodactyla; family Equidae; genus Equus; species Equus quagga. The sequence continues at coordinate 7,788,133 of NC_060276.1, forward strand.
TGTCTCCTTACTATTGAATTGTATAAGTTCTTTATATATTCTAGATGCAGTCTCTTGGTTGGATCTGTGTTTTGGAACAATTTTCTCCCAGTTTGTGGCTTGTATTTTGTTTTCTTAGCTGTCTTTCTAATAGCATATTTATTATCTTGAAGTCCGTTTTATTAAATTTTTCTTTTATCTTTTGTGCTTTTGGTGTTCTATTTAACAAATATTTGACCTGATGTCACAGAGATTTTATTCTATATTTTTTATAGAAGTTTAATAATGTTCCTTCTTAGCGTTAGCTCTATGATCCATTTCGAGTTAACTTTTGTGTATGATGTGAGGTAAAGGTAGAGGTTCATTTTTTTTCATACAGATATCTAATTTTTGCTGTATCATTTGTTGAAGAGACTATCTTACCTCAGTTGAATTTCACTGGCAAGTTTATCAAAGATAAATTGATCTAATTTTTTTGAGTCTATTTCTGGACTCTTATCTCCATTCCATTGAGCTATGTGTTTAACCATAAAACAATACCACATTGTCTTGAATCCTGTAGCTTTATAGTAGTTATTGATATCAGATAATATAAATCATCCAACTTTGTTCATTTTTGGAAGTTGTTTAGATATTCTAAGTCCTTTGCCTTTCTACGTAACTTATAAATTGAAATTGCCAATTTATTCAAAAAAGCTTCTTAGGATTTTGATTGAGATTGCATTGAATCTACATATTAATTGAGGTGAGTTAACATCTTTAAAATACCTGAGTCTCTTTCAATCCAAGAATATGACACATCCATCCGTGTATTTAGTACAGTACTTAAATTTCCTTTGTGATGTTTCATAGTGTTTCTCATACAAGTTTTTCACATTTTTAATTTATTCTGAAATACTTGTATTTGTTTTGCCATTGTGAATGAAGTTTATTTAATTTCATGTTATAATTACTAGTTCCTATTAAATAGAAATACAATGGTTTTTGTATATGGTGAACTTGTATCCTGCAACCTAGTTAATTTATTAGTTCTAGTAGCTTTTATGTAGATTCCTTAGAATTTCTAAATTCATGATTATGTCATCTGCAAATAAAGACAGTTTTATTTTTTCTTCCAAATATATATTCCTTTTATTTTTTTCTTCCGATATTGTAGTAGCTAGGACCTCCAGTACGATGATAAATAAATGCACTGAAAGTGAGTATCTTAAACTTCTTCTCAATCTTAGGTAGAAATAATTGAGCCTTTCACCATTGGATATGTTGTTAGCTGTATGTTTATCATAAATGTCTTTAATTAGTTTTCCCTTCTATTTATAGTTTGTTAAGAGTTTATTTTTAAAATGAAAGGATGTGTAATTTTGCCAACTGCTTTTTCAGCATCTATTGAAATACTAATTTTTCTTTTCCTTTAATCTCTTAATATGATATATTACATTGATTTTTAGAATGTTAAACCAATCTTGTGAGATGCAGAAATATTACTCCTATTACCTCTATTCCCTCTTCCTCCTTTTGTACCATAATAGTTATGCATATTACATCTGTATATATCAGAAACCCAACAATACATTGCTATGATTACTTTATATAACTTTTATGTCTACAAAAGAAGCTTAGAAAAGAAAGGAGAGCAAATATGTGTTTACAGAAATATTAACATTCTTACTATTTCTAGCTCCCTTTGTTTCTGTGGATTTGAGTTACCATATGGTATGATTGACTTACTCTAATACAGCTTTACTCCCACTAACACCTTTTTTGATGTTTTTTTTCCAATATATTACTATTCAACCTTTTATATGCCCTAAAATACTATACACACTGTTTTTATACAGTTGTTTTTAAATCACTTAAGAGAAAGAGGGAGAAGAAATATGTATTTATACTTTTATAATTGCATAATTACTTTTATCAGTGCTCTTTGTTTTTTCCTGTGGATTTAAATTAGCATTTGGAGTCACTTCCTTTCAGTTTGAAAGCTTCCTTTAGTATTTCTTGTAAGGCAGGTTCACTAGCAACAAAATCACTTTGTCTGAGAATGTCTCTATTTTGCCTTCATTTTTTTTGAAATATAGTTTTGCTGGATATAAGATTGTTGGTAGACAGTTATTTTTTTCTTTCAGTGCTTTGAATGTCATCCCAGTGCCTTCTGGCTTCCATTGTTTTTGATGAGAAGTCAACTTTAAGTCTTAGTGGGGTTCTTTTACACGTAAGTTATTTTTCTCTTGCTGTTTTCATGATTTTCTCTTTGTAATTGTATTTCAGCATTTTTACTATGACGACTGGATATGAATCTCTTTGCACATATATTATTTAGAGTTAATTTAGTTTTTTTGATGTTTAAATTTATCATTTACGTCAAATTTGGAAATATGTTAGCTGTTATTTCTTTGAATCGCTTTTCTATTCTTTACTTTCTCTCTTCTTCTTCTCATAGTCCCATTACACATATGTTGATGTTGTTAATGGTGTCCCACATTTCTCTAAGGCTCAGTTCAATTTTCTTCATTTTTTTGTTTTTAATATTGCATAATCTCTGTCCATCTTTCTTCATGTTTGCTGATTCTTTTTTCTGCCAATTCAAATCTACTTTTAATCCCCTCTGGTGAAATTTTTACTTCAATTAGTGTAATTTTCAGTTCCAGAATTTCTATTTGGTTCTTTTAAACAATTTCTCTCTCTCTATTGGTTTGCTCTATTTGATGAGACATTGCCATCCTAGCTTCCTTTACTTAGTTAAGTATGATTTCTTTTAGGTTCTTTGAACATACTTATAATAGCTGCTTTACAGTCCTTGTCTTTTAAATCCAATGTATGGGCCCTCTCACGGTTTCTGTCGTCAGGTTTTATTCTTGTATATATGTCATGCTTTCCTGTTTCTTTGTGTGTCTTGTAATTTTTGGTTAAAAATGCAACATTTTAGGTAATATATCGACGTCGGATTTGCACCCTCATGTCCTGTTTTTCTTGTTTGCTTTTGCATTTGTTTAGTGACTTGGCTGACCTCTCTCAGTGAATTATATTTCTCCCTCAATGTGAAACCTGTGATGTTTCTTCTCAGAGGGTAAAGACTTGGGAGTGTGCAAAGTTACCATGGGATGACAGTGATTTTAGCAAGGCTGTCTTTGATTTTCTCTTTCCCTGATTTCTCTAAGCTGTCTGCCTCATTTGGTATCACATCCAGTTGTTAGCCTTCACTAATTGCCAGATGATTGCTCTATTATTTTTCACAATGTCCTGGGGCATGAGATCCTCTAAAGTCTGATCCAATTAAATTTGTGCAGAGATAGTTTTGGAGACCATTCTTTGAGGTTTGTTCTGACCCAAGGAGAGCTTTCTTACATAACCTTTTCCTTTGTTCTCTCTATTGAACTAGCTGGCCTGTGGTTTAGCTTGTTGATCTTAATTAAGATGAGCTTCTTATCTCCTCCTGTTTTCTTACCACCACAATAGCTATTGTTTTCAAGAGCACTTTTAGTCTTGAACTTCCCCACACTCTGTTTTTAAATAAAACCAGTTCTTATGGGAAGAGCTTTGGATCTGTCTTTTCTTATAGACTGCCTCTCTCCCTGCGCAGTGTCTGAGCCACTTATCCGAGAGCTGGGCAGGATGGTAGACTCTGGTTTTCTCAGCTTACCTCTCCCATGTGGAACATCCTCCTAATAAGCAAGCTAGGGCAAGGGTGATTAGGGCCCCAGTAGCTCAACAGCTGCAGCTGGGATAGAACCTACATCATGTAAGTGTGGGATGGATGTAGGAAGGGAGCCTCCATCCTCTGACTGTACCCACAAGGAATTTAACCTTTCAACTTGGAATGGGAGAGTCTGGGAAATGCTGGTGGCTTGGCCCTCCCACTTAGATACCATATTATTTGATTGAGAGCTAAGAGGAGAGAGAACCAATCTTCTTGGCTACAGTCATGGGGAATTGAGGTTCCTCCCACCTGAGCTGGGGGAGAGACTAGAGGAAGTGGGTCATGGCTCAAGTGCCACAGATGGTTGCTGTTATTACCAAGTTTCAGTAAATTTTGCCTGAATAAGTGTTTCTTCATTTAATTATGCACTTAGGACATTTTCCAGAGACTTTTTTTAAATAGTTTTCACCACTGAGACTTCTTTCTCTGGCGAGTGACTTTGTGAAGCTCCTCGTGCTGGTATCTCAGAATTGAAACTCTCATTACTTTTGATTTTCCAGGATTCTAGTTATTAACCTTAGCTTGTATTCCTAAAGTTGAACATTAGCCTAACTTTCCTCCAATTCTCTAGGTTTTTATACAGTTTTAAACTATCTGTTTGATGTATTATGCTATTTAGAAATGTCAGATCCCAATTTATCTTAGGCTTTTTTTGCCATATTATGGAAGTCAAACAGCAATGTTTTGTTTAATATTGTCTCTGAGATCTGGCATGTAAATGAACGTTTTGAGGTTCACTTGGGGTCACCTTTTCACTGTTGTGCTTATAGTCGATCGAAAGTATAGACTTTTAGCGGTCTTATTGTGTTAAAGAAAATTTATAGTCATATGTAAAGATTATTAGTTGTTTATTAGGGTGAATCCTAATGTTTAATTCCTGCTCAGTGAGCATTTAGATTCTAAGTAGGAACCAAACTTATCAATTAATGTGTATTCTTAGACTTTAAGCTATCTTAAAATTCATTTATTTGTCTATTATTATTCATTGTAAGTATTTGTAATACCAGCTGCCTCATCTTATCTTTGCATGAACTCTGATATGGGAGCAGTGGTTTCTATTTTATATCACTTTTATGGATACAAAACACATGTCAATATACAGAGCACAGTGCTTGAACTTCTGGAAGCAATGTGTGATTGTAATCTGCTGCTGCTGTTCTTATTAGTAAATATTGTTTGTTCCCATCTCTGTAAGAGTTGAACTTGAAATTGGTTTGATTAAATACCATTTAGTATGTCACAAAAAGGACTTACCCAATTTTTTTCACATTTTTGAATATATCTTCTCATTTAAATGTTTTGTTTGAAAAAGGAAAACATAATTATTGTTGCTAAAATAGATGCAGAGAAAGTAATGATTTTAGTCACCATTCCCCTTGGATCGTACTTCCAGCCTCACCCCAAGTACCCATTACGGGCAGCTTCCACATCTTCGTATTTGCTCAAGCTAATACGGACCCTTTGTTAACCTGCATTTTCATATATTCTGCTCTCAGGTAGCCTTACAGGGAATTGGTTGTCATTTTTACTCACTTTAGGAGAAGGAGATTATAGTATATATATATTACCCAGTAAATAGTTTTCCTTCTCAAAAACATTTCTCATGTATATCCTTCCAAGTCAATTTTTATGTCTATAATATGAACTAATATTTAACTTTATCATTTCCTCAAATACAAAGTTTTCCCAACACAATTTTTCTCATGTATTTGGTCCTTTAATCTGTCTTTTTAAATTATTTTTGACATTATGACAAAGTTGCTTTATCCTTTAGTGATGGTGTAGAAATTTTTACATTTTATTCCAGTTTTGAGGTCAGCTTGGTTAATCTCACCATCTTATGTTTGCTTATAACCTGTAATAAGCACTTTGTCAAATGCCGGTAGAGTTGAATTGACATTTTTCCCCTTTCTCTATATTTTTTACCTAAAATTGTAAAATATTTTTAGGAAACTGAACGTTTTTGGCATTATTGAATCTTCCCATACTTTTAAGATTGCTATATATTCATTGATCTATTATTTTATATTATACTATAATGTTTTTAACTTACTCATAGAGCCTGAAGTATTTTTTGGTAATCTTATTGCTTGGTAACTTACTTTTGAAATTTTCTTTTGTGCTTGGTTCTTTGTTTGCCATTGTATATTCCAGTTGATAATTGCAATACATGGAGGCTATTGTTTGTTCATCAGTGATATTGACCTGTAATTTTCTTTTTTTGTGTTGTCCTTGCCTGATCACCCCTTTTGCACTCTTTTCCTCTCTCCTTCCCCACTGGTAACCATCAATCCAATCTCTGTTTATATGTGTGTGTTTGTCATTGTTATTTTCTAGTTATGAGTGAGATCTTATGGTATTTGATTTTCTCCCTGTGTCTTATTTCACTTAAAATAATACCCTCAGGGTCCATCCATGTTGTTGCAAATGGCTACAGTTCATCGTTTCTTATGGCTGAGTGGTATTCCATTGTGTATATAAAACACATCTTCTTTATCCATTCGTCCCTTGATGAGCACCTAGGTTGCTTCCAAGTCTTGAGTATTCTATGAATAATGTTGCAATGAACATAAGGGTGCATGTATCTTTATGCGTTCGTGTTTTCATGTTCTTTGGATAAATACCCAGCCGTGGAATAGCTAGATCATATGGTAGATCTGTTCTTAATTTTTTGAGGATACTTCATACTGTTTTCCATAGTGGCTGTACCAGTTTGCACTCCCACCAGCAGTGTATGATGGTTCCCTTCTCTCCACATCCTCCCCAACACTTGACGTTTCCTGTCTTGTTAATTACAGCCATTCTGACAGGAGTGAGGTCATATGTCATTGTAGTTTTGATTTGCGTTTCCCTGATAGTTAATGATGTTGAACATCTTTTCATGTGCTTGTGGGCCATCTGTATATCTTCTTTGGAGAAATGTCTGTTTAGATCTTTTGCCCATTTTTTAGTTGAGTTATATTTTTTGTTGTTCAGATCTATGAGTTCTTTGTATATGTTGGATATTAACCCCTTATCAGATATATGGTTTGCAAATATCTTCTCCCAAATGTTGGGTTGTATTTTCGTGTTGTTGATGGTTTCCTTTGCTGTGCAGAAGGTTTTAAGTTTGATTTAGTCCCATTTGTTTGTTTTTGTATTGTTTCACTTGCCTGGTTAGACATGGTACTTGAAAATATGCTGCTAAGACCAGTGTTGAAGAGCATAGCACCTATGTTTTCCTCTAGAAGTTTTATGGTTTCAGGTCTTATGTTCATGTCTTTAATCCATTTTGAGTTAATTTTTGTGTATGGTGTAAGATCATGGTCTACTTTCATTCTTTTGCATGTGGTTGTCCAATTTTCCGAAGGCCATTTATGGAAGAGATATTCCTTTCTCCATTTTGTGTTCTTGGCTCCTGTGTCGAAAATTAGCTGTCCATAGATGTGTGGGTTATTTCTGGGCTCTAGATTCTGTTCCATTGATCTATGTGTGTGTGTGTTTTTGTGCCAGTAACAGGCTGTTTTGTTTACTATAGCTTTGTAGTATGTTTTGAAATCTGCAAGTGTGATACCTCCAGCTTTGTTCTTTTTTCTCAGGAGTCTTTTGGCTATTCATGGTCTTTTGTTGTTCCATATAAATTTTAGGATTCTTTGTTTTCTGTCTGTGAAAAATGTTGTTGGAACTTTGATAGGGATTGCATTAAATTTGAAGATTGTTTTAAGAAGTATAGACATTTTAACTATGTTAATTCTTCCAGTCCAAGAGCACAGAACATCTTTCCATTTCTTTGCATCTTCTTCAGTTTCTTTCAACAGTGTTTTATAGTTTTCAGTGGGCAGATCTTTCACTTCTTCGATTAGGTTTATTCCTAGATATTTTCTTCTTTGTGTTGCAATTGTATAGGATTGTAGTATTAATTTCTCTTTCTGCTATGTCATTGTTAGTATATAGAAATGCAACTCATTTTTGTGTGTTGATTTTGTATCCTGCAACTTGACCTTATTCATTTATTATTATTAAAAGTTTTTAGTGGATTCCTTAGGGTTTTCTATATATAAAATCATGTCATCAGCAAATAGTGACAGTTTCACTTCTTCCTTTCCAATTTGGACCCTTTTATTTCGTTTTCTTGACTGATTGCTCTGGCTAAGACTTCCAGTGCTATCTTAAGAGTGGTGAAAGTGGGCATCCATGTCTGGTTCCTGTTCTTAGAGACTGACCTTTCAGTTGTTCTCCATTGAGAATGATATTAGCTGTGGGTTTGTCATATATGGCCTTTATTATATTGAGGTATTTTCCCTCTATACCCATTTTATTCGGTTTTTATCATAAATGGATGCTGTATCTTGTCAAATGCTTTCTCTGCATCTATTGAGATGATCATGTGATTTTTATTCTTCTTTTTTTTAATGTGGTGCATCACATTGATTGATTTTCAGATGTTGAACCATCCCTGCATCCCTGGAATAAATCCCACTTGATCATGGTGGATGATCTTTACAATGTATTGTTGTATTCGATTTGCTAGCATTTTGTTGAGGATTTTTGCTTCTGTGTTCATAGTGATATTGGCCTGTAGTTTTCTTTTTTGTGTTATCCTTGTCTGGTTTTGGTATAAGGGTAATTTTAGCTTCATAGAATGAGATAGGAAGCTTCCACTCCTCTTCCATATTTTGGAACAGTTTGAGAAGGATAGGTATTAAGTCTTTGTTAAATGTTTGGTAGAATTCACCAGGGAAGCCGTTGGGTCCTGGGCTTTTATTTTTTGGGAGGCTTTTGATTACCATATTGATCTCCTTACTGGTGATTGGCTTATTCAGATTCTCTATTCCTTATTGATTCAGTTTTGGAAGGTCAGATGATTCTAAGAATTTATCCATTTCTTCTAGATTATTCAATTTATTGGCATATAGTTTTTCATAGTATTCTCTTATAATCTTTTGTATTTCTGAGGTATCTGTTGTAATTTCTCCTCTTTCATTTGTGATTTTATTTATTTGAGGCTTCTCTTTTTTTTCTTTGTGAGTCTAGCTAAAGGTTTGTCGATTTTATTTATCTTTTCAAAGAACCAGCTCTTGATTTCATTGATTATTTTCTATTGTTTTTTTAGTCTCTATTTCATTTATTTCTGCTCTGATTTTTATTATTTCCTTCCTTCTCCTGATTTTGGGCTTTGTTTGTTCTTCTTTTTCCAGTTCCTTTAGGTGCACTAACAGTCTAATAATCATTAGATTGTTTATTTGAGATTCATCTTGTTTGTTGAGGTAGGCCTGTGTTGCTATAAACTTCCCTCTTAGAACCACTTTTGCTGCATCCTATACATTTTGGCATGTTGTATTTTCACTTTCATTTCTGTCTAGGTTTTTTTTATATCTTCTTTTATTTCTTCATTGACACAATCATTCTTCAGTAGCATTTTGTGCCTTTTCTGATTTTCTTCATGTAGTTGATTTCTGGTTTCATAATTTTGTGGCCAGAAAAGCTGCTTGGTATTTTTTCAGTCTTCTTAAATTTATTGAGACTTGTTTTGTGGCCTAATATGTGATCAATCCTGGAGAATGTTCCATGTGCATTTGAAAAGAATGTGTATTCTGGGGGTTTTGGATGGAACGTTCTGTATGTATCTACTAAGTCCATCTGGTCTAAAGTGTGGTTTAAGGCCAGTGTTTCCTTATTGTTCTTCTGTTTGGATGATCTATCCATTGGGGTAATTGGAGTATTAAAGTCTGCTACTCTTATTGTGTTACTATCTATTTCTCCTTTTATGTCTGTTAATAATTGCTTTATATATTTAGGTGCTCCTATGTTGGGTGCATAGATACTTATGAGTGTTATATCCTCTTGGATTGTTCTCTGTATCATTATGTAGTATGTAGGGCCTTTCTTTGTTTCTTGTTACAGTTTTTGTTTTAAAGTCTATTTTGTCTCATATAATTATTGCTACCCCAACTTTCTTTCCATTGCTATTTGCATGTAGCATCTTTTTCAATCCCTTCACTTTCAGTTTGTGAATGTCTTTAGGTCTGAAGTCTGTCTCTTGTATTCAGCATGTAAATGAGTCTTGTTTTTTTATCCAATCAGCCACCCTATGCATTTTAATTGGAGCATTTAGTCCATTGACACTTAAAGTAGCTATTGGTAAATATGTACTTATTGCCATTTTTTTATCCTTTTTCGGTGTCTTTTAGTAGTTCTTCTCTGTTCCTTTCTTCCTCTCCTGCTCCCTTCTCTTGTGGTTTCATGGCTTTCTACAGTATTATGTTTGGGTTCCTTTCTCTTAATTTTTTGTGTATTTATATTAGGTTTCGGGTTTGTGATTAATATGAGGTTCATGTATAATAATCTATGTATATAGCAGTTTATATTGAGTTGATGGTCTCTTTAGTTTGACCTCTTTCTAAAAGCTCTATTCTTTTGCTTCCCTCCTCCCACATTTTATGTTTTTGATATCGTACTTAACCTCTTAATTTGTGTGTATGTATCCATTACCCTCTTATCATTGAATTAGATAATTTTAGTACTTTTGTCTTCTGACCTTCAAATATGAAGGTCTTCATAGGTGGTTGATCTGCCACCTTTACTGTATTTTTGCCTTTACCAATGATTTTATTGTTTCTTTTTTTGATAAATTTTTTATTCCTGTTTGGGGTCTTCTCTTTCCCACTTAAATAAGTGCCTTTAGCAATTCTTGTAATGCTGGTTTCTTGGTGATAAATTCCTTAGTTTTTGTTTGTCTGGGAAGCTCTTTATCTCTTCTTCCATTCTGAATGATAGCCTTGCCGGGGCGAGTATTCTTGGCTGTAGTTTTTTTTCCTTTCAGCACTTTAAATATATTGTACCACTCCCTTCTATCCTGTTAGGTTTTGGCTGAGAAGTATGCTGATAGGCTTTGTATGTCACTTGTTGCCTTTCTCTTGAAGCTTTTAGGATTCTCTCTTTGTCTTTAATTTTGGACATTTTAATTATAATGTATCTTGGTGTGGGCCTGTTGGTGTTCATCTTTTTTGGTGCTCTTTGTGCTTCCTGTACTTGGATGTCTGTTTCCTTCCTTAGGTTAGGAAACTTGTTTTTTTTTTTTTCTGCTTTATTTCGCAAACCCCCCCACCCCCGGTACATAGTTGTATATCTTAGTTGCAGGTCCTTCTAGTTGTGGGATGTGGGACGCCACCTCAACATGGCCTGTTGAGCAGTGCCATGTCCGCGCCCAGGATCCAAACCCTGGGCCACCACAGCGGAGCACGCAAACTTAACCACTCGGCCATGGAGCCGGCCCCTGGTTAGGAAAGTTTTTAGCAATTGTTTCTTTAGATAGATTCTCTGCCCCTTTGTCTTTCTCTTATCCTTCTGGGACACCTATAATGCAAATGTTAGTGCACTTGATGTTGTCCCAGAGTTCCCTTAGACTGTTCTCATGCTTTTTAATCCTTTTTTCCTTTATGTGTTCAGCTTGGGTGATTTCCCATAGTCTTTTGCCCAGCTTGCTGATCCATTCATCTGTATCATCTACCTTGCTATTGAGTAACTCTAGTGAATTTTTCATTTCCGTATTGTGTTATTCATCTCTGATTGGTTCTTTTTTATATTTTCCAGTTCTTTGTTGAAGTTCTCACTGAGATCATCCATTCTTCTCCCAAGATCAGTGAACATCCTTATAACTTTTTGCTTGAACTCTTTGTCAGTTAGATTATTTATTTCTGTTTCATTTAATTCTTTTTCTGGAGTTTTGTCCTGTTCCCTTACTTGGGATGTATTCCTTTGTCTCCTCATTTTGCTTCTTTCTCTGTGCTTATATCCATGTATTAGGTTGGTCAGCTGCATCTCCTGATCTTGGAGAGGTGGCTTTATATAAGAGATGCTTTTTGTGGTTGAGCAGTTTGCTGCCCTGTCAAATGTTCCAGGAGTGACCCCTATGTGGACTATGTGTGTCTTGTTGTGGCAGGGTTTCTTTTGCTGAAGATGCCCAGGGAGACTAGGCTGTCCCCCTGGCCAGCTGGTTGTAATCTTCAGCTGCATGTGCCTGCTATGGATCCTTCAGTCACTTTATCACGTTTGAGGAGCCCCAGCATTGTTGGCTATGAGGTCTAATAGTACATTCCTTTTCTAGTTTTTCTGTTAAGTGAGTAGGCCTGCAGTGTGGCTGGTTGCTAGGCTCAGGGGCTTACAATTGCTGTAGGCCTCTGGCCTGCAAGGCTGTTGTTAGTGCTCTCAGGATTGCATCTGGGTGGGGCTTGCCCCAGGCACAGGAGCACCCAATTGTTTCAGACTTTGAAAGTGGAGGCCAATCCCTTATGTGGCTGTTTGAGAAGCACAGGTCTTCTGCTGCTGGTAAGCCCCAAGGCCCACAGGTCCACACATGCTATCAACACATTCCTGGCCCATGCACAGGTCCTGACCCCCTGGGGTGTACCCAGTCGCCCCACTGCAGAGGTCCCTACACACTTCAACAACGCCCCATCCACTCCACCCGCTTCTCATACACGCTCTGCCTAGCAGAGGGGCACCCACTTGCCTGCCTGTAGAGGATCCAGGCACCCAGTCTTTTCAGGTCAAAAAGTTACCTGAGGGGTTGGTGTTGGGTGGGACCAGTCCCTAGGTGGGCTGCCTGCCCTGGCTGAGCTGGATTAATTTGATGCTGTGGTGGGCAGGGCAGACCCTGGGCTAACATGCCAAGGGAAGAATGCCAATGGTGTCTGCCAGAGTCTGTCAGCACACCTGTAGCAGGTCATGAGAATGGCTGCCACTAATGTCTCAGGCTCTGGAGAGGTCTCACCTCTCACTGAGATGCACCCATAGCCTGTCAAGTGAGTCTCTTTTCACCAAAGGACTATGTACCTTTCTGGTGATTTTATGTTGCTTTCTGAAACAGTTGAATTTGTCTGTGGGCCCTTTAAGAGCTGGCTTTTTTTCTGCTTATATCCAGTAGGTTTTCTAGGGGTATTCCCCATTGTAGTTAATAGCCAGCAAAGCCAGATATTATGACACTCGTCTCAGATGTGTTGAGTCCAAAGGATGCTTATAGCGGTAATGTTCCCCTGCTCAGATCCCCTACTCCTCCTGGGAACGCTATGTACCTTAGGATTGCTCCTGGCCAGCTGTGAAGTGCCACAGCTTGTGAAGCTTTTTCTCTCCAGAAGGGAATTTCTGCCTCAGTTAAGACTGTCTCTTGTTGCAGGGCTTCTTTTTATCCCGTTTTCAGTTCTCTCTCAGGGGTAATTGTTCCAAGAATAGTTGTAACTTGGTTGTGTTCATGGGAGGAGGTGAGTTCCAAGTCCACCTATGCCACCATCTTGACATCAATTCTAAAGTGATTTATCTCTTAAAAATACCCCCAAAGCATTTCATATGGATGTCTGTGTTTGTGTGTACGTCTCTCTCCCTCTCACTCACTTCTCCCCCTCTCTGCCTCCTTTCCTCCCTTCCTTCCCCTTCCAGATAGTTTAACTTTCAAGATTAGGTTCTGCTGTTCTTCACCTCACATTGTCTCAACAAGTAGCCATTAAAAATAAGGCAGATTATAGCACTGCCTTGTATCTAGGCTCCCCACTTCACTCCTCACATTCTGGCTGCTAGAACTCTGCTGTGGATTCTAGACCATTAAACTGTGTAAAGCAGGATTTTTGCCAGCTTCTCCAGATTTGGATAGTCAGACATGTGAAATCAAACCTCATGAGAGATATTTGGATCTCCTGCCACTCTGGACTCTTTGCTGTTCCTGAGACACCCCCAGTGAAGTCCCACCCCAGGCCTTTGCACTGGCTATTCCCTCTGCCTGAATTCTCTTCCTCCCAGGTCTAAGTTGGGTTAGCTACTTAAACTGAAAATCTTTTCTCAAGTGTCTTATACTCAACCATGCCTATGGTGGCCTCTTATTTAATTCACTATCCTCATCCCTGTATCAACTCTCCCATGCCCCTTACCCCGCTCTACATTTTCTAATTTATTTCATATCACTTGTCACATTTTAGCATGGTTTATCATTTACTCATTGTGTCTTCTCCGGAGGGAACAACCATCCCGGTTTCCTCTGGGACTGACGGGCTTCCCAGGGTATGGGACTTTTCAGTTTTAATACCATGAAAGTCCCAGGCAAACTGAGATGAATTGGCCACCTTGTTTCCTTGTCTTTCTCCTCTCAGCAGAATGAAACCTACACAACTGTGGAGATCTCTGTTTTGTTCAGTGATTTATCCCACACATCAACAACAGCGCCTCACACATAGTAGGCAGTTAATAAATCTTTGCTGAATGAAGGAAGGAAAGACTAAAGAATAAGAATTACAGTGCTTACATCCTGGTAGCTAGGCATGTAGATTCTAAATGAACCTGCTATATGTTATTTGGGAGGACAGAATCAAATTTACTGATAATTACTTAGGTTTCTAAGTCACATTTTAGTTCACAAAAGTGTTATTTCCCTATATCCTGCCTCATTAAATCTTAATGGCAGTCCTACAGCATACAATGAATAATAATATCTATGGCATCAGATGTTTGTGAGGGTAAAAAGAGGTCATTCCCATAAAGGCATTTCCCCACTCCCTGACACTCAGCAAACACTCAGTGGATTTTCCTAATTTCATTACTATTGCTATCATCATTAATTGTGTTATTACTGAGATAGTCATTGGCCTCTTTTTCACAATGGGAAATTTGAGTCTGAGAGAAGATTGGTGACTTGTTTAAAGCAAGTGAGTGCCTGATGCTAATGTTTTTAAAGATTTTCTTTTGCAATTTGTTCAATACAAATGTAATTCTCTCTTAGTTAAAACAAGGAAAGGTTTCCTTTTTTCTCACTTTATTGAAGTATACTTATTATACAAAAAATTGCACACATTTAATGTATACATTTTGATGAGTTTGAGCATATCCAGTCACCTGTGATACTATCACCACAATCAAAATAATAAAAATCTCCATCACCTCTAAAATATTTCTCTTGTCCCCTTGCTTTGTTCTTCCTTTTGTGATTTTGGCAAAATGAAAATATGTACAACTTAACCCACCCCTGACACTTCACATCAGTTTCATTCAATATGCTTTCCATAATCAATGTTAATAGCCTGGTGCATTTCCCTTTTCTGTCTAGGCAGGTAGGTTACTTTTTTAATTTGTTTGTACAAGTATTGGGACCATAATCGATACATTACTTGCAGCTTTCTTTCACTTCCTAACAGTGCATCAAGGCCTTCCATCTAGGGTAATAGGACTCTATTTTGTTATATTTTTAAATTCAGCTTTACAGCCCATGCAGCGTTCATCTGGGTGCATTGTATGAAGTGAAATTTTCATTCGTCTCCCCAGCCCGCTCCACTCCTCAGAAGTGCCAAATTGGCCCAGCACCATTAATCAGTCAATTTTGCTTTGGTGTTATCTTTTTAAATTAATCTTCCAATACTGCAATTTTAATTAATGAACCATTTAATATCTACTATCACAAATATTCCTCATTTCCTTTCTTTTTTGAGGTTTTCCTTGTATAATCTCACTTACTGAAGATTTACAGCTAAAATTTAACCTCACTTTTCAAATTTCTATAACACCACATTTGGCTTTCTAACTTATTTGCAGTAACATGAGAATATTTTTTGAGAAAATGAACAATTAATATTGACTTACTGTCTCAGATCGTGTGTGTGTGTGTGTGTGGTGGGTCCTCTTCCAAAGTGGCCCTTTAAATTCCTTAGAAAAATTCTATAATTTTCTTTATGTAGGCTGAATAATTCTTCATGAGTGTATAGCTGAGTAATTTTTTTCTCGCTATTGTGAATTAGTTATAAATTGGATTATGTTCATAAAATGTTGGTGTAGAGTGAAAGCAGTGATTTTTATTTGCTTATTTCTTAGTGCCAAGCTTACTACAATGTTTACCACTTTTCAGAGTTCTGAAGGCTTGATTTTCACAGGTTATTTAGGAACTTAAAAGATATCCATGTATTTGTATTCCAAAATCAAAATTAAGCTTCATTTCATATTGTGTAAGTAGGCAAATTTTACACATGATGCACAAATGTCAGAGAGTTCATGGATGGGCACTAGTAGGTTTGGGAACCCTCTAAAATAAGAAAAATAAATTTAGGAATATGATCATAAATATGTTTTTCAGAGTGGATGGAAGATAGATTTCATCAGATCCTCAAGTGTATATATGTCAAAAAGTATAAGAATACATACACAATATATTACGTGCTTTTAAAATATGTACATATGTAGATCATCTTTTAAAATATAGCTCTCTAACCCATTCATTAGAGTTTATTTTTTCAAATGAAATCAAACGTGATATTTTCCTCTCAAGTAGCTAATGTACATCACAAACTTTTAGGAATCCATTTTGTGTCATTGATCACTTCATTATTTTCTTTAAGTCTTTCCTCATATATAACCATCTTGATGGAGCCTAAGGGGAGCAACCTGCCCACCACCTTGACACCAATTCTATTCTCTCTATTCTGATCGACTCTTTAGTTTTTGCACAACATTGATTATCTTCTAACCTAATTTTCTTGTTTTATTAATTATTATTATTTTAATTTTCTCACCTCAGCTGAAAAATAGAGCATAGGTCCAATAGAGAGGTATTCTTTTCTATTTTGTTCACAGATAATACCTTGTGTGCCAACAGTAGCTCCTGGCACATAGGATGTGCTCATTAAATAATTGCTGAATAAAAATATAAAGAATATTCTAACAATAGAGGCAAACTTAGCTAGTAAGAAAGATAATGCAGAGTACTCACATGTTGGTTAGTGGGCACAGATTCTAAATAATACTGTTACATGTTAATTTTTAATTGTCTTTGTAGGCATGGAATCACTTTTCATGATAATATAATCTCTTATGTTTCTAAGTAGCTTTTTAACTTACAGATGTGTTTTCCATAAGTTTAATGAAGATTCAATCCTATGTCATGGAATTCCTGCTGGTATCTGACTGAGGTCTGTTATGCGAGCATACATACAAAGGCATTTCCACACTTCCTGACCTGGGAGTAAGCCTTCAGTGAATGTTAATGATTTCATTAGCATTCTTAGTGTTACTGCTATCATTATTATTAAAAGCAGTTACTTCATTTTTTATTCTGGATAGCAAGTGTGTGTGTAGAGAGGATGAATGATGTGTTTAAGCACACAAAACCGAGTGAGTGGCTGATGTTTTCATTCATTTTTAAAAAGTGAATATTCTTGGTCACTACTGTTAATATTAAAAGTAGTACTTTCAGAGTTTATCTAAGGAAAGAATTTAGAGATACAAATTGACAAATTTAATAACCTACACCAAAACTAATTCATTCCACACCTTTTCCATTATCTTTATTAAACTTTTGCTCCATTCCCCTCTCTGCACAAAAACAGACAAGAACATACGGACACATAGAAAACTCCATATATTTCCTTGTTTTTTATTCATTTTATAAGAAGAGGATTATTTTATGAAAACTGAGTATTATCCCACACATTTCTCTGAAAATTGCTTTTCTTCTTGGGCATTTTTTCATAGACAGCCCTCTATATCACAGTATACTTTACTGTTTTATGTGTTAAAATTCACCTCAAACCAAATGGAATTCATTAGATGATATGAGTTCCAAAAAGGAATCAAATTATATCTTCCTGAAAAGAGCCAATGTATACAATAGAATTTTAGGAAAGTCATTTATTTCCTTGATTATTTAGTTTTTAAAACAATACCACATTGTTTGAATTTTTATAACTTGATATTATCTTCTAGTTACTTTTGTCCTCACTAGCTGTTGTGGGTTAGATTGTGTCCCCAAAAAAGATATGTGGAAGCCCTAATACCCCAGTATCTCAGAATGTGACCTTATTTGGAAATAGGATCATTCTAATTGTAGTTAGTTAAAATGAGGTCATACTAGAGTAGGGTGTTTCTTTATTCAATTTCACTGATATCCTTATAAGAGCAGGGAAATTTTGACACAGACACAGATGGAGAGAAGATGGTCATGTGAAGATGGAAGCATAGATTAGAGTCATGCTGCCAAAAGCCAGGGAATTCCTGGACCACCAGAAGCAGAAAGAGGCACGGAGAGACCTTCTCCTAGAAGCTTCGGAGGGAGCATGGCCCTGCCAATGCCTTGATTTTGGGCTTGTCGCATCCAGAACTGTGAAACAAATTTATATTGTTTAAAGCCACCCAAGTTTGTGCTACTTTCTTATGGCAGCACTAGGAAACTAATACACTGGCCTTCAGTATTTTTCGTAAGTTATTAATTCCCACTAATATATTCTTACAGGTGGAGTTTATCAGCTATTTGTCAAGTTACCAAAAAGTTCCCACAGAGATTTTAATCTGATTATCTTAAAAACATAGATGAAATTGACAAAATTCCACATTTCTACAGTGTCAACTTCATGTTTGGGAGCATGGGTATGTATCGATCATTTAAACTCTTGTTTTATGTAATGCAGCTTTGCACTTTAATTATAGGTCCTGAAATCTTCTTAGTACATACTCGTAGTAGTTTACATTTTGTGTTTCTGTTGTATTTTTGTTTCTTTTTCACTTTCTACATGTTTGATTCTATAATGTAAAGACAATGATATTTTTCAATTTATGCTTTTGGTTCATTTTTAAAAGAATATACTCTGCATTCTCGTTTCCTCATTTGAGTAGTTTACTTTCTTTTTCTCCACTTTTATTGGGATATAATTGACAGATAAAATTATGTATATTTAAGGTACACAGCATGATGTTTTGATATGCATATACATTGTAAAATGATTACCACAATCAAGCAAATTAACATATCATTATCTCATATAGTTACCATGTTTTTGTAAGTAGTGAGAACACTTGAAATCTACTCTCTTAGCAAATTTCAATTGTGCAATAATATTATTAACCAAATTCACCATGCTGTACATTTGATCTCTAGAACTTATTCATCTTATAACTGAAAGTTTGTACCCTTTGACCAACATCTCCCCATTTCCCTCATCCCCCAGCTCCTAATAACCACTGATCTACTCTCTGCTTCTATGAGTTTGACTTTTAAGATTCCACATATAAGTGAGATCGTGCAGTATTTTCACTTTTTCACTTTCTATGTAGATAATTATTTTTTATAATTTGGATACATTATATCATCATAACAAAGATACACACCACATCTGGAAATTCCCTGACCTGTCAAGCACACAGATCAGTCAGTAGCCTTTCACTTGGGGACCCAGGAAACTGATTCTCTTTCTGAAACGCAGTCTCAGGAAATGTGGTTTGAGGAACTTTAATACCAGCCTGTCCAAGGCTGTCCAGGCGGTCACATGAAAGCCCAACTCACTAGAAAACTTTGGATTTGAAGAAAGATGATTTATGAGTGAAATTTCAGCCTAGCTATTAAGCCAGCTTCCTCACTATAGGCACAGCCTTGGATGTGCACACGTGACATGTGTGTTGACGTGTTCACAGTGTAATTTAAAAATACCAAAATAATAATTCTTAATTCTGCATTGTTATGTAAAAAAATACTGTATATTGTCATACATTATGCAAACATGTTGATTCCTTTGATCCTTGAGATAAGCTTCTAAATTAGGAATACTGGGAGAATCTCCTCCATAGGAGTGACGTGATGATTAAAAGGCAAGTCCTGCATACAAGCACTGAGCACATCATCTGACTCATTCTCAGCCCTCCGTCAATCCTAAATGTATTGATTTTATTAAAATTACTACCACTGCTCCTGACATTTTTGAGAACAGATTTTTTTTTTGCTTAGAAAATTGAAGCTAGGAGAAGTATACTGACTTCATTAACTTTGCAGATGACGTATTTGACTTTTTTATGTTTTAAAAGTATGTATACATCGACATATACTTACATAGTGTTTGGGGTTGTATTTTACAAAATTGAATCTTATAATAAACATTCTACAATTTGCTTTTCTCACATAACAATACATCATAGATATCTATAGAATTCTATTCATATCCTGGTTTATATTCATATTTCCTGAAATCCACCATTTTACACCATAAGGGATGAATTTTATAATGTGTTGAGTTCTGTATTTTTATATTTTCCCTCTGCCTAAAAATGAAATTTTGGCACTATTAGTTCTGTTCCTTAGATCTATGAAAACTCATCAGAGATCTTTCCATGATTTTTGTTTTTAAAGAGTTTCTTTTTTAGAGCAGGTTTAGGTTCACAGCAAAATTCAGCAGAGGGTCCAGAGATTTCCTGCTTACCCCCTGCCCCCACACATGCATAGCCTCCTCCATTATCAACATCCCCCACCAGAGTGGGACATTAGTTACAATTGATGACCCTCCATTGAGATGATCACCGAAAGTTGATACTTTACATTAGAGTTCGATCTTTGTGTTGTACATTCTGTGAATTTGGGCAAAAGCATAATGACATGTATCCATCGTTAGAGTATCATACGGAGTATTTTCACTGCCCTAAAAATTGCCTGTGCTCTGCCTAGTCTGCCCTCCCCTCACAACCCTTAGCAAAAACTGCTCTTTTTACCGTCTCCATAGTTTTCTCTTTCCAGAATGTCATACAGTTGGAATCATACAGTAAGGAGCCTTTTCAGATTGGCTTCTTTACTCAGTAATGTGTATTTAAGGTTCCTCCATGTGTTTTCATGGTTTGAGAGCTCCTTTCTTTTTATCACTGATTAATACTCTATTGTCTGTATGTACCACAGTTTATTTATCCATTTGCCCAATGAAGGACATTTTGGTTGATCCAGGTTTTGGCAATTATGAATAAAGTGGCTAATACATTCATGTGCAGGTTTTTCTGTGGACATAAGTTTTCAACTCCTTTGGGTAAATACCAAGGAATGTGATCGCTGGATCATATTGAAAGATAATGTTTAGTTTCATAAGAAACTGCCAGACTGTCTTCTAAAGTGGCTATACAGTTTGCATTCCCACCGGTGATGAATGAGACTTCCCGTTGCTTCACATGCTCAACAGATTCGGTGTTAGTGTTCCCAATATTGGCTATTCTAATATGTGTATAGTGGTATCTCGTGGTTTTAACTTGCATTTCACTGATGACATATGATGTGGAGTGTTTTTTAATATGCTTATTTGCCAGTGTCTGTTAAGGTCTTTGGCCCACTTTTTTGATTGGGTTGTTTACTTTCTTATTGTTGAGTTTTAAGAGTTCTTTGTATGTTTGGTATTTTAATTATTATATCTTGAAAATACAATTTAGGCACTTTTCTTGCAGATGTCTTTTATTTCTTGCATACTCTCACCTCATTATTCTTTGAGATCAATATTAATACTAATTTCTCAGATTTAACTAACTATCCCATTGGGATGTCTATCTTGTCAATACTACAAAGATGAGTAAAATCATCATTTTTGCAATAGGACCTTCTCTTCCACCACCATATGTACAACTCCCCAGTTTTGTAAGCTGTTTTATAACACTCAGAACAGTTTTGTAGCTTTCTTCGTTTCTGTACTGAACATTACTTGATCAATTTGTGTATGAGTTGTATACGTTTTCTCTTTCTATTGTAAATGGGATCATTTTAAAATTGATTTTTTACCTATTGCTAGCCTATCAAAAATTTATTAATTTTTGTATATATATTTTCTGTCTGCCTAAATTACTGACCCCTTTTCTAACTCTCATCATTTTCCAGATGATTTTTCAGTTTTCTTGAAATGAACAATATCTAATTTCAATATATTGAGATAGAAAAATGAAGTCACATGTCATTTCGTTATAATCAATAAGTTCTTTTCATTGCAAACTCAAACCAGCCAATCAGCACTACTGCAGGCTGTGCGGGGACTGTGCCCTTTTAATCCCATTGACAGTTGATCCTTTGCACCTATGATGTTCTTGTGTGTTCAGGTATGTGGATACCACATAAGGAGGTTAGATGGCCTGTGCCGCCAGCTTAGCCATGGGTTTTCCTAGCATCCACCACAAGTCCAAACATATCTCTTGAAATTAAAAATTGTAATTTAATACTGTGGGTTAATCTTGTGTGTTAAGAATGCTTATCCTAATCTTTATATACTGTTTGGTAAGTTGTTTTTCAATAGGAAACCAGCGTGTTACAATGTTTTGTTAAACTTGAAATTGAATCTTATGATATGAACTGTTACTTAGGACTTTATGTTTCTTGACATTTGTCAAGATATTTTCATGTATTTATCTCAATCAAGAATAAATTTTAACAAGACAGCTAACTTCTCCAAGTCAAGAGGCTCCTAGTCTGTCTTGTTTGAGGTCAAATAGCAGTTAAATAGCTGTTTGGTTTTTCCCTACAGAAACTTTATAATGTGTGTGTCTGTGTGTGAGAGACTTTTTTTTTTTAATATTTCTTCTAAATGTATCACTAGGTATTTTATAGTACTTCATTTTTGGTTAATTTGCTTCTATGTAATATCATGCCGTGATAGTACCTGTCATGTCTATAAATAGTTTTACATTTTACTTGGTATGTTATCTCATATTGAGCAATTTTATTTTTGAAGTAAATCTGATGTCATTGGGGAAAAAAAAGACTAACACACGTTTTGCCTGAGAATCTAATGAGAACTTCCATATAAAAGTCTCATATCACAGGGTCTACCATGAGGTAAGTATACAGTAGCTATTTACAATAAGCTTTGTTGTTATTGTTATATTTTACTAGGTGCTGTGACCTCTGCTGCACATGAGATAAATTGAACTTGGAGAGGTTAATGTCACATAGGAAGTAAAAGGTCCCCGTTTCCTTTCCCTTTTTTTGGTATGAAATATGTTGCATTTTTTCCGTTTTGTAACCAGTAGGTGTTCATTATCTCTAATTTAATAAAGTATAAAAATAACATTAGAAGTTAAAGGTCACTTTAAATCCCATCCTTTTGAGATGCTTCCATTGCTATAATGGAAGACTTTATACACTTTCATATATCTTTTTATACCTATATTATATATAAGTTTATAATTTATACATTGTATATGTGTTACGTAATTGGCCTCATACGCCACATGCTGTTTTTACTGTGGGTATCTTCATCTTCCCCTCCCAGCATCCGTGCTTCTTCATCCTTTCCTTTTGTTGGCTTAATGATATAGTATGTATTTCAGCACACATTTCTTCATATGCATAATATCCTCCACAGTCCTATTTTTTCAGGTAAGTGTATATTTTCATATGTAAAAGTGTTAGATTTTTGTTACTGATTTATAAACTATCATCCTCCTATAATTACTTTTTATGCCTCTTGCTTTATCACTTAAGAATACCTCATGAGGGGCCAGCCCGGTGGTGCAGCGGTTAAGTGTGCATGTTCCGCTTCGGCGGCCGAGGGTTCGCCAGTTCGGATCCCGGGTGTGGACATGGCACCGCTTGTCAAGCCATGCTGTGGTAGGCGTCCCACAGAGAAAGTAGAGGAAGATGGACACAGATGTTAGCTCAGGGCCAATCTTCCTCAAAAAGAAAAAATAAGAATACCTCATGAATAATCTTTCCTAGTCATCTGGTGTAGCTCCCGTTCATTCTTTCAGTGAATGGGTACTAGTCCATGGTAAGAATATACCACATTTCAGTCATCCGTGTCCCTAGGTATACACATTTCCTTTTGTTCCCCCATTTCTTCATCCTGGGAACAGTGTTATAATGAAATTTTTTATGCATATGCCTTTAAGAAGTTTTACTTCTATTTCAGTGCAATAATTACCAGGAATATCATTGATATGTCAAAATGTATATGTATTTCTAATTTTTGTATATATGATAGGCTACCTTTAAAAATGTAGACCACTTTACATTTCCACCAGCAGTGTTTAAGAGGGCACTTTTCCCTTCATGCCCAACAGCAATTGGTGTTATGCTTCTTGTTGCTGGTGCCATTCAAATGAGTGGAAAGTGATATCAGCTTGTTACTTAATTTAAATTTCCCCAACTCCTAAAGAATCTGAATATTTTTTCAGTTGTTTATTGGACATTTGTGTTTGCTCTTCTGTGAGTCTTCTTCTCAAAGAATCAGCGCCAGCCTGGTGGCGCAGCAGTTAAGTTCACACGTTCCACTTCTCAGCGACCCGGAGTCCGCTGGTTTGGATCCCGGGTGCGGACATGGCACCGCTTGGCAAAAGCCATGTTGTGGTAGGGGCCCCACATATAAAGTAGAGGAAGATGGGCATGGATGTTAGCTCAGGGCCAGGCTTCCTCAGGAAAAAGTGGAGGGTTGGCAGCACTTAGCTCAGGGCTAATCCTCCTCAAAAAAAAAAAAAAAGAATCAGTGACATATTTTCCATTTTGAGGGGTGGTCTTTTTCTTATCATTTGCTGAGAACTTTTTTCATTAATGGATATTGGATTTTATCAGATGCATCAATTGATATGATCATGTCATTTTTTTTCCTCTTAAGCCTATCCGTATGGTACATTTTATAATTCTTTAAGATTATTTTTTAGAGCATTTTTAGGTTCACAGCAAAATTAAGAGGAATGTACAGAGATTTCCCATATACCCTTGGCCCACACACAAACTTAATCTCCTCCATTATCAACACTCCCCACAAAGTGGTACATTTTTTTAAATTGATGAACCTCCATTGACACATCATGATCACCCAAAGTCCATACTATACATTAGGGTTCACTCTGGGTGTTGCACATCCTGTGGATTTGGACAAATGTATAATGACGTGTATCCATCACTATAGTCTCATACAGAATAGTTTCACTGCCGACAGATCCTCTGTGCTCTGCCTGTTCATCTCTCTCTCACACCAAGCCCTGGAAACCACTGATCTTGTTACTTTCTTCATAGTTTTACCTTTTCCAAAATGTCATATAGCCAGAATCAGACACTATGTAGTCTTTTCAGATAGGCTTCTTTCTCTTAGTTGTATGTATTTAAGGTTCCTCCATGTTCTTTTGTGACTCAATAGCCCATTTCTTTTTAGTACTGAATAATATTCCATTGTCTGGATGTATCACTTTTTTTCTTCCTTTTGAGGAAGATGAGCCCTGAGCTAACTACCGCCAATCCTCCTCTTTTTGCTGAGGAAGCCTGGTCCTGAGCTAATATCCGTGCCCATCTTCCTCTACTTTCTATGTGGGATGCCTACCACAGCATGGCGTGCCAAGCGGTGCCATGTCTACACCCGGTATCTGAACCAGCGAACCCCGGGCCACCGAGAAGCAGAACATGCGAACTTAACCACTGCGCCACCGGGCTGGCCCCTGGATGTATCACCTTTTATTCATTCACCTGCTGAAGGACGTCTTGGTTGCTTCCAGATTTTGACAGTTATGAATAAAGTTTCTTAAATATTCATGTGCAGAATGTTACATGGGCATACATTTTCAAGTGCTTTTGGTAAATAGCAAAGGGCACAATTGCTGGATCACATGGTAAAAGTGGGTTTAGTTTTGTAAGAAACTGCCAAGCTGTCCTCCAAAATGACTGTACCATTGTACATTCATACCAGCAATGAATAAGAGTTCCTGTTGCCCAAGATCCTCACCAGCATTTGGTGTTGTGAGTTGTTTCGAATTTTGTTCATTCTAATAGGTGTGTCGTGGTATCTCGTTGTTTTAATTTGCAATTCCCTAATGATGTATGATGTTGACCATCTTTCCATATGTTTATTTGTCATTTGTATATCTTCTTTGCTGAGGTGTCCGGATCTGTTGCCCATGGTCTTCTTTTTTAATATGTATTCTGACAGTCTCTGTCTTTTGTTATGTTTAGACCTTTCACATTTATAGTGATTATTGATATTGTTGGATTAATATCTGTAACTGTTTTCTACTCATTACACTAGTTCATTTCTTTTTTAGCTTTCCTCCTTTTTCTTCTTTGTTTTAATAGAGCATTTTATATGATTCTATTTCCTCTCTCTTACTATACGAAGTATATTGCTTTAAAATTTTTGTGTGTGTTTGCCCTAGAATTTCCACTATACATTTATAGTTAATCTAAATCCACTTTCCAATATACGTTATCACTTCCTGGATATGCAGGTGCCCTATACCAGAACATTCTGATTACGTCCTTCTGTTTTTTATTCCTTCATTCATTTCCCTTATCCATACACCATAGTTACTGAATACATTGTTGCTGTGATTTCTTTGAACAAACAGTTACCTGTCTGACCAATTAAGAACTACAAAAATAAAATATTTTGTATTACTTTTATTTATTCTTCTCTTATTCTCTTCCCATCTTTATGGTGATCTGAATTTCTGATCTGTATCATTTTCCTTCTGTCTGATTAACTTTTAGTATTTCTTGCAAAGCATATCTACTGGCATGAAATTCCTTTAATATCTGTTTGTCTTTCGAGAAAGGCTTTATTTCTACTTTACTTTAGTTTGTTGTTAAATAAAACTGTACATGTTTAAGGGTACATGATGATTTGATATACATATCCATAGTGAAATGATTAGTCAAGCTATTAACATATCTATCTCCTCATAGGGTTATCATTTTTTGTGTGTTGTAAGAGCATCTGAAATCTACTCTTTTAGCAAATTTACAGTATATAATACAGTATTATTAAGTATAATCAGCATGATGTACGTTACATCTCTAGACTTATTCATCCTCTAGGACTGCTACTTTGTGCCCTTTGACCACCATCTCCCCATTTCTGCTGTCTCCTTACCCCTCATAACCACCATTCTACTCTTTGCTTCAATGTATTTGGCTTTTTTGATTCCACATATAAGTGAGATGAAGCATATTTTTCTTTCTGCCATCTGCATTATTTCACTTAGCATATTGTTCTCAAAGTTCATCCATGTCACAAAAGGCAGGATCTTGTTTTTCAAGGGTGAATACTATTCCATTGTATATATATCTATATATATTCCATAGTTTCTTTGTCCATTTATCTGTTGATGGACACTTCAGTTGTTTGCACATCTTGACTATTGTGAATAATCCATTCAATGAACATGGGAGTGCAGATATCTCTTCTAGGTATTGATTTCATTTGTTTTGTGTATATACTCAGAAGTGGAATTACCAGATCATATGGTAGTTCTATTTTTTATTTTTTGAGGAACCTCCATACTGTTTTCCATAGTGGCTGCACCAGTTTACATTCCCACCAATAGTGCACAAGGGTTCCCTTTTCTCCACATCCTCGCCAGCATTTGTTACCTCATATCTTTTTGATATAGTCATCTTATCAGTTGTGAGGTGATATTTCATTGTAGTTTTGATTTGCATTTCCCTAATGACTAGTGATGTCGAGCACCTTTTTATTTACCTGTTGGCCATTTGTATGGTTCTTTTTGGAAAAATATATATTCAGGTCCTTTGCCCATTTTTTAATTGAGTTGTTTGTTTGCTATAAGTTGTATAAGTTCCTTATGTACTTCAGATATTAACCCCTTATCAGATATATGGTTTGCAAGTATTTTCTCCTAATCTGTAGGTTGCTTTTTCATTTTATTGACTGCTTCTTTTACTGTGCAGAAGCTTTTTAGTTTGATGTAGTCCCACTTGTTTATTTTTGCTTTTGTTGCCTGAACATTTGGTGTCATATCCAAAAAGTCATTGCCAAGGACAATGTCAAGGAAGTTTTTCCCTATGTTTTCTTCTAGGAGTTTTACTGTTTCAGGTCTTACATTTAAGTCTTCAATCCCTTTTAAATTCATTTTTGAAGTGTAATTTCTATCATACAGAATGCTAGGTTGGTGGGGATTTTTCTTTAAAGACTTTAACTATTTCAATCCGCTCTCTTCTTGCTTACGTGGTTTCTGATGATAAGTCCAATGTAATTCTTATTCTTGTTTCTCTATAAATTAGGCAGTTTCCCATCTAATTGTTTTTAACTACAAAATTAATATATGATAATTGATTCTAGAGAAATAGTGCAAGGATGTTTAAAGATAAAGATCTTCATTGATTTCCCCTTCCAGGTCCATATCTTGGTACATGTCCTTCCACTGGTTTTTCAACCTTAAACACACATAAACATGTATCCTTTTGCTAAAAACTGGAATGTCTGATAGGCACCATTCTACTAATTGCTTTTATTTTCCCCTCAACAATATTGAGTAATGAATACCTATTCCTATATTGGTTATTTTAAAAATCATTTTCTTAAATAATTCTACATTTAATAATATGTTGTACTTTGATAATACTTTGTGAAGAGAATAAGTTGAAAAACTTCCCTGGGAATATCCCATTCAACCAACAGTTTATATTTGTAATTATTGTGGTTTTACCAAACTATACATTTTGTAGCTGAAGAGATTGTATGAAGTTAAATGATTCACCTACACGTCCCCTCTGTCTGGTCCCACAACCAACCCCCTAAAGAAAACTATAGCCTCATGAGTGTCCTTTCACATAACAGTATACTCATATATACATTTAGATGTGTTGTTAATTATCTTGGCAAAAATTAGTAAGTGTTATACACATTACCCTGCAGATTACTTTTCTCTCTCACAATAAAGAATGTCAAAAATTTTATTTTTACATTACCATGTTTTAAAATTTAACCCTTGATCCACCATGAAATATACATTTTGGGTAGTGTGAATATCTCACTTGATTTTATATTCTCCTCTTTCTCATCTTTCCCAATAGAATTTTATCAATTAATTTTGTCCTGTAGATCTCTTTCAGTTACTGATCTAATAGCTATTGTTTTAATGATTGTAGCTGTATTCTACCATTTACACTTTGTAATTAAACATGCTGCTCATAATCCTTCCCGCCCACGACATTGTGTCTTTTTAAAAAATATTTATACCCCTTGGCCAATCTCCCTTATTTATTATGGTAAATTAATTTTAATAAGAATATGGTTTAGTATAAAATCTTACAATTGCATTTTAATTGTATTATAACTATAATAAATCTTGAAATGTTAGCAGCTATTCCGTATTGATTCTTCTCATTCAAGACCATGAGCGTATTTGTAGTCAATGAAGCCTGTTATTTGCTGCTTGGGGGACTTCATGTTTGTCTTATATCGATCAGAAAAGAGCTCATAATACCTTTGTTGCTTGGTATTAGAATTTTCTCCTTTATTGTACATAGATTACTTTTCATGTATCTTTTCTGATTATTACTAGTGTGTAGGAAATCTATTAATTTTATCGTATATATTTTTTCCCTCTACTTACCTTTTGAGCAGTCTTACCAGTTCCTATCATTCCTTTTTTCTTCTCTAGGATTTTCCAAATCGTTATGTACGTAACATATGTTTTTTAAGTGTTGCAATATTAAAATCGTCTTACGACTTCAAGGTGTCACTGGGAATACTTCCTGGACCTCACAACACAGACTAATTCAAACAGACCCCTGCTGTGAGTGCTTTGCTCTTCTCCAGCCATGTCTAGGCTGGTCTCTCAGACATAGATTCTTCCTCTGCACTGGGACCTGGGCAGGCCCTTCTGTGGATTTGACTCTAGAATCCTCCAGAGCTATCCCTGCAGGAACCTGAGACATAATCTCGCTGAAAACTAGAAACTGTTTGATATGAATAATGACAAGTATAAAGGGTGTGTTGATATTTTTATTAGAGCAAATTATTTGAGGTGTTTATATCTGATGATTGTGTTCTAAACAGGAATTATTATGATTTATATAAATGGATTTATCATACATGGACTCAGGTTGTCTTTACCTAAACATTAATGTCCCTATGTGGCTTTGTGGTTGACAAAACTGTTTTTACATGTTTTGCTTCACTTGACACTCTTCGCATAACAGTATAGTTCCTGGGTTTGCTATGAGGATTTCAGAAGATAATCCACACTTAGCACAGTTTTTGGAAAGTAAGTTAGCACTCTGTAAACGTTTATCTTTTACTTGTTACTATTATTGCTATTATTATTGTTACTAACGCCCGTTATATCCTTTCTATAGACAGAAAATTGATGTTTGATGACACTTATGTGACTTGCTTAGGGCTGCACAGCATTTGCTTTTCTTTCTTAAAATTTTACTGTGTTTAATTTTATTTCATGAGAAATGATGCCAACTTGTTGAAGTGAAACAGTACAAAGATGCATGAAGAAAAATGACATAGTTCAGTTCACGTTAGATTCACTTCATCCCGCTGCCGTAAGCAGTGCTCAGTGTGTGGGGCATATACTTCTTCACCACCTTTCACGATCAATTACTTACAGATTAACTGGGCCCACATGTTAAGGTATTTTTGGTCACTGATTGTAAAAAAAGAAAAAAATGGGGGCAGAGCAGAATTTTCTTTATGAATTTTTCAACGTCTTATGTTTCTTCCTGGAGGGAAACAGCTGAGGGAGCATTCACAATTGCCAATGAGACTTTATGGATTTACGTGTTGATATTCAAATTAGCAGCCCAGGTTGTCAGCATTTGGGTGTAATAGTATGTGCTGAATATCTCTGACATTATTTAAGAATTTATTCATTTTTCTACTGTTCTCTCATCAATTCGTAAGTCAATATCACGTTTTAATTAGTGTACATTTTACATTTAATAATTAATATGAAATATGTCTCTCACTGCTTTTCTTTTTTGAGGTTTCTCTTACATATTCTAACATGCAAAATTTCCCTACAGCTAAACCCTAGCCTCAGTTCTTGAAATACTGTTGGAGGAAGTCATCAAGAGTACGTGACTGCCAGTTGACCTGAGAGCTGGACCCAGGCAATTGGAGGCTCCTTAACCTTCCCCTGTCTTGGGAATGGACGTTCCACCCACCATTCTCACTCTTGGAGGCATTTCAAGGATGCAGCTTGAGATAATAATGTGTTGTTGAGACCATCCGGACAGTATATGCAACTGAACCCAGGTAAGGCCCCTATACAGGCACACCTTGGGGATATTGCAGGTTTAGTTCCAGACCACTGCAATAAAGCGAATATCACAATAAAACAAGTCACATGAATTTTTGGTTTCCTAGTGCATATAAAGTTATGTTTACACTATACTGTAGTCTAAAAAGTGTGTAACAGCATTATGTCTAAAAAATACCAATGTACGTGCCTTAATTAGGGGCTGGCCCAGTGGTGCAGTGGTTAATTGCGCATTTCCACTTCTTGTCAGCCTGGGGTTCAGCGGTTCGGATCCCGGGTGTGGACATGGCACTGCTTGGCAAAAGCCATGCTATGTTAGGTATCCCACATATAAAGTAGAGGAAGATGGGCATGGATGTTAGCTCAGGGCCAGTCTTCCCCAGCAAAAAGAGGAGGATTGGCAGTAGTTAGCTCAGGGCTAATCTTCCTCAAAAAAAATTATATATATTAAATTTATTGCTAAAAAATGCTAACCATCATCTGAACCTTTTGTGAGCCATAACCTTTTGGTGGTGGAGGATCTTGTAAAAAACACAGCATCTGTGAAGCACAATAAAGCAGAGAGCAATAACATGAGGTATGCGTGTGTAAACTTTAAGATTCTGACAGGCAGATTCAGAGATCTACTCTTCTTGCGACTGCCCAAGACAAGCCCCTTATGTAAGTTCCCTTACTTATTAAAACTGCCACCTACCAATCTGGAGTGACCTACTTCAGTCTTCAGTCTCTCCTTGCCCACCATGTATGGGGGCCAATTTCATATTTCTCCCAGGGAACTCCCAAGTTTGCATACCAACAAATACCTAGCCAAAAAAGGCACATGGGAATTTTTTACCGAATTACCTTAATGTTAAGAATATATTTGAGAGGGGGCCAACCCTGTGGCCAAATCGTTAACTTCGTGCACTCCACTTTGGTTACCCGGGGTTTGGCCAGTTTGGATCCTGGGGCCAGACATAGCACGGCTCATCAAGCCATGCTGAGGGGCGTCCCACATAGCAGAGCCAGAAGGACCTACAACTACAATATACAGCTATGTACTGAGGGGCTCTGGGGAGAAAAAGGAAAAAAAGTTTGGCAGCAGATGTTCGCTCAGCACCAGTCTTTAAAAAGATAAAAAGAATGCGTTTGAGAAAAATCTCTCTATTTGATATTGAATCTTTCTGTATTAGATCATGTGTGCATATATTTTCCTTGTTCAAATCACCTGGAATAGGTCTCAGAAAGTTTTCTAATATTTTTTAAAACAGGTCCTAAACAATTCTTAGTAAGATTATTTCTAGATAATTCTCATCTACTTATTTTT
Organism: Equus quagga; assembly: GCF_021613505.1. Taxonomy (NCBI): domain Eukaryota; kingdom Metazoa; phylum Chordata; class Mammalia; order Perissodactyla; family Equidae; genus Equus; species Equus quagga. Next base: position 7,819,845 of record NC_060276.1, read on the forward strand.
GAGTGGATACTGAATTCAAATACCTCTTTTAATATCGAAATACTTTTATTTGACACACAGATGTCAATCTCATATGTATATAGAAAATACTTTGCATAAAGATAATTTATTCAAAATTATTTGTAATGATTTGTATTCAAAATTAGATGCTAGTTCAAAGGATCCCCTTTTCATTCTGTGCTGTACAATCTGAGCCTCATGTTGCTAAATGCCTTTTTGAAAGAATTATAGCTCATATGCAGTAAAATTATCTGTTTTTATGTTTCTTTTCTGTCTACCCAAATTACTAAACTGTCCTTTCAATTCTCATTAGGTTGCATTTGGCCCTTTTTGATTTCTCTATATTAAAAATAACATCGGTGATCAGTAAATGCTCTAAACAGCCACATCGCGTATTTGTTTCTTTTTTATAAAATACAACACAGGATCATATACACAGAATTTTACTTTGCAGCTTTATTTCTCACCTAACAATAGTAAGCGGCATGCACTGGGACAAGATGTTCCGTGGATTCGAGTTCCTGATTTCAACACTCTTGCCAATGGGGAATGTACGTGGGTACATTGGGTGACGTAGGACTTGAAATTTTTTCTCAAATACCAAGTTACCTTCACACCTTTTCATCACATTTGTTCCAGGAATAACTCTGAATTCTGGATCCCACATATATTGTAATTGTAGCTGCAGAATACAGTCTCTGGGACAGACATTCACCGTTTCTATTTCTAGACCTTCTCTTGAAATTCTCCTCTAATCAATAATCTTATAAACGTAATTTGTCATCCCCTTCTCAAATTACCCTAAAATGCTCATTAAGAGAAAAAGTCATTACTATAAAAACTTAAATGAATTGTAGGAATTTAACACACGGTCAAATTTGAGCCTTTGCATCAGGATCAGATCTAGTGTTTAAAACCTTGTATTCAAGCTGGTTTTCTACATGAAGGCCCTTAACAATTATAAAGCTTATTTCAAGGACCTTATATTTGTTCTGTTTATTGAATATTCAGAATAGAGTTGTCATTTTTGTTGCTGTTGTTGTTTTGATAATCCTCCTTGCCATTATGTATGTTTTCAGAATTCCGCTGGCTCTGCTTGCTCATAGCATCTTTTCTTTTTAAATGTATTTTTTTAATTTGTTAATGATAACTAGTAAAATATGAGTAGCTGATATGTCATTTGCTTTTTCAAATTAATTATTCATTCTAAAAGTCAGGTATTATTTGATACACCTCTCGTCTGTCTGTCCAGCGAATTAAGTATATTACAATTATCATCTTTTTGAGGTAATTTTCTCAAATTATCTACGTTAGTAAAAGCAATGGTATATTTTGTGCATTATATAATTCAAACCAGGGCCCATGAAATATCATCATCATCATCATCATCACAATCAGTGTGCTACACAACCTTGTGGGCCAAATCAGACTACCTCTTGCTTTTGGCTCTCGGCTCAGTTCCCTGTTCCCTCTTTCTCTTTGACCTCAGCTCTGGAATTTGAGCCCTAAGGTTCACTTCTCAGATGGATTTTGCTGCCAGCTCCCGCGGGGGTGCCCATGCAGCCTTTTGAAACCTCAATTCCCTAGAGACCTTTTAGTATCAAGAGTAGTGATTTAACAACAGGGATTAAAGTAAACTCATTACAAGGATTAGTCAAACTCATATCCTGCTAGGTAAGAATGTAGTTTTTAAATAGGAAGGCAACGTGTTACCTAAAAGTGTGTTTTGTTGGAGAAGTTACTGAATGTTCCATAAAGATATCCATATATGATTCTATGCTGATTTTCATTTTAAAAAATATATTTTCACACACTACCTCATTCAAAAGACAAATCAAGGGCCAGCCTGGTCCCGCTTTGGCGACCCAGGGTTTACCAGTTCCGATCCCGGGTGTGGACATGGCACCACTTGTCAAGCCATGCTGTGGTAGGTGTCCCACATACAAAGCAGAGGAAGATGGGCATGGATGTTAGCTCAGGGCCAGTCTTCCTCAGCAAAAAGAGGAGGACTGGCAGCAGCTGTTAGCTCAGGGCTAATCTTCCTCAAAAAAAAAAAAAAACAATCAAGGAAGCAATTATTTTTAAGGAAAAGGAAGTTCAGATATTCACTTGCTGCATGGTCTTTAAACAGCACACGTAACATTTCCCGGCTTCTAATTTCCCGTTCATTAATACTCATACTTACTAATAACAGTAATAATTGTGCTTTTTTATATTTATGAACCACTTGCTTCTTCAGTAGAGTTTTAAGAACTTCTAAGTGAATTATTCTGACTTAATCGTAACAGACCTGAGACATTGCATTGGCATTAGTGTTATTTCTGTCTCGCTCATTTGGTCTTTTGAGTGAGGCAGTTTGTTTTGATTACAGTGATGCAAACGTTGTTCAGAGCCCAATCAGGTCGTATACTGTGATGATTCTTCCTTTTTATAGGACTTGTACTTCCTTTCTCCCCAAAAGTTAATTGTTTTTTTATAATTTTTCAGGTGTCTGTCGCTAGTTTATCTCCATACTCTCAGTAGAGATATAAATCTCCTCTCAATACTTTCAAACACAACAAGCAACCTCTCATTTTCAACTTCTTTTGGAGACATCCTTCTGGAGTTCTCAGTCACTCTGCTCCAACCTTATCTGCTTTTCTCTAGGCCTATTGCTCACGGGAGAATAGGAGGTTGAGTGGTTCCAGGTTCTAACTGCTTTACGTATAGACGTTCAGCCAATATTCCTGTTTTCAGCCCCACCTTTACTCTCATTATCACAAGTACCTTGTGTTTCCAATTCCCGGGGATTTTTTAGATTTGGAGATTTGCAGATCAGGCTGCTTCTGGGCTTCCCTACACCCCAGGTTTGGTTGGGGCTTTCTCTTTCTGCTAAATCATTTTCCACTTACCTATCTGCATCTTTAATGCATTGCAAAATTATCAGGTGTAGTATCAAACAGTTGAGTTCCCCTCAGCTCTTATCTTTTAGACCTGAGAGATTCACTGTTTTCCTAGGATCTGGTCTTTCAGCCGAACTATTGACTTTGCGGCCAGCTCCTGCTTAGTTATCCATGTAGCCACATGAAACCCAAACAGACCAAGGTCTTTTTGGTATAAGGAATGAAAACTTATTAAGAGAGAGTTCATCTTAGCTCATTAGAAGAATTGCTGAAAGTACTCATAATCTAACATATATGTTCTAGATTGTGAAGTGGTGTATTATCCAAAAATGAGTTTCATGAGAGGCAGGATGGAAAGTTGCAAGTATATGATCGCCTGTGTTTTGTTACACTTTTCGGTTCGCAAAAGTGCTTTTACATAGGTTGCTTTATTAAATCCTCATTACAAATCTGTTGTGTAGAATTAACGTCATGTACATCAGGCATTTATTGCAGGGATTAAAAGAGCTAATCTCTATAAAAGCAGTTAACACATTGACGTTTAAATAAGAATTCATTAAATGTTAATAATATTTATTTTATTATTTTTTAAAGATTTTATTTTTCCCTTTTTTCCCCAAAACCTCCTGGTGCATAGTTGTATATTTTTAGTTGTGAATGCTTCTAGTTATGGCATGTGGGACACTGCCTCAGCATGGCTTGATGAGCAGTGCCATGTCTGCGCCCAGGATCTGAACCGGTGAAACCCTGGGCCACCGAAGTGGAGCACGCGAACATAACCACTTGGCCACGGGGCTATCCCCAATATTTATTTTATTTTAAATAAAAAGTAATGGTGTTAATTGTACCTGAGGTACAAAGAATTAAATTGGTCATGTTCTTCATGCATGGCATGCCATCAATAGAAGTCCTGCTTGTCCTGCTTTTATTTAGTTACTTAATTAGTAATTAATTAATAATGTAAGAAACACAAACCTATCACTGAGAATAAAAGCTGGGACATTGGTAATAACCTCCCTCTTGCTATATACCCACCCCTGCCAACTCATACCCTCGCCTCCTTCCACTAGAAGTAACCATCACCCCGATTCCCATTTGGCATTTCCTTACTTCCTTTTCTCTTTCTGTATGTAATCTTCTTTGGGGCTTAATTTTTTTCACTTTGTTATGAAGTTTTAACCTTATTTTTGTGTGCTACTACGATGTATTACATTTGACTACTACTGAACATTCCATAGTGTGTATTTACCTTGGGTTTTCATCTATGCTCCTGTTCATGGACATTTGGACTGTTTCCAGGTTTTGGTATTGTGAGAAGTGCTGCTATGAATAGTCTTAAACATATTGCCTGTTGTAATGGAGAAGAATTTCTCTAGGGCCTTTCCTAGGAATGAAATCAATGGGCCACAGGTTAGGTAAACATTCAACTTTATGAGTTAATGCTAAACCATTTCCCAAACTAATTCCAGTAAGTTACACTCCCGCCAGCCTTGTGTGAGATGCTGTGAATTGACATCCTGACCAACACTAGGTGTCGTCAGTCCTTTAAATTTTTACCAGTAAAATGGAGGTAGATGGTATCCTCTTGTGGTCTTGATTTGCATTTCTCTGATTACTAATGATGTGGAATATCTCTTCATAATTTTCTTGTTGTTAATACTAAGAATGACTACTTCACCATTAAAAATATATTTGCTGTAGTTTTTTGGCAGATATACTATTAAGTAAGTTTTTCTATTCCAAGTTTATAAGAATATTATTAGGAATGAATCTTTAATTTATTAGATGCCTTTATTGTGAGAGTTACAATCTAATTTACTACCTTGCTAGGGCTCATAGCCATGCCCCTGTCCTGCTCACTACTATAAAAACCCAAGGCTTTAAGTTACTGAGCCTGGTATGAGCCCTCCCACCATCCACCTCTTCATCTCCATTAACCTTTCTGATTATATCTCCTTCCTGGGTTTGGACCCCAACTCTATTATGTGCTCAGCTCTACATTTGAAAAGAATTTTGTTATGTTTTATCCCATATTCTAAGTTTATAAGAGAAGAGTATATCTTTAGGTCATTTATACCACTGATTCTTAAACTTTAATGTGAGTAGGAACCACTGGGGATCTTGTTAAAAATGCAGATTCTAACTAAGTATATTGTAGGAGAGCCCAGGACTGTAGATTTCCAACAAGTTCTCAGGGGATACCTTGCTGCTAATCCCTGAACCACACTTTGAGCAGCAAGTTCTTACCTCGACCAGCCTAGCACTGGAAACAAGATTCCAAAATCAGTCTTCACATCTGGGCCCTGAAGAAAGAAGTGTGTAGGGATTTTGTGGCCAGCTCCTCCGGGGTTGCCTTGAAACCAACATGACACTCGAATTCACTGAATAAATTTTGGTGTAAAAAAAAGGCAGCTTAATAATAGGAGTTTAATCTTAGCCAACAAGAAGATTTACTTAAAGCTCTTACATCCTGACATATTGGCGAATAGTTTTCAAATAGGAAATTAACATTGTGAGTAAATATGTATCATTGGACATGAGATTGAATTTTTTGCCATATAAATGGCCTACATTACTCCGATATCTAGATTTGCCAAAATATTTTGGTACAGGTTGGCTCACTTGATCCCCACAACAAATCTGGGAGGTACATTGTGGTGACATCCTCTCTCTGCCAAGGGTTTTTTGTTAGGGTTAAATAGGATGATGCTTATAAAAGCACTTAGTCACTGCCTGACGTGTAAGTAATCACTCAGGAAAGGTTATTTCTGTTTCTGTTATTGTTATTACTTACACTATTTGCACGTGTTATTTTTTTTTTCAAATCATAAAACTTGAACATTGTCAGAGGTAAAGTGGCATGTGTGACATGATATGTGTGATCTTAATCACTGCACAAGAGTGGCCCAGGTTTGCTTTTCATTTGAAAATGTGTTCCTCTATAATTTTTCATTACAAAAGTGATGCTTCCTCATCCTAATTAGCAAAACAGTTCAAAAATAGATGAAGGATAATTGAATAATCTCACCTCATAATACGTTATTCCTGATCCATTGACAGGCTTCCCAAAAATGCTAATAACATTTATATAAACATCTGAGCATTTTTTTTGGCTTAAGCAAATACTTATCAACACTTATTTGTATCAGGACCATTTCCTGGGTTGTTGCTTTGAAAAAAATGGGATCTACTGAAATAAATTGTTTTGCAACTTCCTGTTGTCACAGAACAATATATCATGGGCATTTCATAGGTCAATAGATTTTCTTTGTTTTATGTTTTAATATTCCTATTTCATTCCCATGGAAGGCATTTGGTTGTATGTTATGAAGTGAGAGTTCTATCTTTTTAAAATGTGCAAATCTCCAATCTTACTAGTTACAATTTTGTTTCAGTGAAATTTCTGTCAATTTTGGAGGCAATAACAGTCTTATTAAAATAATGTATGGTTACGGTGCCATTTAGAATCTGACGTGACAGATGTTCCTTATTACTTTTCTATTGTGTTATATTTCTTAAATAAACCCTTTTATTTTGAAAATAAATGTAATAACATTTTCTCAAATTATCAAGCAAAAAAGGTCACATGTGACATATGATATGATAGAATTGATTTGCTTTACAGTAATGTAATGGATAGCAGGAGCAGGCCAGTCAATGGAGTACAAAGGAAATGTTTAGCCATACATTGATAGGCACCACAGATGCGTGATAGGTAAACTATTACCTCTATTTTCATTGATGTTTGAAATCGTCCATATCAACAAATTGAAACATGTAGATTTGGCTTCCATGTTCCACTTTTTAAACAATGCTACTCTGGAATTTTTGAGGAACAAAAATGTAAATAATTTGAAAAAACTAACAATTTTATAATATCCAGTCTTCCATCCAGAGTGAAGCATATACATGCCGATATTCAAGCCTTCTTTGATACCATTCAGAGAAGGTTTATAGAGCCCTTCATATACTACTAGAATAACTCTTGACCCTTTGATCTCGAGATGTTTTATGCTTATCCTTGCTGTCATCAATGGATTATTTTCCAATTGATTGTTACTGATATAATGGGAAACTAATGAATTTTGTTTACTTTTTTTCTGACTACTCATCTTACTTTCACTAGCTTAATACTTATCAGGTACTTTTGGGTATATAATCCTATTAACTGTGTATTTGATGCAACCTTAAACCACGGTTAAAAATGCTTCTCCATTTGGGGCTGGCTCTGTGGCCGAGTGGTTAAATTCGTGCGCTCTGCTGCAGGCGGCCCAGTGTTTCGTTGGTTCGAATCCTGGGCGCGGACATGGCACAGCTCATCAAACCACGCTGAGGCAGCGTCCCACATACCACAACTAGAAGGACCCACAACGAAGAATATACAACTATGTACCAGAGGGCTTTGGGGAGAAAAAGGAAAAAAAATAAAATCTTTAAAAAGAAAAATGCTTCTCCATTCTAATTGATTAGTGGCAATGCACTCCCAAATAAAACAAATCCGATAGAACAATTGCTTTTTTTGGTCTAGGTCTGGACCTGGCTGCTACATGGCCACTCCATCTTTTAGATATGGGACATTTACCTGTAGTATGGGATCTGGGCCCTCAGGTAGAGAATTTAAAGAGATAGGCTCAACCAGAGGTGGAATAACAGCCACATGAAACTCAAATTCAGTACTGACCTTTGAATACAATTGTAATGACTTAGGATTGGAGGATGTGAACGGTAGGCAAACTTTTAGCTATCGAGTAATATCAAGCAGAATTACTCACTGAGTCAAAATCCTGGCTGTAGGCTTCTATATTCTAAATAGGATGCCAATATCTTCTCTCTGAGTGTCTTTTCTTGAACATAGTGCCCTTGTCATATATGCTTACGTTGAATTCTGGGCTCTCTATTCTGTTCCACTGATGTTTGTGTCTTTTTTATGCTGGTACAATACTGTTTTGATTACTATATATTTGTAATATAATTTGAAAACAGAAAATGTGATGCTGATGCCTCAAATTTTCTCTTCTTGCTCAAGATTGCTTTGGCCAATTGACGTCTTTTGTGGTTCCACACAAATTTTAGGATTGTTTTTCCTATTTCTGTGAAAAATACCATTAGAATTTTGATAGGGATTACATTGCATCTGTAGATCACTTGGGTAGTATGGACGTTTTAACAATATTACTTCCTCCAATACATGAACATGAAATATCTTTCCATTTATTTGTGTCTTCTTTGATTTCTTTCTTCATTGTCTTATAGATTTCAGTGTACAGATCTTTCACCTTCTTGGTTAAAATTATTCTTAAGCATTTTATTCTTTTTGATGCTATTCGAAATGGGATTGTGTTCTTGATTTCCTTTTCTGATAGATCATTGCTGATGTAAAGAAATACAATTGAATTTTTGTATATTGATTTTGTATCTTGTAACTTTGTTGAATTTGTTTATTATGTTTGTGTGTGTGTATAGACTTTAGGATTTTCAACATATAGAATCATGTCATCTGCAAACAGTTCATTTTACTTCTTCTTTTCCAGTGTGGATTCCTTTTATTTCTTTTTCTTGTCTAATTGCTGTTGTTTGTACTTCCAGTACTATGTTAAATAGAAGTGGCTAGTGGCCATTTGTGCCTTGTGCCAGATTTTAGAGGAAAGCTTTCAGTTTTCCCCCGTTGATTCTGATGTTAGCTGTGGGCTTCATAAACGGCCTTTATTGTGTTGAGGAAATTTCCTTTTACACCTATTTAGTTAAGAGTTCTTATCATAAGTGGATGTTGAACTTTGTCAAATAATTTTTCCGCATCTATTGAGATGGTCATGTGACTTTTATCTTTCATTCTGTTCTGTGGTATACCACATTGATTGATTTTCATATGTTAAACCAGCCTTGCATTCCAGCTATAAATTCCATTTAGCCATGGTGTATAGTCTTTTTGATGTGTTGTTCAATTTGGTTTGCTAGTATTTTATTGAGAATTTTTTCATCTATGTTCTTCAGAGATATTGGCCTATAGTTTTCTTTTCTTATGTTTCCTAAAGCTTTTCTTAAAAACTCTCAGCAGTTTACTTATGCAGAACAACTTTAACATAACCTATTTGATTATGTTAAAAATTCCCACACCCAGGAGTTTCTAATGTAATTTATAATATAGGATATTCCCACTTGGGGTCCTAGGAATATAGTTATTTATTTAAGTTACTTTTTATACCCCTCATGAAGTATTCATATTTTTCTTCAAAGGTCCTCAAAAATTCTTTCTAAGCTTTTCTCAGAGATATCTAAATTTTGTTTCCATTATGAATGGATTCATTACCTAATTTCCTTTTAAATAAATACTGTTAAATATATGGAAGTTTTAATATTTCTGTTTATCCTGTCGGGTATCTTTTTTTAATTTATCAATTGATTTCAGGGTTACGATAATATACATACATCGGATGCCTTATGGATAGAAATTGAAGTCACATAACACACTCATTATTATCCCCATGTACTGCACATGCCCATACACAAGAAGTCACCCAATAGCCTTACTGTGGGGACTGTGTCACCCCTCAGTATTTGTTATTTAGTGAGAAATGTTTACATTTGCTTTAACATCTGTGAAATTTGTCTTCAGTTTCATCGTTATGTGGATTTTGCTGTCTGCTTTTCCAGGGTTCCCTGGGCAGCTTCCTGAAACTCAGCTCACTAGAGATGTTTTGTTGTAACAAACCCCAACCTAGTAGTGGAAGTTAATCTTAGTGCATTAGTCAGGATTCTCCAGAGAAACGGAACCAATAGGAGAGAGAGATAGAAATAGAGAGACAGATTTTAAGACATTAGCTCATGCAATTGTGGGAGTTAGCAGGTCCAACTCTAAAATCTCTAGAGCAAGCTGGCAAGCTAGAGAGCCAGAGAAGAGTTGTTGCAGTCTTGAGTCCAAAATCTGCAGGACGGGCCAAGCAGGCTGGAAATTCAGGCAAGATTTCTATGTTACACTCTTAAAGCAGAATTGCCTCTTCTTCAGGAAACCTCAGTCTTTTCTCTTAAGGACCTCACCTGATTGGATGAGGCCCACCAAAATTATGGAAGGTAACCTGCTTTACTCAAAGTCTACTATTTAAATATTAATCACATCTAAAAAGTACTGTTTACAGCAACACGTAGGTTGGTATTTGAACGACAACTTGGCACCATAACGTAGCTTAGTTGATACATAAAATTAATCATCGCCCTTAACAAGGAAGGATTACTCAAGGCAGTTAAACCCTAGTTAAGTAGGTAAGGAGCTGTTAAATAGAAATGCAACGTGCATGTTCCAAGGAACTGTGTTTTGTTACACATGGAACAGAATTTTGTCATAATAAGATGGATTATGTTAACTATTTCCTCTTTGGTTGGTACATTTGACCCTGAAGACAAATCTATGATGCAGATGTAATCATATTCTCTGCACCGTAGGTTTGTTGTCAGGGTTAAATGGGCTACTTTACATGGAAGCAACTAGCAAGTTGCTAGCTGGACATGCAAATAAGCACACAGTGAAAGTTAATGATATTCACAAAAAGGAAATTTTGAAGCTATGATCATTATGTAAGTGATAAGGCAAAGTTAGAAAATAATCAATTGTCTATATTTGCTTCAAATAAAAAAGCTTCAATATTTTTAACTACAAAAGTAATACTTATACTAAATAGCAAAAAGGAGCAGATAGGTAAAGAAAATTTATTAATCTCCCCCAACAATGTGAATACCAAATTCACTAATGTTTTGTTTTGGGAAACTGCAACTTAACAGTGGAAGTTATCTTAACGATTAAAGAGTATTCGCAAAACCTAAACCCTGGCTGGTCTGTAAGTAGATTTTTTCAAAAGGAATACACTATATTATCAAATATTCAAGTATTTCCCAAATATAAAATGAAGTTTCTTTGTAGTATTATGTACTTTCTCTGTAGAATTTCATTTTCACAAATATGCTCACACATATTGGCTCATTTGATTGCAGATGTGATAATACATAATACATGCCATAAGTTAATTCTGAAGATTAAATAAACTAATCCATGTTTAGGCATTCACTATGTGGATGCAACTTCTCAGTGAAAATTTATTATCATTTTCTTTATTAGTCTTTTTTATTCTAAAAGCACATATTTTTACCTCCTTTATATGGAGGATACCTCCGACCTGGAAAATTTGCATGAGTCACAAGATAATCAAGTGACCTGTTTTGCTTTAATGTTTTTTAAATGTTTTCTTTACTTTTTAATTACAAACGTAATACTTGGTCATAAAAATTAAAAATCTTATCCTCCTCCAACTCCCTGTTTCCACTGTCCTGCCTTAATGATAAATGTGCCAACAGCATACTTATACAATTTTCTATGCTCAAACAAATGCATAATCAACCTGCTGAAAATCAGAGAAGAGAGTGTTTGATTGTTGCTTGTTTCTAGAAAAGTAATATCATACTATGCGGATTTCTCTATAACTTGCTTTTCTTACCTAATAGCTCTGTCACTCTGTTTTTTTAAGGGTTTTATGCTCTAAAATTCAGCATTTCCACAATGCAGAATACATTTGTGAAGTATAAATTTAAATTCGTATAAATCCATGAATACTGAATTTTCCCAAGAACATCCGATGCTTCAGTTTATGTCTAGGGTTTCGAATCAATACTAAATCATTTCCTTATTATATCTGTACAGTAACTCTTAGTATCTGTTATGAAACATATCCCTTATCACTCTTCCTAATTGGGATCTTTATGGAAAGGTCATTTATTCTTTCAAATGAAATTTAATATCTTCATTTTGAATGTTTAAAAAATGTCGCATTGTTTAATTAACAGAAAAATATAAATGAATTTGAGGGAAACTACCTACCTACCTAATTCAATGTTCTTATATTACTCATTGATTGTTTTCTTGAGTTTGAGGTTTCTATGCAGTTAAGTCTATCGTCGCTCCATTTCTACATCGCAACGATAAAGCAGTTATATATCACCCACCCACTCCTCCCCTCCACTTCCCTGCAGCCTCAGGTTAACCAATATAAAGAGCTTCGTTACACCTTTCCATATATATAATATATGGTATTTAGTATTAGAATGTAATTATATTCGATATATTGTCCAAAGGGTTCTGCGTCATACTCAGCTCACAACACATATTGGACATTCTTGTAGGTCTTTAGATTAAGGTTTTATGTTTTAAAATTCAACTCTATAGCACATGTGGAAAGTATTTGCATGTATGCTGTGGATGAGGTTTTAACATTATTCCCTGCGACTATAAAAGTTTCCCACAAAATTTGAATTGTTGATTCTGTAACATTGTTCTCTCTCACAATTCTTGAGCTGATGCCATGATTGTTTTAATTGGTAGAGCTTTACAATACAATTTGAAGGCAAGTATCCTCCAATCTTTGGATTTTCTCCTTTAACTCTTTTACCAGTTTTGGTTGTGGTTCAGGTGAAACCGAATGTCATTTTTTTAATTAAAAAAATAAAGTCACTTTGGAACATTTAATTAACTTTCTAATATTGGATCTCCCAGGCTCATAAATATTTATTAGCTGGTTTTTATATTCAGAACAATTTGGAAGTTTTTTAAAAGGAATTTTGACTAATCCTTGCTAATTTGATTTCTAGTTATTTTCATTTTAAAAAATATTTTCTGCTGTGAATTGATTTTTGTCTAATTTTTTAAAAAAATATTGTTGCTATATAGAAAAAGTACTAGTGTATTATTTTTGTTTTCTGTCTGCTCACTAAGATGTGAGCTTTCATCATTCTTCGCTGGATTCTTGTGGATTATCTACATAAATCATACTATCTCATAGGACTTGCCCTGCGGCATTACGTACCATCACAGTCGCTGAGGGCTACATGTTACTGTGCAGAGCAGGTCAGATATTACGTTTGCTTTTGGGTCTTCCTCCTTCCACTTCTTCCATCTCTATCTCTTAAAACTTGGCAGTAGGTGCATGCCCTCAAGTAAACTTCTGGGATGGATTTGCTGCCGTCACAAGAGGCCTTTACATATAAAATAACAATTTGACAATAGAGTTTAAAATCAGCTAGAAGTAAAGTGTATTCAAAGGACTTATATCCATGGCAGGTAACAATAAAGATTCTAAGTAGGAAAGCAAACTTCTACCGTGTGTTTTCCCTTACAAGGAGTCAAATGTTTGAATAATATATTTGCTTATATTTCCATGTTGATTTTCACTTCAAAAAGTAGTTTCCTACTTGTTACTTCATTGAATCCTGAAACCATAAATAGAGTCTACGGTATAAATTTTTGTAAAGATTGAGATAATCCATGTAAATTCACTCAGTACTGGCTGAGAAATAAGTAAGTTATTCTTATTAAGTAAGTAAATGTTAATAATGATCAATATGAGTAGTAGTGGTACTAAGAACCTGTTTTATTTTCTCCTTTTTACAGAATAGAGAACAAGATTGGAGAGGCTCTTGTTTCAATCATCAAAAGGCCCAAGTTACTTAATAATAAAAATTGTTTTTTCAGTCTAACCTGTGAAAAATCGCAAAGATATAAACTGAAGAAGTTAATAATCTTCTTGCACATCCTCTCTCTTCCACAGTGCAGATATTGAAAAGGTAGATACTTGTGATCCTGGATAGCAAAACCCAATGTTATATTGATGTTATCTTCTCTCAAATACATCTACATTGTTTTGGCAATTTCAATTTAACACTCTATTATGCCTCTGGAAATTCGTCAAAGTGATATTAAAGTTCATCTGTAAGACTAAATGGGTGACGATGTTTAAAAATACAAAATACAAGAAGAGCAATGAGGTATATTTAAAGTATCAAATAAATTGTATTCTAAAGCTATAATGAATACAGGAATGCAGCACTGGCACAGAAATTGACAGATAGCTGAACTGATCTTATTGTTCAGAGTTAAGCAAATTCACTAATGTTTTTCCATAGTCCCTAAAATATTGTTGATAATTTTGCTTCTAGCTATCTTACAAATTTTCTTTCTATTGCAAATGAACATATTTTTCCATCATACTATTTAATTTCTTATTGCTGTTATATAGGAAAGCTGTTGATTTCAGTATATTTAATTTTGCTTATTCACCTAACTGAACTATCTTAGTAGTGCTCATCATTTTCAGTTCATGCTAGGATGATGGTCATGTTATCTATGTCACAGATCCAGTGTAACATTAAAACCAAGCCACAGCCTCATTGTCATAGTCAGTAAGTGGTATCTATTGTCCAATCACACTCTGTCCTAACTACCCACTATAGTCTTTTTGACATGGTTTACTAACCCTAGTATTTACCATCATATCCCAGAAGACGTGGTTAACGTCTATAATCAGTTGACTGTAGGGAAAGTAAATTACCCTCCATAATGTGGATGGACGTCATCCAAGCTGTTGAAGGCCTTAAGAACAAGAACTGAAGCTTCTTGGAGGAGAAATTTTGCCTCAAGACTGCAACCTCAGCTACTAGCCAAGTCTGCTGACCTGCTTTAGACTTCAAATATGCCTGCCTCACAATCTGGTAAGCCAATTCTTTAAAATAAATCTCTCCTATACACTATATATCTTCTTTCTCTCTATTTATATATACCTATATCTATCTATCCATCTATCCTGATTCTGTTTCCCTGGAGAACCTTAACTGATACACCACACTTAAAACTGTCTTTGGAGTTGTCTTAGCTAACCTGATCAATACAATGACTCTCTGCAGAGACCTCACAATCTAAAATGCAGCCCGAAGTCCTCTTGGTCTAGATAGAACTTTGTAAATTACAAGCTTTGCTGTTAATATCTTTTGGAAGATTAGAACAGTGGTTAGTATTTTACATAGTTTTGTGTGAGAAATTTAATAATTAACAGTATCAGTATAGTTTAGAAGGAAAATGGTAACAGGGAAGAAAGAAATGAAAACAGGTAGACAGGTAGATAAACAGTCACAAATGGCCTTCCTTCTATACAGGTAAAAATGTTAGAAAAACTTTTAAAGATGGGAGAATGTTGATTGAAAACCTTACTCAGATGGGAAATCAATTCTGTGGAAGAGAAAAAAGCATCTGGAGTGGGCCCAAAAATAAGACAGTAACATCTCCACCCAGTTCCCTGTGGTGTAAGAGGACACAGAAGACCACCACCATGGTGCCTGTGACTCCATCCGGGTGGAGGGGTGGACTAGAAGATGAGTAGCCATAAGCTTAAAAGCAAAACTTTGGCTAACAGAGAGAGGCAGCATAGCCCGACGCCTGGATTTGGATCCCATCCCAGTGTTGCCACTTCCTAGCTGTGTGGCCTTGCAAATTGCTTAACTCTCTGTGCCTAAGTTTGCTTATCTATAAAATGGGGATAATCATCATCTATCTATATAATAATAATCTATGAAATAATCCATGAAGTGGGGATAATAATAGTAATGGGGATTAAGTGAGTTAATAGATATAAACCACTTAGAACAGCGCCTACCACGTAGAATGTACTAAATACATATTAATGATATTAATCATAACTATTAAGAATGCAGTCTAGGGGCCGGCCCTATGGCCGAGTGCGTGCTCCGCTTCAGCAGCCCGGGGTTTCGCCAGGTCGGATCCTGGGTGAGGACCTAGCACCACTCGTCTGGCCATGATGAGGCAGCGTCCCACGTGGCAGACACGGAAGGACCTACAACTAGAGTATACAACTATGTACTGGGGGGCTTTGGGGAGAAGAGGGAGAAATAAACATTGGCAACAGATGTTAGCTTAGGGCCAATCTTCAAAAAAAAAAAACAGTCTAATAGTGTTGAAGTTGTCTACTATCCAGATTATACACATTATTCACATCTTGGTAGTTAAGTGCGTATATTATAAATAGGAAGCCAACTTTTTGGTAATAAATGTGCTTTGTTAAATACATAATGTGCTACAGAAATTATATCATTTGCATCCGTGTTGGTTTTCACCAAAAGTATTTTTCCAAATCTTTTCAATTGAGCCTCATGAGAAATTTCTGAGTTTGATGTAATAAAAGCATTCTCATGAGGATTAAATGATATAATTCTTATAAAAGTCTCCTAACAATTACCTGAATGGTTTTATTATCTATTTTTATGGATATAATAATTTGAAGCTTTGAAACTTTTAGTGGTTTCTTTCAGTTGGCATAACACTTGAGTGCCCAGGGTTCTTTTTTGTTTTTAAATTACAAAATTATTTTTCTTCCTTAAATTGTGTTTATTCACAACTGTAATATGTGCACATTGTAACTAGTGGAATAAGGCAGATAAATTTAAAGAAGTTGCTAATCCTTCTTCTTACCCTCTCTATTTTCATCCCCCTGAGATGGTGGAATGCCAACATCTTGGTGCATATTGTGCTGGTTTCGTTCTTTATCCAGTTCAAACAAACAAGTAGGAACTTATACATACATATGTAAGATGTTCATTATTATTTTCTTTCAAAAACATTTTTAATCATAAATATATTCCTTTGCCACTTGTTTGTCTCATACCAAAATATTTCAGAGTATTCCTTCTAGGTCAGTGGTTTTCAACAGGGAGAGGTCTCGCTCCCCCTCACCCACCCCCACTAACCCCAGGGGAATAGGTGGCAGTGTCTGGGGTCATTTTTGGTTGCGGTAACTGGAGGGAGGATGCTACTAGCATTTAGTGGGTAGATGTCAGGGATGCTATTTAATATCCCATAATGCACAGGGCAGCCATCCCCCATCCCAACAAAAAATTATCCCACCCAAAATATCAATAGTGCCAAGGTTGAGAAATCCTGCTGTAGGTCAGTAGAGCTACAGCTAACTCTTGATTTAAATAGTTGTACAATATTCCATAATAGTGACAAACTGCAATGTACTCAATTCTACTAATGATGAATTGATTTAGCAGTTTCCAGTTGTTGCTAACACAGACTGTGCTACGATAAACATTTTTGTTCATAGACCGTCGCATGCTGATGCTCTTCTTTCTCTTGGATAGATTCCCCAGTGTGAGAGTGCTGGGTCTATTTTTTAGATTTTAATAGATTTCTGTATCACTTTTCAAATTATTTACAGTAATTCACACTCTACCATTAGAAAATAAGAGTGCCATTTACCCAGCATTCTCTCTAGGAATTGGATGTTATTAATCTTCTATAATTTTAGCCAGTCATTTGGGTAAAAACTGCCTCGTTGTTATCTTAATTTGCATTTACCTAATTATCACTAGCATTGAGCAGCATTTCATATTTATTAGCTATTTGAGTATTTCTTCTTTTTTTTTTTTTGAGCAAGCTTAGCCCTGAGCTAACTGCTGCCAATCCTCCTCTTTTTGCTGAGGAAGGCTGGCCCTGAGCTAACATCGGTGCCCATCCTCCTCTACTTTATATGTGGGACGTCTACCACAGCATGGCTTGCCAAACGGTGCCATGTCCGCACCCGGGATCCAAACCGATGAACCCCGGGCTGCCGAAGCAGAATGTGGGCACTTAACCGCTGTGCCACCGGGTCGGCCCCTGAATATTTCTTATTAATCCCTGTTGATAACTTTTGCTGAATTTTTCTGTTGTCTTTTTAAAAACAATTTTTCGAAACACTTTGTATACTGTGGTTATTATATTTTTACCTGTCATATGTGATGCAACTATTTTTCTCTTCTATCATTTGTCTTTCTGATGTTGTATCTCTTTCTATTTAACACATTTTAGTTTCTGTATATGTTATTTTAACTTTTAATGTATTCTTATATTTTTGCCTTGCTTAGGACAGTATATCCTACTCCAGATTCATAAAAATACTATTCTAAATTTTGCTGATACTTTATTATTTTACTTTTTGTATTTAGCTCCTTAATCCATATGGAATTCGTTTTTCTTTTGGTGGAAGAGTCTAAATTAGTCTACCTCATTAGAACTGCTTTTGCACTGTTAATTAATAAATCATCCTTTCCTAACTGAAGGAAAACTTGTTCTTAAGGTTTCTTGAACCTTTTGTTTTGGACTTTGAATTCTCTGTTAGTCATCTATTTGTCATTTCTATGTCAGTACCATAGTAATATAGTTTTATTCTAAATTTTCATATCTGGTTAGGCAAATCTCTCTTCACTATTCTTGTTCATAAAGGTCTTAGCTATTCTTGAACAAATATTCTTTTTTGTAAACATTAAAATCATTTTATCAAGTTTCAAAAATAAATTTGTATTAAAGTCCTGGCACGAAACAAATGACACGTTCACCTAGATAAAGAGGGAGAGTTTAATAAAGGGACATGTGTGAATGAGATAAGGGGTCCTTAAAAGGATGGTGAAGCACCGCACCTTCAAGCTAGCTACAGCAAGGAGCCACTTCCAGCTCTGGGTCTGAAGGTTAAGGGAAGGCAGAGATTACTGGAGTCCTGACAGAACGTCTCCATTGGAGGGGGTTTACAACAGGAGTTGTAGAAGGCACAGCCAGCCCATGGCACCTGGCTGGGAGGAAGCCAAGGAGAGAAATGTCCTGACCTTAACTCTCCTCCTACCTCCAGAACTCCTGCCAGTGGTTCCTGTTGTCCAAACCTACCCAGGAACCAGAGGGCAAGAGAGGGGTTGATGCAGTCTATACAGGTCAGCCTCCTGGGGTACAGATCAGGATGGAGAAGGGTAGAGGGTGCGTCTAGAGAAGCAGACAGTATATCCAGCCCATAATCCATTGGCATGCTGATACACAATTTCATTTAACTTATGCATTAATTTTGTGAGGACTGAGATTTTTCTATCAGTCTTTTCTGTCTGGGAACCTAGTATATATCTCGATTTTTTCATATCTTGTTTTATGCTCTTCATTAAAATTTTGCAGTTTTGCATTTCTCCATGAGTTTATTCCTACATATTTGTGATTTTCATTGTCTCTTGGATAAGATTAATTTTCCATCCTGTTAATAAGTAGCTCTCAGTGATATGAAGGAGAGTTTTTAACTTATGTATATTTATTTTGTATAAAACCACCTTATCACAATCTTATACAAATTCTAGTTGGAATATTTTTTGCCCTCTGATGCTTTCTAGATATAGAGCCATATCATGAGCAAATAAAGAGAATTGTTTTCTTCTTTTCCAATATCTATTCTGATTATTTAGTTTTCTTTTGTAATTGTTTAAATGACGATATCCAAGCAATGTGGAAGAATAATGGTGGTAGTGGACAATACTTTGCTACTTACGATTTAATTTTTTTAAATTCTAGAGGCAGTACATGATTCTATTTTTATTTTTTAGTTGCAGCATACCAGATCAAGCTAAAATCCCCTTTGAACAGTATTCCCAACTATTGTCCTCTCCTTCCATTCTTCTACCTTAGTTCCTTAATCTATAAAATGGAAAGAAGAATAATAGCTACCTCATAAGTTTATTGTGAGAATTAGGTGATGTTATATATGCAAAATACCTAGAATAGAGCCTGGCACATAGTAAACTTCCGATAATTATTATCTACTATTGTTATTATTATTATTATCACCACCCATTAGAAACATATAGCATTATTTTGTTGTAACTCCTTCCAAAAGTGACTTAATTGTTCTGTATCTACTGATTTATAGGCATTCTTAATATACTCTGGATCTTAATCCTTGTAATTGTTACAAAATAGTTTCTTTCTAAGCCAGCCCTGATAGCCTAGTGGTCAAAGTTTGGTGCACTCCACTTTGATGGCCTAGGTTTGGTTCCCAGCAGTGGAACCATGCCACTCATCTGTCAGTAGCCATGCTGTGGTGGCGGCACACATAGACGAACTAAAATGTGTTGTGATTAATTTATTTATTATTTTCCTCTTTTTAAATTTTTGTGTCTCATAGAGAATTTACCTACTCTCAAATGATAAGCGTATCTTCATTAATGTTTTTCAAATGTGTTTATGGCATCTTTTTAAGTTTATCAAGATTTTGATGTCACACTTTTTGTTAAGGTGATTTCTGGGTAATTATGTTATTTCCTGCTGCTTTAAATTATTTCTCCCTTGTTCATTCACCAACCATTTGTTGAATTGCTACAGTGTGTTGCATACTTTGCTGGATGCTTTGAACACTACAGTAAACAAGTTTGTCAAAAACATGTTTTCATGGAGTGCATTACTATATAGGTATGGGGCGGAGAGCAAGGGAATTGAACAAGTAAACAAATTAAGACAAGTTTGTCTGTCTATAAACAGTGTGAAGAAATTAAATAAGTGCTGTCTTAGAAAGTAGGTGGGATTGGGGAAGGGAGCACTACCTTAGATAGGGTGATCAAGGCTACCTCTTTGGGGAGGCACTATCTGAATTGAGACCTGAGTGACAAGAAGAAGCCAGCCATGCAACACTCTGGAAACAGTGTTTCATGCAAAGGGGGACATCAGCATAAAGACTCTGAGGTGAGATGAATCTTGGAAACCTGAAAAACAAAGAAGGTTGGTGAACTGGAGCATAGTGGGTAAAGCCAAGAGTGGGAGAGGTTGAGTAAGGCAGGAGCAGGTCATCTAGAGCCTCATGTAACATGGTTAGGAGATTGGGTTTTATTGTAGGTACACTGGTGTGCCATAGGAGGATGTTTAGCTGGAAAATGACATAAGTTTACCTACATTTTTACTAAAATGGGTTATAGTTAATGAGCTAAATGCTTGTCTCGTAACATGTATGTCCAAGTTGCTGTCCAATTGTACCAACATATACTCACTTTAAAGAGTCTCTGGTTCTGTCTTTCAAAAGCCTAGAGTATATTATTTTAAAATTGTTGCTAATTGTTGGTTAAATAAATAAATAAAGGTATCTTGCTGTCTTGATTTTCATGTCTAAGTAATGGTGATATTGCCACTTGTTTTTTAGTTGTTATTGGTCATATGAATTTAATTTGGAGGGATTAATTTATTCCTATCCTTTGTCCATTTTCCCATTGGAATATGTAGTGGATGCCATGGTGTGCCACCCAGATCCCCCTTTCAGGACAAAGGCACTTTTTCTTCCACCTGGCAAGGATGTTGATGTCTGATGACTCAACTAAATCCCTTGCCAAAGTCACAAGGTCACCACCTCCTCTGGGGGTTAGCCCTCATCCAATGACTGTTCAATGCAGGGGAAAAGGCTTGGCTCCCTACCCTAAAGACGTACATCTCTGAAGGTCTCTCTCAGGTTTAGAGCTCTCATGCGAGGAGAAGGAGGCAGTGGAACTCCTCACTCTGTCTATTCATGCTTTCTTCACACCTTACAGGTGTTGATCTCAGCAGCACTTCCCAATAAACTTATTGCATGAAAATTCCCACCTCAGAATCTGGTTCCTGGGGAACCCAAATTGGGACAAGATGATAGTAATTTATCACTTAATCAGTGATAGGTCTTTATATTTACCACTCTATCTAGCATGTTTGAGAACCATTTTCCTGCTCTGCTGTCATTTTTGCTCATAGTGGTTTAAATTTTTTTATTTAAAAGAAAACTATCTTAAGCAAATTAATAATCTCTCCCATTTGTATATTTTTCACATACATAAGGCTTATTCTATTTTTTCCCACAGAAAATATTAGCTTCTCAATGCAATGCTTCTTTATTTATGGAAGATGTAAATTTTTATTTAGTCAAGTATAATGATTTTTTATAAAATATTTTCAGACTTAGTAAGCCTCTGACATCAGATTTTTAAAATATTAATATTGTCTCCTAGTTCTTTCCTAGTGATCCCATGTTTTAAAGTTTGCTTCTTTAACTCATGTAGAATTCATTTGGGATTGTGGGATAAAGTGAAAATCGAATGCTATGCCTCCAAAATATATTCATCGTAACCAACAAGATTCCAGCTGTCAGTCAGGCTCCATTGTTCTGTCTCTCCTTAAGCCAATACCACAATATTTGTATTATTCCAGCTTCATACCACCCCATTAATATCTGTATGGCAAATGAGCCCTCATTTCTGTTTATTTTTTTATGTTTGTCCTGAATACTTTTACCTGTTTATTCTTACAGATGAACTGTAACATCATTTTGTTAAAAAGAAAATGTACAAGTCACATTGGGATTTTAATGTAATTATCTTAATTCGAAATTAGTTAGAAAAAAATTAGCATCTCTATAATATTGAATCATTCTACCCAGAAACAGAGACTCAATTATATATTTTTTTCATCCCTCAGGAAAGATTTCTAGATTTATTCATACAAGTCCTGAACAGATCTTGGTAATTTATTCTGCGTCTCATATTTCTTTGGTTTGTGAGTGGGAAGGCCACTTGCTAGGCTGTGTAATATTAGGCAGTTGCTGAATCTTACTCACACCGCTTTCCGCGTCTGTAACGTGGGGATAACAATAGCCCTTCCCTCATGGGTTATTTAGTGTGAAATGAAAGTACACATAAGGCCCATAACATGTCCTTGGCACATTTTAAGTGCATGATACACAGACATTATTATCCATAAAACATGCTTCCCCCAGAAAATTCTCTTAGCTGTTCTGTTCTCTTGGTGCCCATTAGTATTAGCCATCAGTAATCACTTGACAAATATTTGACACCATTCTCCTGACCCCTGGAAACCTGCTTTTATTAAGTGCCAGCCACTGTGCTGGGTGCTGGGGTAAAACGTAGTGAATGAAACAGATGTGGTCCCTGTCCTCATGGAGCTTCCAGTATTCTACAGATAATTACATGGTACACACTTAGATATCTGATTGTAAGTTGTTAAATTATATGTATGGGAAAAAAGGCATGTGTTTAACACTTCTGGGGACCCAATTTAGCCAGGTGGTAGGGCCGAGCACTAATCTCATTTTAGCTAAGATTCGACACGCAAAGAGCTGGTACCAGGCAGAGTATTCAAGACACAGTAAATGGTATGCCTGAAACCTCTAAAGCAAGGAAAAGCTTGTGTTTCTAGGTACACTGGGTCATGGAGAGACTGTATTGTGTAATAAAGTAAGCATAGGTTCTCAGATCACGCAGACTTGCAATTGAATCCCAACTCCCTACCACTTAGTATGGACTCTGGGCAAGTTAGCCTCTCTGTAGCTAGGTTTCTTTATTGTAAAATGAGGACACTAACCACCAGTCTTCCTGGTGGTTGTGAGGATTACCTGAGATAGTGCATGCAGTGCATTCTTAGCACAATGCTTGCATAAAAGAAGCACCAAATAAATGTTATCTTTTGTTAGTGGTAAACCTTGTTCCACTCTCTAAGGATTGTGCTCAGCTTTCATGTTGCTTTGTTGGTGTCTCTTTACATCTATGACTCTGTTAGTGCAAAGTAGCTTACAAGAGAAAAAAATATTTGCCTTTGCTTTCATTCTGGAAAGCTTACTATAATCATAACATCAACTGTTTATTGAATGTCTATTATTTGCTTACATTAAGGTAGTTATTTTTACACATTGACTCCTTAAAACCCATCTGGAAGGTAAGCATCAATATCCACATTTTAAAGATGGGAAAGCCAATGTGCAAAGGAGTTATTGATATAAACCCAAAGCTGCACTATTAGTAGTGGTTGAGCCATGATTTTGAAAGAGGTCATGCAGCTTCCTTCTTCATCAAGTTTGTATTACAACTGAAATGTACCCATTATTCACACTTGAACCTGCTTCTAACCTTCCCCTCCAGGTTACCTACTCTCGCACTGGTCTCCTGTTTTTGTCTTTCCTTCTCCTTTCAGGTTAATAATTTGCACCATTTTCTTGTCTTCTACCTTGGCTTCTCATAACCAGGATTCTGGTTCTCCACCTAAACTAGACAGTCTCAAGTTGAGTTGGGTAAAACATTCCTTCAGGCTTGACTCAGTGAAGAATCCTCCTACCTTAAGATCAACTCTGTGAGCGGTGTTCCAATAGGACTTGCCCAACCCAGTGGGCAGGAACCAGACAGTGTCTGCTTTGACTTTCCTTTACTCTTAAATGAACAAAGAGCATATTTGGATCGAGGGATTAATCTAATTTCCAGCTCCAAATACTCTTCAATGCATTCCTTTTTGAAAACTATTTAAAAATTAAGAGCAAAAGACCTTGTTTTTTAACAAACTAACTTCAAGGCAAATTAAATAGATCGTGTAGATTATCAATAGACCTAGCACATGGTCAGACTTGCCAGCTTTGGAATTAAATAGCAGATTATTCAAGACACACATCTTCATTCAACTGTCTGGTAGTTTTATTGGTAGAGGAAACCCAGGTGATATTTTATATCCAAAATTTCTTTTGAGGCACTCCAGTCATTTAGAAATGCCTTCCCAGAATTTAAAGAAGAGGCTTTTCAGACAGATTATGCAGAATGCCAAAAGTGAAAACTTCAGTCTGAATTCAAGTCTCATCTTTGCAAAAAGCAATAGCTTCTTTGTAGAGCGGGCATCCTAATTATGTCCACTAATTTCCACACAGCCCATAATGAGAACAAATGATTCACAACTAAAAGAAGTTTGAGTAAATTAAAATCATGAGTTCTAGCAAGAGAAGTCATTCAGCGAGATGGTTTCCCTGTTCTTAGTAATAGACTTCATTGACCTATTGTAGAGAAGATCACGATGTAAAAAGAATAGAAAGCTGCTCTGGGGGGCTAAGGAAGAGATTGGCCCCATTCGCCAGGGCCCCTCTCCTCTGAAGTGGCCAATGAGTGCTTTTGCTGAGCACAGTTTAAAAACTATTGGCTTAGATGTCTTCAAAATACGTTTTCACAATTAAAAAGGAAAAGAAAGCAAACTTATCCTCCAAATAAATTTTTCCTGGAAGTACAAGCCAACTTTCCTCTTTCACCTGAGGTGCTATTTTCATCTGAGGTAGTGTTTTCATTTGGATAGCTTGGAGCCTCCTCTTCAATCATTTATCTCATTTAGACAAACTCTTATCGCCAGTGGCAATTAAGCACACTAGTTCGTAGTAACAGCCTAAGTGGAGTTGGACAAATAAAACTAGCTCATGTCTTATTCATTCCCACATATTAACCTTAGAATTTTTAACTGGCATTCTTCATAGTGAAGCAGACAACGACTGACCTTGTGCAAAGCTTCACAATTTCTTTTGAAAGAGGAAGCACCCCCACTAGGCAGGCAGTTCAGGATCCAGAGCAAAACTTTGCCATTTTGCTTGTTCATCCATTGTATTTACAAACCTTTTAGACAAAAGTCAATAGTGCTGATTCAGAAGTAATTCTGCAGCTGAATGTTTTTAATGGCTAGAAGGGCCATTTGAATGTTACTCTAGACTTGGGAATAATTGAGGCTGAATAATAGATGCTCACATTTTGTCTGACAAACAACTTAGGAAAAAAACTTGGTGCAAATACTGAAAGGAATGCATTGCTAGTGGTTGCTGTATTTTAATAGTTTATTTTACTTGAATTCAGCTAAATTTACATCATCTGTACCCATTACACTGAGGCCAGCTGAATGAATATCCTTATAACAAATACAACAACGTCTAAGCAGCTGAATTTTCTAGAGATTTCGGTATTCTCTAAGAAATCACTGTGTATATTTGTCCCTATCGTTGGGAACTCATTAAAGAACTGTGCTTGAAAAATTCACTAGCTGATTTTTTTTTCAAATAACTGATTTTTTTTTGGCAATGGACTGAGAAGTTTTGTTAAAGACAGGAAAGTTGATATATTTTCTTAACCAACAAGAAATTACTTAGGCACTAGGGAGATCCTACTCAGAGAGCCAGTTCTTTAAGTACATGTATTTTTGACTTGACAGATCTTTTTATGGATATATAAAAAGCACACATTATCTTACAACAGTGCAACTGAAGAATGTTTTAATTGAAGATAGTAAAAAGGACAGTTATTGGCCTGCTCTCTAAATTTATTTCAAGGAGAAAAAAGTTATGCTTGAAATAAGACTCTGAGTACACACACACAGAGATGTACTTCACCTACTATCCATCGAGGGACAAATAAAAAAATATGAGCCATTAGGTTCTAAAGATGACTAACTCTTGGTTAGTCATTGGAAAACAATGATATGGGATTTGTTTGCTCATAAGAAACACGTTTGTAAGAGCTGGGGATTTTATCCACTTGTCCAAAAATTATCTATATATAATTAATTATATATATAGTTATATACGTATAATTATCCATACTTTGTTTTCACAGTTCACACTCAGTAAGTTAATTGTATAAATATATTTCATGACTCTCTTTCTCTATTAATAGACATTCTGTATATCTGTCAGTGTGTGTGTGTGTGTGTGTGTGTGTGTGTTTCTCCAAATAATAGTCAACAAATTCACATAGCTCTAATAATTAGACACAGTTAAGAGAAAAGTAATTTCACTAACTCTTAGAAGTAACTAAGGTCACATAAGTTGCTTCTCATAATGTGCAAAATTATTTATATTTTACTTGCCCCAGGCTTATTACATTTTCTCCCTCTTGCAAAGCTAGAACTAGTGTCAGTAGCATTTTCTGTCCGCGGCTTTTGGCTTTTGGAACATTAAGCTAAGGGGGTAGCCAAGTTGAGAGTGCAGAGGCCTGAATGAGTTCTGTAAAGTGAAGGAACTGCATGCTGTGGCTTGGTAAATTGAGGAAATCTCAAAATGGGTTTAGGAGAGTACAGCATAAAGCCGAGGGCTTGGAGTCCTGAGAAGATCAAGGGAAATGTTAACAATAAGTCAAATGGGGGAGTATGAGGGCATAACAGTCTGAAAGAATACCAGTAATTAGGTGACTTTAACCTAGGAAGAGCTTTTCCTTTCCCCTCAGGCAGTGGGGGTGTGTGGTAAATTCTAACAGTGCCTTACTCAACCCTATCTCAATTGTGGATAATTGAAAGCTATCTGCATTGGGGTTCTTTACCTTTCCATTATAACCAAAGAATCTATGCCAAAAATGCCTAGCTGTGGAAGAGAATCAAATTATTCAGCATTTATTTGGTGAGATCTCCCAGGATTTTCTCTGAATAATCACATCAGGTGGTCCAGAGTAGAGCCCTTAGAAAACGTTTTCTGAAAATCCCCAAAGTCTCATTATATTGAAATTACAACTCTCTGCCCAGCGTTATTTTGGAAAGACCATATCCCAAGTATCAAAGCTTTAAAAAATACCTCCCCAATGAATTGTCAAGGTCCAAGGGACAGAACCAGGGTATCCACAACTAGGGTACAGAAATTGCTAAAGATCTTTGATAAAAACTCACTTAATGGGTCATGCAATTGAACTTTTAGTTCTGAGAAATTAAGCATATTGCAGAAAATGCTTTCATATAAAGATGTCAAATCCATTGCCCTGTAAAAGGCCTTTAGTAGTTATATGTCAGTCCTAAGAAAATCAATTCTACCAATTTTGACAATATTCTTTTTCAGTAATGATTGTCATTATTACAAGATTCTTCATTATTGAAACTTCAGTCTTTCAAGTCACACCTTAAGCCCTATAATTTTTCAATCCTAACATGTCCTCTCAATTTCTTTGTGGTTTTTCAAAAATGGCAGCTAATGTCAATCATATCTAAGATTTGTAAAACATTCATACATTTATTACCTTATTAAATCCTAACAACTCTGTGATGCAGGTATTGTTATTATCCCCGTTTTACAAACATGCACCTGATGATGATGGGCTTTATTCAAAAACACTCATCTGTTATGTGGTGGAGCCAATTGCTCAAATATTCCAGTATATACACTGGTCTAAGCACTTAATATGTATATTAACTCATTTGATCCTCACAGAAACCTAAATGTAGGTGTTATTAGTGTCCCATTTTACAGATGAAGAAACTGAGATCCATCAGTGAAGTCCCTTTTCAAGGTCACACAGGTTAAACAGGCAAAGTCAGGACTCCAACCCAGGTAATCAGGCTCCAGAGTCTGTACTCTATCATGGCTTCATATCCTAAGCCAGTAGAACTGAGGGAGAATCCTTGGGTCATACCTGGATTAGCAATCTAATTTCTGCAATCATGGCCTTCACTTTGGTTAACTAATCTGATTAGTTATTGAGCTTTATTGAGCATCCTACATGTGTACATGGCATACGATTCAAAGATTCAGTTAGGCATTCCTTCAATGTCAAAGAAGACAAAAGTGAAGAAGTCATGTTCATACTCACCCGGATTTACTCTTTAAAATATTCGGAGGACTTAACCAAGGGCTTCTTCATTTCATGGGTATAGGGAAAAGCATGTGTTGTTGAGCAGTTACAGCTGTTAATCAACTAGAGTAACAAAGCTAAACCCCGGAAATAGCTGAAGTTGTTCCACTTTAGCAAAACAATACTTGGAGTGACACAAATCAACTAGGGAAGAGGCTAGAACTAATTTGTGAGGCCTACCACTTAGATTTGCTGATTCTGCCTGTCTTCCCTGTTCAGATCATAAGAGCTAAAGAATAGCCATCTACTTCTTCCCACTCCTTCTCCTGCTTCTCCGCTCTTCCCCCCAAATGTGTGTGTGTGTGTGTGTGTGTGTGTGCGTGTGTGTGTGTACAGATAGATATTGGTACGTTCAAAAACTTTACAAGTGAATAAATTTAACCATTTGAAGAAAGGTAGCAAGTAAGCCTAAAATCAAATTACCCTTGGAAATTCTTTAAATTGCTCCCAAAAGTACAGTTTGGAACACCTCTGTGTAAGTTCAGGATGGCCAGTTTTTCCTCCAGAGTTGACGTGGATTATTTCTTCAGTTGGTCATTGGATGAATTAATTGGCTTGTCTTTATGGGTTGAATTAGTCAGGGTTTGCCAGAGAAACAGAACAAATAGGGTGTGTGTGTGTGGAGAGAGAGAGAGAGAATGTACAGAAAGTATATGAGTATGTATGTGTATATATATATATATATATATATATATAGGAGGATTTACTATAAGGAATTGGCTCACATGATTATGAAAGCTGGTAAGTCCCAAGATCTGCAGTTAGCAAGCTGAAGACCCAGGAACAGCCAGTGGTATAGTTCCAGCCTGAGAACCAGGATAGCTGAAAGCTTAACTTCTGGTCTGAATGCCAGCATGCTTGAGACCCAGAAAGAGCCGATTTCTAGTTCAGGTCCAAAGGCAGGAAAAGACTGATGTCCCAGCTCAAGGCAGTCAGGCAGGAGGAATGCCCTCTAAAATCGGCCTTTTTTTTTCTATTCAGGCCTTTAACTGAGTGCATGAGGCTCACCCACATTAGGGAGAGCAATCAGCTTTACTCAGTCTACTCATTCAAATGTTAATCTCATCTGAAGCACTCTCACAGTCATACCCAGAATAAAGTTTCACCAAATATTTGGGCACCCGTGGCCCAGTCAAGTTAGCACGTACAATTAACCATCCCAGTGGCTATATATTGAATGAAAAAAAGGTATCTTTAAACACTGGAATCACACTCTGCACAGAGAGATGCTTATGTTTCAGAAGGCACAGCCCTGGGATTCGGAGAGAATATTCAATTCATATGTACCATCTCTTGCTTGCTCTGGGAACACAGGCTTGCAAAGTTTACTTATAAATGGTATGGAGATTCACCCTCATCATTTTAATTGTTCTTTTCTTTTGTTTTTTGTTTTTTTTAGATTGGCACCTGAGCTAACGACTGTTGCCAATCTTTTATTTTCTGCTTTATTTTCTCCCCAAATCCCCCCAGTACATAGTTGTATATTTTAGTTGTGGATTCTTCTAGTTGCGGCATGTGGGACGCCGCCTCAGCGTGGCCTAATGAGCGGTGCCATGTCCGCGCCCAGGATCTGAACCCGCAAAACCTTGGGCCACCGAAGCGGAGCACAGGAACTTAACCACTTAGCCAAGGGGCCAGCCCCTAATTGTTCTTTTCTGCTCGTTTTTTCATTCCCTCTCCCCCTTCCTCTACTCTTTCCTCCCTCCTTTCCCTTGCTCTTTCTCTCTCCCCAACCCAAGTGTTGACAGTTTAGGTTAAATGCACATATGATACATCCTCACTATGTATGCTGCTTCTCTTTCTTGCTATTGCAACAGGGCATTGAATGGGCCTTTCTTATAAGGCTGTAGAACTTTTGTTTTGGTTAATACTCTGAATCTGAAGACCATGGTTGATAAATACATTCACCTTCTAAAGAGTGTTTGCTAGACACATCTCCGTGAGACACCAAAATGTGGCTAAATTGTTCCTGCAAGCCTCATCACAGCTACCAGCCTGTAGAGAGAAATTAGAAACTTCTGAATTCATTGAATTAGGTGCAGTTGTTTACATAGGGGAATTTATAGCAAGGAGAGGTAGGCCTGTTGGTGGAGAAGTGTGGCTTTTCACTTCCCCTACCCCCTGCCCAGCCCAGGGGGGTGGGACGCTAAGAGACCAACTTAGAGCAATGGGGGCTGTCTACAATTGAGAGGCTTGTAATTGTCCCTTGGATCCATTCAAAATTGCTCTTCCCACATCCCCAGCTGGATGCTTGCTGAGCTACAAAAAAGCGTTAACCCTATCCATGCTGACACCAGAGTGGAATATGATAGGACGGTTCTTAGCAAACTTATATGTAATGCTTTTATTGGGGGAAGAAGTGAACATAGACACTTGTGTTTGCCTCTGGCCTGAAGAACAGAGAAAGTCCTTTGGCCCTACCTGAAATGGCAGGGCAGGAAGAGAGAGCACCGGTGAGGTAGCCTACATTTTTACCACTTGGCATGGCAAGGATGTAGAGGTTTCTCCCCAAACCAGTAGATGGCATAGAAGGTAGCCAGGCTTGAGCCATTTTGCTCATAAGGCAGTGATCTTCTAAGGAAAGGGGACCTGGAACATACTTTCAGGAGGAAGAACTGAGAGAGTGAACAAAGTTTTAACCAGAGTGTGCTTTTCCCACCTTTCAGGAAAGCATGTAGTGCTGAAGTCCCTGCAGCCTTTTCTGAAGAACCTGTGTATCCCCGCAGTGGAGCCAGCATTGGGTCACCAGCCACACAGGACATTTACAACTGACAGAAAACGAAAACTCCGACCAGCTAAATAAGTAGGCTTTTCCCCCTTTCCTTTCAACCACTTCCCTCACTCTGATCCTGGGGAAAAATGGAAAAGAATAAAGAAAAAGCAAAATACACAGGCCACTTCCTCCTCTCAACTGCAGGAACCCAAGGCAGATGTCAGGCCTGAACTTGGAGAGAAGGATGAGCACAGGATAGGGGAGAAGCTTTGTATTGGATGTGAGATTGAAATTTTAATTTGGACTGGGCTGGACTTTCGAATCCCTGAAAGTGAGCCATGGGAATTTTTTTTATAACCCTTTGTGACCAAAACTGTGGAATCGGTGCTTCCAGTGGTGGAGCAGGGAGGTCCTTCAGAGCAGAGAAGAGAACAGTATTTGGAGAAAGATAGAGTCATTTCCTTTTTGTGTCTTATCACAGGCCAGTTAATAAACTGATTGCATTTGTGGAAGTAAGGTCTGAAGAGTGTACTGGGGGCAGAGGTTTGGGAGAGGAACTGACTATGGCTTGTCAGTATGGTTTACTAGCGGAACACCATTCAGAGTCAGAATCCTTTGCAGCCAGTCTGGAGAGTAGGTTTTATCATTTAGAGGTACCTCTGGGGAAATTATTTTCCCATCTCTAGGAGAAACCATTACCTAAAGTCGAGATTAGTTTTGTGCACTATTATTGGATCACTGGGTTGACTGTCTTTCAATAATGGCTATGACACGTGGTCTGAGAATCGCTGTGAGTTGATGGAATGCCTGAGATGTCTAGCCTTTGAAATCATTAGCGCCACCCAATCAAACAAACCCTCAGATGCTGGGGCAGAATGCTTGAGTGCCCTTGGGGGCTTTCAGACGACTAGAAAGAGAGCTGCGGAGAGTGCTGGTTGTCTGGTTGGAGTTCAGAGTCTGGTCTAGCATCCAGACAAAGGAGCCTAGTCAGGACTCTCCAGTCTTTCAGGTTCTCATTGGATGTGGATTAATAATAGATCTCCAAATATAATGAGAAAACTGAAGGATTTACCCAAAATTGAAATGGAAGCCAAGCCATCTGGACTTAGCAAATAAAGGTGTGAGGGAAATTCTATGGTTTAGCACCTTACACACAACACAGCAATGATTACCTGATTAGGGCAACTAAGACAGCGAGACTGACGGAGATAGGGCTCTTAGGGAAGCACCAGGGGCAGCCAAGATTGACTCAAGTGTAATCCTAGCTGCAGATATCAGCTGAGCAGGGCTTGGGAGGAATGGTACCAAATAGCTGTGGAGTTTCCATCAGCTGGGCACATGATACAGCAGGCATATTGGTTTGAAATCCTATTAAACACTGTCAGCACATGACTAACACTTAGGCATCCAATAGAGGCCCCACTCTGGGAGGAGGGAGGGTGAGGAGTAATTTTGAATGGACCCAAGGGACAATTTAAAAATCTAAATAAATAAAATGAAGGTGTCCATCTCTGCCCAAAACATTACCATTCATTGGCTCTAGGTCTAATGAAAGGCCAGGAGAATTTTCTGTAAAACCTCAAAGCTCAGTTTCTCAGTGACTTATCATGAGGTGAAAAATCTTCATAAGAGGAAACTGAGATCCCCCAGATCTTCAGACATGTTAGACACTAAGTGTTGAAATAGACATGAAAATTACCTTTGAAATGAAGCAATGGAAATCAAGGAAACCCAATGTCTCTTCTGGCTGCTGAAGGAGAACACTGCTTCCCCACTTCTGAGCGGCAGAAATTAGGTTAAGGAAGACTCCTAGCTCTCTCACCCTCTGGCCTTCTCACTCCCTTTTCCACAGGGGAGAAGTGACCTAAAGTGATCCGTGAGTTCTTAAGAAGCAGCAGGACCTGGGAGGTCAAGCCCGTTTCCATGTCTTTCTTTTGGAAGAGAGATGCTGTAGGAAGCTTTGTGTGACTAGGTCTTTTTTTTTCCTTTTAGAAGGAAGAGGCTAAATTCCCTGTGTGTGTTGTCATTGCATGTCAGTAGCAACAGTCTCCCTAGGAGAGAGAGACAACCCATCACCTGGTTAAATACAGCAGGAGCTTGGAACCTTTGGGTGCCATGAGAATTTGAAACACTCCCACTGCCTCCCAACCCCATTTTGGGGAAAATCTTGAACTTTGACAAGAGATAGAAAAGGGGAGTCAAGCAAATCTTATCCTGTCCTTAAAGTGAAAGGAGACTTTAGATGGACTTCTGAGATATGTGTTTGATTTCCTGAAAATATCCTTTCAAACTGACATTTAGAAATGCTTTTTCATCATTTTCATGAAGGAGGAACAAGAGTAACCACTGAAATATCTTTCATAGGAATGAGAACAAATGTGCTACCCTTATATATTACAACCAAATGATCTGATTTCACACTGACATTTGATGAGACTCTGTAGTCTCCTGACACCAGTATGAAACACAGAATTCATACATGTGTTTTGCATATAAGTATACAGTTAATATGTGTTGAATTAAATTTAATTTGAATTCAGACATTATTACACAACAAATAGTACATAACCCACAAAGGCATGTACATAAACTAAGCATTTATATGGGAGAAAATGGTTCGTCACCTATGATTATCATATATATGTGTATGTATATATCGCTATATACATATAGTGAGAAATTCTGTGTCATCTGTTAAATTGCTGGTTTGGTTTGGCCAAGAAGGCATCTGTGAGACTGTTTACTTCCTAGGAGGAGCCTACAATTCATAGTCTGCTTGGAGGTGAACGGTGATTCTCAGTCACATTTACCTTTGGCAGGAAACCAGCAAACTTCCATTCAGGTTTTCTTTCTACTTTCAGATCTTTCTTTATCTTCCTCCTTACACCTCATCCAAGGAATCACTATAATTGTCCTTTGGAGTGCCAGCTGATATTTTCAGCTTCCTGTCTCTTTGCCCGAGGGAAAAATGCTGATTTCCTCTTTGCTATTTGGCAAATGTCAAAAGAAAAAGACTGGCTACACTATGTATTCCTTTCAGCAGCATGAATGAACATCCTGTATTTTTCCCCCAATCAGGAGAAGATTTAACTAGCTAAAACTTAATTAGCCTAAGCTCAGAGGGCTTTTTCCTATTACTTCTCTATTGCTTCTCCTTCATTTGTTCCTTTTTCTCTTCCAAGAATTCCAATCCTACATACTTAAGAATTCCGTGGCCTTTATATCTTTGCATATCATGTTTATCTCCAAGTCTTTTTTTCTAGGTTCTGAAAGAATATTCCGAATTCTTCTACTTTATGGATTTGGTTTTCTGCAGTAATCTATCTAGTGTTCACTGCCTCCATGGTATTTTTTTCATTCTGTAATTGTGTTTTTCAACTGAAAGCAATCTTGTCTGATTTCATATTGCTTTGTCTTCACCTATGAAATATTCTCTCAAAACTCTTGGAGAATTCAAAATAGAATTGTTGTAACATTTTCTCAAGCTCCGTAGAGTGAGTCTCCTTCATTGGGAGAAACTTGCCCTAATTCCTTGGACCAGCCTCTTTCTTTGGGACTACCAGCTCTTTTCAAATGTCAGGGAAGCTGTTCTGTTTTCACATCCTAACAGGGTGGTCTCTACTAAGTTCTAGTTGAGATGGGTTTCTGTACAAATAGTTTTATTTCTGACATGAAAAGTGGAGTTTTATATTTCTGTAGTTTTTTCTAGATTGATGATCTAGTTGGTTGTAAGTAAATATGGAGGGGATTCCTGTGGACAGTGCTGTGCCCAACAGTTTCTCTCTCTCTTTGTGATGGTAGCATAAACTTAGCATGAGGACTTTCCCCCTTGCCTAATTGTCATCACCATCCTTTCTGAACCTGGTATAGCACTTTCCTCTCTATTCTTAGCACATCATCTATGCTAGGGGGAAAAGTGGGTGAGTAAGCACCCTGGCCTGCCACTTAGTGCCCTGTGTAGTAGAGTGGTTCTCCGATTGTTGTACTGTCCCCTTCCCCACCGCTGCCCCACAGGTCCAGGACCTCACCTGCACTTCCACACCAGGTGCGGGAATTTGCAGAGGTTCTACTCAGAGATCCCATCCACTTACCTCGTAACTCTTTGACTGGGTTTTTCATTCATGTGTGGAAGAGCAGAATAGTATTTCCCTTCTCCTTTGCCTGTCCATACAACATCTTTCCGAATGTCCCGTTTCTTGCCTAGTGATAGATTCCTTCTGTTTTCCAGCAATGGTACAGAATTTTTCCATTTTTATATTAATGTGAGCATTTTACTTATAAGAATGTTTAGTGCAGCATTGTTTTTCATAGTGAAAAGTTTAAAACTAACAAAAGGTTAAATAAATTATTTATAGCCATTAAATATGAGGTAAATCTATATTTATTTCTAAGTAAAAATGCCTGGTACACTATTTATGGCATGGCATGATGACTATTAAATATTTTTGTAAAATTTTATATATAAGCAGAGAAAGACAGAAAGATCACAGTGTCATATAAAGTCATTCTAACATTTGAGATTTGAGGAAAATTTTTTGATCTCCCATCCCATGTTCTGTGGGAAGTCCAGTATCTCCCCCAATATTTCTGTGAATTCCTGACAATTTATGTCCCCATGCTCACTTCTGATTCTGAGTTCTTGCTTCTTCTTAAGTGTTTTGCTTTACCTCCTCTGGCCCAAACTCAGCCCCTATTCCTTTATTCCCACAAACCGTTTCTGTATCCATTCAGCAAGTACTGTGACAGACGCTTGGTTTCTTGCCATTA
This sequence comes from Equus quagga, assembly GCF_021613505.1. Lineage (NCBI taxonomy): Eukaryota > Metazoa > Chordata > Mammalia > Perissodactyla > Equidae > Equus > Equus quagga. The sequence continues at coordinate 7,855,248 of NC_060276.1, forward strand.
AGGAGGAGGGCCCCACTTGCGTGGAGCTTCCATTCTCACCCAAGGCATTGGTAGGTGTGCTACTGATGGCTTGAGTGAATGCAGGGGGCCCAGTTGAGATCCCTGTGCTTTACGTTTCTCTGGCAACACTGCCACAGGGAGCGCTATACGGCCACCCCTCCTACCAGGCTGCTCATCAATATCTTCAATTTCTTCTCTCTCACTTTCTCACATTGAATCCCAGTCCCAGTCCTTCCTTTTTTTTTTTCCAGAACAGTTTAGTTGTTTATTTCATTTCCTTCTTCCAGTTACATGCGTGGGGCCTCATCTTTCTTGTCCCGAAGTGCGTATGAAGGCATTTACCTAATCAGATGCAGTTCCTTTCCCAGAAAGATCTCTAGTAGTAGCCTTTAAAGTAGTTAACTTTACTACCTCACTGACTGTATTTATGGGTTTACAAGTCTGTGTAGATAGGGACACAGACAGCCAAAAGGATGATATTATCTCTGGGCTATGGAAATAGGGGTGATTATATTCCTTATTCTGTTATTGATAATCTGCGTTTTCTACTTTCCAAAATCAACGTTTATTATTTAATAATCTTTGAAAGCAAACAAAAAAAACTTTATTAAAACCCTTAACCTCTCCATCCTATCTAATTGAAAATAGAATATAATCGATCCCAATTTATCTTTTCGTGTCCCAAAAGTTTTTTGACATGCATCTTTTTGTAAATTGACATTCCCTTTTCCATCCTATATATTTTTAAACTCATTTCATCAAAACAAGTACAATTTTAAATATATACACAGAATTTGGGTATATACATATAAACCTATAGAAAAATCAGACTAAAACAGTTAAATGGTTTAATTTGAGGGAAAGAATAAGGATTTACTTTAAATCTTTCTATGTGGTTTTAAATTTTTGCATGTCTTACAATTATTTTAGAAATTGAAAAGAAACACACAAAACATACAGCAAGAGCTTCTCTGGAGCCTTGTAAACTTATTCCCATCAGAAAACACCCTTCATAGGTGATTTTGAGGGCTTGACTGTGTTACACAGTAGTGCCTTAGCACGACTCATTTAATCATGGTATAGTGAAAAGAGATTCTGCTACTAACGAGTTATACAACCTTAGGCAAGTCATTTCATCTAATATATATTTGGCCATCTGCCAAATGAGGGGCTTGCACTATGTCATAGTGTATAATCCCCAGGTCCTACATTTTTGAGACTCCATTGAACAGTAATTTAAAAATCCAGAATGAAAGATGAAGAAGAGTACGTGTTAGTGAGTAGAGATGCAGAAGACTGGTTCTGGGACTAGAAAGCAAGCGTTCATTTCACTGAGAAGAATTGTTGAAGGCTCACAACTGCTTTGACACCCCTGCTGTATGTGGCATGCAGAGCTGACACTTTCATAGCCCTCTTTGCCAAATATTTTCTATTTAATTTGTGATCATTTTTTCCTATGGCAAAAAGTGATCTGATTTTATAGAATGTGCAAATAAGAGATTTGATCTCCAGCCAGCTGTGCTGGGCTGCTTTTACTCTGTAGAGAGAAGGATGCTGGAATCTAGATGTGCAAAGCTCTCGGTTCTGGGTTATTCCTGGTAGTGACTGAGTTGCAACCCAAAGCTGCCTCAAGGAGATGTCTGGCACTTTGCAAAGTCATGCCGTTTCCTTCGGATCAGTTTAAAAATCACTACATTGATTTGATCTTTTAAACAGTGTCCTCAGCGACATGAAAGAGTACCACTTCCCTAAGTGCCTGGATTTGGCACTAAAATATCTGGTCCCTCTTGCGCCCAAATTAAAACTAACATTTATGTAGGGCAATCACTTTTATGAACATAACAGGAGACACTCTGCTCAGCTTCAGTACAAACGTACAGAAGTTTAATCTGTAATGGAAATAAGGCTGTAGAAAGCTGGTTTCAGTAACACTCTATTCTTATTTAAAAATTACAGAGTGCCTCAAAAATAGTGGAGGCAACAGTTTTATAATAATCGTTACCTGACATTCTGGCCACCTGAAATTCAAAAGGCTTCTCTGTATGCAGGAATGAAGAACAAACTCTTGAAAGAAAAGATCACAGGTCTTTATTGGGCCCAGTTGTGTTCCTGTTGCTGCGCTCTTAGTTCCATAGGCCAGGTGGCCCCTATTGTCTCTTCCATATGATGCTCACTGTGAGATCTCCAGGCCACTTTTTCAAGTCTACTCAATTATCCTTCCAAGTATGCTCAAAGTATCTAAATCATAATGCCCTCATTCTGTCATGTTTGTTTAAAACGCATATTGGTATGTAGGCTTATTTTATTATTAAAAAATCAGATACCTCCCATTTTGCTGTGTCTAATATAAACAATCCTTAACTATGTCAAGCCAGGAATTAATTAGTTTTATATTTCTTATGTTAATTTCTCTCCCGTTCCCAGTTAGCTTCAGTGGAAATCTGTTTTATTAGCTTAATAATACTTCTATCCTTCCGTACTAATGGGATTTTTCATAAAATATTCAAGGATTTCATATAGACCTGAATAAATAGGAGATAATTGAATGACAGGGCTGATAAATGGGAACTCCTCAGGTACCCAGCTTCCGTAACCCCTTCAAGTCCCTGAGTAGAACTATCTCTGCTCCATTTGCCATGACAGTTCAGCAGTGGGCAGATCCAGTATCAAGGCAGTCATCTGTGTGTGACCTGTAGGGTCACAACGGAATGCAGGCAAATTGGCTATTTCTTTAAAGGCAAAATTTCAAGGGGCTGACCTAACAAACTGGGGACAGTGACTAATGCTTTCTATAGACAGAAACAAAGCAGATGAACAAATATTTCCAAAGGTTAGATGCCATCCATTGAACTCCATTAAGCAATCAAATACCAGATGACTCAGGGTCACACTGATCCTTATGTTGGGAAAACTTCCACTCCACCCACCTCATCCATTAATGCCCAGCCCCTCAGCAAGGAAGGGCTTTAACCTGAAAGAAGATGTAATTATAAGGAGGATGTTAATGGACAGTGGTCCAACTTAAGGAGGGCTCTAATAGGCTCGATTTTAATGATTATCCTCCAGGGAAGAACGCATTATACAAGGAGAGCTCTCGAAGTGGCAGTGAGGGCGTACTTGTTACTGAGGAGTTTAGGGGATGTTCTTTAAGATTCACAACATCTTAAAGGGCCATGAAGGATTCAGGAAAACAGAAGTGAGAGTCACAAGTCCTTGAGGTGCTACAGTGACCTATTTTTATTTTTTAAAATTGTGGTGACTACACATAACATTTACCATCTTAACCATTTTTTTCCATTTATTTGTTTATTTTCAGATATACGTCATAATATATTTTGAATTCTGTGTAGATTACATCATGTTCACCACCCAAAAACTAATTATAGTCCATCCCCTCACATGTGAGCTTAATCACCCCTCTTGCCCTCTCTCCTCCTCCCTTCCCCTATGGTAACCACAAATCCAATCTCCAATGCTATGTCTTTGTTTGTCGTTGTTTTTATCTTCTACTTATGAGTGAGATAATTTGGTATTTGACTTGCTCCCTCTGACTTATTTCACTCAGCATAATACCCTCAAGGCCCATCCATGGTGGCACAAATGGCCGGATTTCATCATTTCTTATGGCTGAGTAGTAGTCCATCGTGTATAAATACCATATCTTCTTTATCCATTCGTCCCTTGATGGGCACCGAGGTTGCTTCCAAGTCTTGGCTATTGTGTATAATGCTGAAATGAACATAGGGGTGCAAGTATCTTTATACGGATGACCAACAGGCATATGAAAAGATGCTCAACATCATTAGCTATCAGGGAAATGCAAATCAAAACTACAGTGAGGTATCACCTCACTCCGGTCAGAATGGCTATAATTAACAAGACAGGAAACAACAAATATTGGAGAGGATGCGGAGAGAAGTGAACCCTTGTTCACTGCTGGTGGGAGTACAAACTGGTGCAACCACTATGGAAAGCAGTATGGAGTATCCTCAGAAAATTAAGGATAGAGCTACCATATGATCCAGCTATCCCACTGCTGGATATTTATCCAAAGAACTTGGGAACAAAAAGGCATAAAGATACTTGCACCCATCTTAACCATTTTTAAGCGTACAGTTCGGTGGCATCAAGTATATTCACATTGTTGTGCTACCATAACCACCATCCATCATAAAACTCTCTTCATATTGTACCACTGGAACTCTGTACTCATCAAACAACAATTCCTCATTCCTTCCTCCCCCGACCCCTGGCAAACGCCAATCTACTTTCTGTCTCTATAAGTTTGACTACTCTAGGCACCTCACATAAGTCGAATCATTTTTGTTTACCTTTTTGTTATTGGCTCCTTTCACTTAGTCTAATGTCCTCAAGGTTCATCTATGATTTAGCATGTGTCAAAATGTCCTTCCTTTTTAAGGCTGAATAATATTCCATTGTGTATTTTCTTTACCCATTCATCCTTTGAAGGACACTTGGGATACAATGGCATATTTCTGAATTAAAACCAGATGGCTCCTGGACACTATCTGGATCTCGGTTGCCAAAATTGTGTCCTAGAGAAAAGTTTTTGGGACACCATGAAGGTCCTATTCACGATAGTTTAGCTTTCTGAGCAAATAACAGAAGTGATAAGAAAAGCCACATGGCATAACTGCTATTTGCTTGGAAGCAGGGAAACAGCATTCATTTCATGCATTTGCTTGGTTACTTGACAATATATATCTATATATTTTTTAATTAGAGCAATAGTCCTTAGTTTAAAATAAATAAAATTCCAATGGCACAAGTTCTCTCCTAAAACACCTGACACACTTAATAACTTCATACTTTTGATGATGTACATTCCATAGGTCATGTGGAAGTTTACCTTGTAAAGATGTATAAAATCCTATGGGCTTTTGGTGTATCATGGGTGAAAAGTGGTGCTTTAATAGATGGATACAATGGATATTACATGGATAATTACATAAACATTGGATACAAAATGTTACATAAACAGTGGATATTACATACTTTTCAAAACAGCTTATGGTTTGAAATATAACATTCATTTTTCTTTAAAAAGACAGTTTATAAACTTTGGAAATGTGGAAAAAAAATTCATAGCAGGCTGGTGCAAGGATTTTCAGCATGCTGTAATATCACGTCCTGGCATTTGATGCCCTTTCTTAATCCCCTCATTATTTTCTCTCTCATCTATATTTCTCACTCTCCTTTCAAAGTCAGTTTCCCTTATGTTTTATCTTCCTAACTCATTCCTTCCTTAGCCTTGCCCATACCTCAGCCTGTCCTAGACCCCCAGGTGTTATAACCATTGCTCAGCCCTGTGATGCTTCTGACAGAAAGAGCCGATGCTAGTGGATTGTGACATCCAGCTAAAAGATCCTTAGACTCCCTCACCCATGCAAATGGATATGTCAGAATTGCCCTAAAACTCATTAGGTTACAATGAAGTATTATAGACAGAAGACACACAGATGGAATGTTCTTGCTAATAAAAGCAAATGTCCAATAGTCATTTTATTCTTAAGAAGATTAACTGTTGGTGTGGATTTTTAAGGCATTTACTATACTAAATAATGCAAACAGTGGTGATATAAACTTCACCCTATTATAGATATACATCTAAAAAGCCAAATGTTTTCAGTGAGGGTTTTTCTTGGGTTCTTTTCTCCCTTGGACTTCATGGATCTTTGGATTTCTCCATGATCTTAATTGCAGTCTATACTAAAATTTGGATCAACCTGCATCCGTGCCGATATTGATGTGAAAATGCCATGTAAATAGCTTTACAGCTTTTCTCCATATTTTTAATAGCTGCAGACTTTGGTTACAGCCAAACAGATTTGCTTATATTCATTGAAGCCCCAAGTCACCGAAACGCTAGCTGCCCAGATGGAAGAAAGTGCTGCCACTGGTTTCATCTCTCTCTGTCTCTGTCTCTCCAAACATACACACACACGGGGCTTCTTTCCACTTAAGCTGGGCATTCTTAGGAAAAGGCACTCTTTCCCCACTCTTGGCCTCACTTTCTCTCTCTGTAAAATGAAGAAGACTAAATGAACTCTAAGACCCCTTCCTGCTCTAACATTCTTTGTTTCAAAGTCTATGAATAACCGTGACACTAATATCCACATTGCTACTGCTCTTTTAAAATGACCTATACTCTGGGAAAAGGAGTTTGATGAATGTTGTAAAAATCACTTCCTGGAAATGAGATGAGCCATTTTCATAATGAATATGATTTCACGCACCTAGCTTTTAAAGAAGCAGTTTGCTTGCCGGGTTGCTAAATTGAAGATTATCATTGTGATAAGGAAATTAATGGTTAACATTTATGGCCATTTACGAAATATACTCCACATTGATCAGTTCTCAAGCATAGCCTAGAGGATTCCATTAAAGGGTTAGATTTCTGTTGTACGGATGAATATCCTAAAGGTGAAGTACAAGTGAATTGAAATATAGGCTATAGCTGATGTATTTAAATTTAAATTTGAATTTGTCATATGTCAGAATATAATGAGCACACCATAAAGCTAGCTGCAAATGTTTCATTTACTTTTAAAGAGTGATGTGAAAATTATGTTTCTGAACAAAAAGGGTTTATTTGAATGGTTAGTGATACTCACCTCCTTAAAATAAAGCACGTCTAAAAATATGTTTATCTTTCTGAGCCCAAACCAATGAAAAGGCATGCTTATTTACTTTCTCCATCAAGTAGGACCCATAGCTTTATAATCAGACCAAGATTAATGGTAGGAGTATCTCTAACCAAGATATTAAACTATTGATTTGGGAAGACATGTCATGCTTCTGATTTTATTTTCAAAATATCTCTGAGCATAAGCACCGTTAAACAAACAAAATGCAAGGAAATGTGGGTTGTGCTAAGTTGTGTCCTCCTCAGACCTCCATTCATCACAGAAACTGGAAAGCATAGAAGGCTCCAGACAATGGAAAGGAGAATCGCCACGATGGTGGGTGGCTCTCACTTTGTGGTCTTCAAAGGGCATTACTGCCTGGGAAGGAAAACACACTGTTAAATGAGTGTGTCTCATGAGTCTGAAGTGACACAATAGATGCCTTTCTTATAAGTCATAATATTGCTCTTGACTTTTAAAATATAATGCCTATATGAGCATTTTGAAAATGCATCTTTATATTGTGGGAGTTGTGCTTGTGGGTAAATTCTGATGTATGTAATGTCTCTGGACTGAGTTTTGAAGGATTTAGAAAGCCTTTTTTATATTTATTCATCTTCTTCCTTCTTTTTCTCCTTCCTCTCTTACATTATCAGATATTAAATATTGCAAGAGAAACAAAAATGCATAAAATATGACTTGATTGCTTAAAAGAAAGATTAAAAGAAGAGATGAAAGATAAAAGGAAAAGAAGTGTAGAAATAAATTGATCCAGGTGTGAACTAAAACTGCAGACCATGGTATTCTACACATCTTCCAAGGATATGACCACAAAATTGCCTCCAAGAGGCCTGGCAGCCACTAGGAAAAGAGATAATCTATATGCTGTAAAGGCCACAATGTCCATGAAGTACAAATGCATCAATTATACAATGGATGTATAATCGTTCTTCGTAGAGAGGCCAGAAAGTTTTCCCAGGCATCCACATAAACAGTAATACCAGTAGTATAATGACTAAGGTCTCTAACACTATATGTAACAATGAGTTTCATTGGGCTATTGCTTAACATGACCCTTAATAGAGGTGAATGGTGTAGTATCATACCAAAGCATAATTTGGGAAAAGCCATTCTGCTGGAGGACCGTGTGATTAAATCTATGTACCTAACTCTCTGCTGACACACCTGAATCCAGGGATGTATTGGAAGAGTTGGATGGGTCACGTCTACTCCTAGCAATTCTCCCCTTTAAGGAGCTATTCAACTCAACTTTTGAGAGAGATTGAGTGGCAGGGAGCTGGGATTGTTCTCCCTGGTGAACTGTTAGAGCTCTGCTGCTTTGTGTTGCAGTTGAAATTACGTAGAAGCAGACCTACATGTTTTTACAGACAGCAGAGCTGGGAATAAGGTAAACATCCTTTTCTTGAAACTTGAGGAATGACGAGATAAAGGCTCAGTTGAAGTAAGTTATAAAACAAAAGATAATAGTAATAGTAAAGATTAATTGAAGACTATTTTTGGGCATTGTTCAAAGTACTTTATATGCATGATCTCATTTAATTGTCACATCGACCAATATTATACCCATTTTCCATTTAGGGAGACTGAAGATCAGAGAAGTTAAGAAATTTGCCTAACATCATACAACCAGAGAGTGATGAAGCCAGAATTTAAAACCAGCTGGTATCCCTGCAGATTCCACATTTTTAACCACCATAGTGTGTTACCTCCTCGTGAGAGAGCTTTTCTCATTACCCCAAAATATATCTGAGCAAGGAGCATAAGGCCACTAGATAGCGAAGCATTTCATAAAGAGGACTCAGCTCTGATGCTGACCTTGGATTACCCAAGCTGAACAACGTGGGCACTCCCAAAGACCTAACTCCACTTTGGCCTGACAGGCATGGGAAAGAGATCTGCACTTAAAATCAGGTGGCCTGGATTTGAGTCCTTCTGATGCAACCTTGAGTAAATTTCTCCTCCTGTTTGGCTCAGTTTCCCCAATGGTACAATGAGGGTTTTGAACTAGAATGTGGGAGGTCTTAACCAGGGCAGCATAGTAATATCACCTGGGAAACTTCCAAAGCACGTTGTTTAGGCCCTGTCCCAAACATGCTGAGCAGCCGCTCTGGTCTAGGTGCTATGGAGGGTATAGAGTTACATTTTTCAAGACCAGCCTCTCCTTTACAAAGGCCTTTTAGGCTTGATGCATTAAGAAACAATTCTGCCTATGTAGGGGCTTTCGCTGTGCTAAAAGCTAGAAGTGTGTGTCTGAATCGAGCTACATCTATTAAAGCAGCAATACTGCCACTCTTTCATGGTGAAGGTCACTTGAAAAGGGGCCATGGGGAAAAGCTGAGGATCAGTGGCCAAACCAAATCTATAAGGCCCAGGACAGGCTGCTGAAGTGAGCAAATGCCTGGCACTGACTCCTGGAGTGAGCAAAGCGTGAACAGCAGCAGGCAGTTTGCAAGCAGATCTAGCCCTGTTAGGAATCCCAGTAGAGCTGTGAGGAATAAGGGCAAGGCCACTGACTTTGCTGTCACCTGCATTCGCTTGAAATCCCAGATTTGTGATTTACCAGCTGTGTCATCTTAGGCAAATTTATTTGACTTCCCTGAGCTCCGATTTCTGCAGTTGGAATATGGAGACAAACAGTACCGTACTCACGGCATTTTATTCCAGTTTTTTGTGCTGTTTTTTCGTTAACATTTATTGTGTCCTTTCTACTTGCCAGGTCGTGTTCTAAGTGCTTTACATGTGTTATTTCATTTCATATTTACCAATCCCCAAAGAACATGTTGCAGTTACCCAGCTAGTAAGCAGTTGGCTGGGATCCAGTGAGTCTGATTCCAGAGGCCACTCTCCGACTCTGAAAGAAGGTGGATGCTCCAGGATTACTTGTTCCCCTCTCCCTTCTTTCTACTTAGCATGGACAACAGCTCCAAAAGGACAGAAGCTACTAAATTGCTTCTTTACAAGCTAAGTCCATTAAATCCTCTCCATTATGAAAATGGCTTCTCTAGTTCCAGAAAGTGCTTTTTACAAGATTCATTAAACTCCCTTTCCCTGTGTACATGTCATTTTATGAGAGCAGCAGAAATATAGCTGTTAGTGCCATGAGTTTTCATAGACTTATAGAATAACAGTTAGAGCTGTGAAGGCCCTGAGGCATCATTTAGTCTACTCCTCTCATTTTATGCATGGGGAAACTGAGGCTCGGAGTGCGTAAGTGAATTAACCATGAAAACCCACGAAGCTTATGACTTAATCAGAAAAAAAGCCCAGGTTCTCTGACTCCTAAGTCAGTGCTCTTTCTACTTTATCACTTACTAACGTCAGCCAGCAAGATTGCAAGCAAGTACCAGTGGTGATTCATTCATTCATCCGGTTAAGAGATGTTTATTGAGTACTTACCGTGTGCCACACACTGTGCAAAGTCCTGGGATGAGAAAAAATAAGCAGGAGATTGTGCTTGGCTCAGGCAATCCATCATCACTCTTACTGGAAAAGGTGGGAGGGAGGGGCAGAGCAAGGGGAACCCTGTAAGTCAATAGTTCTTGACTTTGGCTACACACTAGAATTACCTCAGAATCTCTTAAAAATGCCTAGGGACCCACCCCAGACAAATTGAATAAGAATCTCTGCAGTAGGCCCTGGGCACTGTGGTGCCCCGGGTGATTGTAATGGGCCCCTAAAGTTGGTAACCACTGTTCTAAGTGCATATTCTTCTAACAGTAGTCTCATAGAGTATAGAAAGGATAGTTCTCATGAAAACACTAAGGCTTCGCAGGTAATTGCTGTTGCGGTTTAAAGAAAGCCTGGCTGGAGAGGCAATGGCTCCAGGAACAACTGAAATATATTCAACTGGAGCTCATAGCTTAGCACACTCATCAGTGGGTCAAGGCACACTGCATAATATTAGGTACTTTCTCATTCCTTATACTGAGAGATTGTTTTAAATTTATGAATCACCTATTGGGTGCTAAGCACTATACTCGGCACTTTCACAAATATGAGTGCATTGAACCCTTACATCACCGTGAGGTAGGGGCTATTATTATGCCGGTTTTCCAGTTGAGGAAACTGAGACTCAAGGAGATGAACTTGCTCAAGGTCACAGAAGAAGTGGCAGAACCAAGATTTAAACATATGCCTCTGACTCCAAGACCCTTTTCCACCATATCATGTTGGAAAGGAGAAGCCCTTTTATGACATAAATAGGTCATGAAATTTTATGAAATAATTTTTATGAAATTATTAGGCCGTGTGTAATTTAAATTGTACCGTCAGTATGCTGATCAATAACATGTTAAACGGATATCTTCCCACCCTGATTCTGGTCTCTCTCATCTTCCCTGCCGGCTTCCAGTATGTCTTCCTGCCATATCAGCCAAAGGTGCTGTCATGAAAGGTAGAAAAAAGAAAGACTCTTGCCATTCAACTCTTTCTCTTCCAGGAGGTATGAACAAGTCCTCACTTATGACTTTGTAATCACTTCTTGTAATGAGTTTTGCCAGAGAACAGGCACAAAGAATTGTGTCTTATTCTTGGCACATATTCTCAGCATGCCTTTTAATGACTCCTGTGGAACCAGTTCCATGCATGCTGTGTTTCTGTCTATACTGAACACTAGCAAGCACAAACAAACAGTTCTCTACAATGGCTTGAAATTAGCAAGACAATGTTGAACACATTTCTATTCTTATGTTGCTGAAAACTAAAATATGTATTTACTTTCTTCTTAAGTAACCAAAAACTTCAAACTACACTGTTCCTGTCTGTTTGGGCTGCATTTAAGATTTAAAGGAAAGCACACCACTTGACGTACTATGTGCTATGTACATACGATGTAGACTTGAGCCCTGGCCTGCAAGTATTTTCACCTCCTTTTTGGAGGTGGTAGGAAGAATGGTGAAAGTGTGTTTGTTTCATCTCTTGGCAGCCCATTCCCATGTCCAATGCGCTCATGCTCATGAAAAGTCTCTGCGTTGAGAAGCCAGCAGAGGGTGTCAGAAGAAATAAAAGGCAAACCAAATTTAATCTTGGGATTTTTATGGGTACTGCAAGGGAAAAGTAAATGTCACAATGCTGCCTGCAAGATGCTACTACTTGCATGCCAGCTTCCCTTTCCAGTGTGACTTATCAGCAAAGTTTCGTAGCCACTGAATGAGAAGGTTTTTAGAATAAAAGCCTGCTCACATACACAGTGGCTCCCAAGACATTCACACCCAAATGGAAACAGATCCAATCTTGCAATATCCGTAGTTTATAATGCACTGTTGACTTTTGGGAGTGGGGGCATATGTGAGGTCAGCCGTATCCCCCAAAGTCCTTCATGCTTAGGTGGGGTAGGGTGGGTGGAATATAATCATAATCCTAAAAAAAATTCATTAGAACAAACAACCACGATTGTTTCATGCTAGGTCCTAGCAGAAGGAGGAGGTCTCCATGCTCTGGTTGCCAGGGCAAATGAGATAGTCAGCTTGATCTTCCAAAGCCCCACTAAAGCCCGAGCACGTAAGGAATCATTAGTGTCTCAAAAAATAATCTTGAGTTTCCTCTCACTTTCCTACTGACTGTTCAGGCCTAGTTTTAATATTCTGTTCACGGATTTCAAACATCATCATAGAGCATGTGGGCTTTTATAACCGTTGCATTGATACAAGTGCTTTTAAAAAGTGCTCGGTAAGACCATAACAAGGGCACTATGCAGGTTGCCAAAAAGACTTCCCAGAAAACTGAAAATATGGTGCATTTTTTCCAGACTCATACAGTAGCTATGCTCTGTGACTGTCCTGAAGCACTGTGTCACTATGGTGCCACCTTCACATACTCTGGGTAAATATCTGGGCTGCCGAAGGCTTTCAGGGAGAAGCTGCTCTCAGGCACTTGCGGGAGAACAACTCTGTGTCTCCTGTAAAATGATCTCTCCCTTGGTCGTCGGTCTCCCTAAGCAAGTTGAAAATAGGAACAGCACACGCGCTGTGCTAGCCAGAGCCCTCTGGCTCTTGCGTATCGGGCCCACTGGCGCTCCGAGCGGCACATGGTGCTTGCTGCTGCTCCTGCTCCCAGCAGTGCAGTGGCTTGGGCTTTGGCACTGCCAAAATATTTCTTGGGCTTAAAAGGCTGCCAAGCCAGGGCTGAGTGCCATAGTAAGGGAGGAAAGAAATGAACCAATGAAGGGAATTTCTCTTCTCTTTTCTCAGAACCCCATACTAAAAATAAAACAGGACACTATGAACTACTAGGAATACAAACCAGCACAGGGGGAAACCACCTCCCCAAACATGCACACACACACACTCCCTCATAGGGTATTTGTGAACATGGCATAAATTAATATGGGCAGAGCACTTCAAATATTGTGTACCACAAATTAAGCGCTACATAATTGTTACTATAGTTACTTATATTTAGAGGGACCTACATCCATGTTGGAGCAGTCAAAGGGATAAAACTCACCGAGTTGCTCAAGATATTTGCTTCAGTCAAGTCTAGGCAAGAATGGATCAAGTTGTTGTAAGAGGACTCACCTTTGCACATTAAAGTCAATACAGAAAGAGAAATGAAAGAAATAATGGTAGCAATTAGGATCATGCCAAGCATAAAAAACAAAGAGAAGGAATTCTAAAGATCCTAAGCAGAATCCCAGAGAAAAGTAGGTATCAGTTGACCAAATAAGATCACCTGACAGACTTCAGAAAACCTTTTCAGAACCGCACCTCCCCCCCTCCCCACTCCCTGCCAGTGACAGGAGTCTTGTGAGCAGCCATGTGATTGCAGAGGTGAAATCTTCCCAGGCTTATAGAAACCAAATGCTGAAATCATTTTCCTATCTGCTTGCCTTCTACTGGCTGTCTGAACCCCCTCCCCCGCTCATTCCTTAGCGTGGTGGTCAAGCTGTCTGTGTTTATTTCACACAACTCAGACTGAACCTTCCCTGTTCGACATCTGGGTTCAGAAGGGGCTGTCTATAGCTGTGATTTGTGAATGGCCGTATCCACCAGGGTGCTTCTCACACATAAGCCTAATTCATCGCCCTATTCAATTTTCTCTTCAAGTTATCACGCTTGAGACATATTTAGAATCCTGGAACGTGAGAGCCGGAAGGGGCCTTTGAGATCAACTGGTCCAAGCTCCTCATTTTACACTCACGACTGATAACTGCATTCCAATTTGTCACCAACATTGCTTCTGGCACGATTAGGGCTTCTAACACTGGGAAAATTGGAAATCTTCCTCTTCCCCACATTCTCAGAAAGGCCAAGGTCACAGCCATCCCTCCCCCAGCCAGCCTCACACACAGTTTTCACTGTTTCCTTTCTGCTGCTGTGTGAGGCAGCTTATAAAGCAACAGCCCTTTGTTGCTGAGGGAAGAACAAAACCCTGGCCTCCCAGCAGTGGAGAGATTTATAAGAGCTCAAGCAAGGTCAAAAGGGTAAATTACCCTGTGACTTGTATGTAATCAGCATCTTTCTAGTGTTCTACAGGATGAGGCTGATTACAGGGAAGGCAAAGGTGGAGAGAAAGAGCATAAATAATCACAGAAAATGAAGCTTGAACAGGTTATGGTCCTCATCTGTTTTTTGGTCTTTACACAGCATTCTGCTAAATATTTTTGGAAGAGCATTTAGGAAGAACAAACGTTAAAGATTCTGGATTTATTTTAAAGTAGGAATAGGAAATAACTAGATATTGTGTGAGATTTTCTTTATTTTTAGTCAAGAAAGAATATGCCCATAAATTGGAGGAAATGATCCAGAATTGAGAGCCGTAATTATTGAGGAGTCACTTCCACTTGGATGAAGCAATGGAGGCTTCATGGAGGAAGTACAACTTTCACATTTCTTTCCCCTCTTCCTGTTTCATTCTTTGTTGTTTCCTTTTACAGATGACTGAGACAATGTAGTTGCCTTTACGTAAAATTAAGATAAGCATATCTTTACTGCTGTTTCTTGCTCTCTCTCATACATCCAAGCACAGAAACCTCAAGTGCCTTTGCATCCTGGGAACTTTTGGTCCCTAGTTAACCTCCCCTTGGCACTCAGTGCATCGCACTGCAGGTGCTCTCTAGGACACAGTAAGATCCATGAGGGCAGAAGCCTGGTCTGGGTTATTTGCCACTGTGCGCCCAGCACAGAGGAAGTGCCCAATCAATTGAATGAATGAATGATTTTGGCAGCTCTCTCTCCAGTTCTTGAGGAGCTATGTGGCTGTGATTTCAAATGAAACTGGGAAGAATGTATTCCCAGGCAGTGTTTCCCCATACCTTCTTGACCTTTATAAAGGTCATTGCCCATCTCCCTCATCCATGCTGGATTCCAGTACCTAGCATGGTATGGCACTTGAATATTGGTATAATGGCATAATGAATACATTATAGAAATCATTTAGTCAAGCAACCATAGCAGAGCTGGAGGTTTTAGGATGGCCCCTTTCCGTATAAAATACAAAAGCCCTTTTAAGTAACAAAATTGAGAAAGAATCAAATGCAAGTAATAAGTCAATTACAATTCTCTGCTTGAATGCTTTCCAACTGTTGCTGTGTGTAAGATGTGACTGACATCCAAATTACATTGACCTTCCACCTAAAACTAATCCCAATTTTACATTAAATTCACATGTTACAGAGTTCCCATATTTTATAAAGAATTTATATGCCCAAACAATCACCACATACATGTCCATACTAAAGAATAGATACCATTTAATGTTCATGATATGGAGAAACTGGTAGCACATTCATTAATTAGGGCATTTATAGATATTTCTGTTGGAGTTACAACCATTTATTTGAAGCAAGTCATTTACAAAAGCCTTCAGTGCATATGAAGAAGAGAAAATAGCTATGCTTCTCATAGATACTTTGGAATTCCACACAAACGGGGATATGGGCTTAGTAAATGTTTTTTTATGTCCAGACTTTATTAATTATACAAAGCTTTAGTTAGATATATGTGAACGTCTCATATAATATGAACATGCAAGATGCTAGAAGGATTTGACCCCTGCATTGTTCTTATCTTGCAAACATAACTAATAACATGTCCTCCAATTCCTTACCTCCTCTTCTCGTTAGGACTTCCATACCACTAGTTTCAGCTGCTCCAGCTCCTCTTTTGACTTCCAAATTGTTTTTCCCACCTCTAGTTTCTCCCTACCCTAGTCTATTATTCAAGGCATCAAAGTGAGTTTTCTAAATACAGATTTGACCACGTTACTACCCTGCTCAACTACCCTGTTAAACCCATAATGCCTCTAGTCTCCTTAGCATGACGTTCAAGGCCCTTTGTGATTTGACTCAGCCTACCTCATCAGCCTCATCCTTGCCATTCTGCCATTACACCCTATCCTGCAGCTGGTTACACCAGATGTCTCACCATGACCAAAACATGTTACGCACTCGCACAGGTCTGTGTACTTGAATCTGCTGTTCCCTTCCCCACCTTCCCCAGCCAACACAATTCTACTCACCCCTCTAGGTCCAGCCCTAGTGTAACTTATGCTAGGTCTTTCTGCCCAGTTAGTGGCCACCTCCTCTCTGTTCTCCACGCACTCCATGTATCCTTCCATCAGGGCATTTACAACTCTGCATTAGCATTTGTTTTGTGCATGACTTTCCGTACAACTTGATTGTGAACTCCTGGAGGATTAGAGACGGAGTTTTTCCCAGTGTTTAATAAATGTTTATTACGTGAATGAATGAATGAGTTAATTATTTTCCCCTACTATGGGCATTAGTCAGCATTCAAAACAGTCCTTTTCCATTTGGGAATCTCTTTACTTCAATATAGTATAATGAGGCCTCTTAAGTTTACCAGAGGTCTGGGAAAAGAAAATATAATAAATGGGAAAGTATTTTGAAGTAGGCATGTGTGGGCATTAGCTTAAACCTTTTAAAGACAGAAGTTACACTCTGGAGAACACTGTGAACGAGAATGTTGGAAAAACGGTTTGTTGCATAATAGCTAGGAGTAAAATGTTCTTTTCTTTAACCCTGGGAACAGCAAGGTGATAATCCATATTTCAATCCCCTCCCCCTACCTGGTCTTGCCAGTGTTTACCATACCAAGAAAACCATCGTGTTCCTTCATGCAGACTTCTGGTCTCCAAAAAGTGAAAAGGAAATATTTTCATGTTCTTGATTTTCATAATTTTATGAAGATCAAGTGAGATTTAAAAATATACTAGCATGATTTTAAAAATAAATTGCTTAGGTAAAAAGTATTTGCTCAGTTTACAGAACTTTGGATATTTCTTCATCCAAAATGTAATTCACAACAACTAGAAGGACCCACAACTAAGATATATACAACTATGTGCCAGGGGGATTTGGGGAGATAAAGCAGAAAAAAAAACAAAAAAAGATTGGCAACAGTTGTTAGCTCAGGTGCCAATCTTTTTAAAAAAAGTATGTAATTCACAGGCTTACTCTAGCATAATTCGAATCATGGCACAATTTCTGTAGTAAGCTATAGAATTGTGCATTTTTAGATCAAAAGAGGTCTTAGGATCAGTTTTGTCCAATGTAGATGATAGATTTGGGGAGACTTCAGTGTCGTTGTTACTTATAAAAAACAAAAGTCATTGGCGAGCCCAGTGGTGTAGTGGTTAAGTTTGCACACTCTGCTTTGGTGCATGGGGTTTGTGGGTTTGGATCCCGGGCATGGGCCTACACATTGCTCAACAAACCATGCTGTGGCGGCGTCACACATACAAAATAGAGGAAGACTGGCATAGATATTAGCTCAGGGCCAATCTTCCTCAAAAACAAGTAAATAAAAAATAAATGTAAAGAATTCGTGATTTGTCTATTTAAGAATTAAGCCAGAGACCAATGTACTTATTTACAAATTATGTTTAAGGTTTATTTCTATAATCTTTACTTGGTTTGATTGCTTATAACAATCATAAATGGAATTCAGTAGCGCTAAGGTTATTAGGATAAAACAAAGCAAAGCAAATAATGCCAGAAGTTTTCTAAGTCACAAACTAGCTTTCTACTGTGATTCGGCAACTACTAGCAGTTGCAGAGCAAAGGTTTTTGAATCTATAGCCATCTGACCAGTGCCAGAGCTCAAGGAGAGAGGCTTCTGTTGCCTGAATCCACACTTCCATGCTTGAGGAAGCAAGGCAGCCAGCCCAGCAGCGGAGCCTGCCTCTCCTCGCTCAGGGCTCAGGGCCTCTGCACCACTTGGCACTATTGGGATTTTGTCAGCCTAAGGAATCAATGGGCTATGTGCTGAGTTCTTTTATTTTATTTTTTTTTAAAAGAAAGAATGTAAGCCCTGAGCTTTGAGCCCAGCATACAGTCTGAACTTCCTAAGTCACACCAGTGCCCACACAGCCCTTCAATAACTGATGCGTTTTCAGGTCAGAAAGACCAAACACATCAATCAAAGACGCCGTTGTCCCTATGGCTCATTCATTTGCATTCTAAGTAAGACCCATGGTTTGTGGGTCAGATGTAAACAAAAGACGATATGTGGCCCAACATCTCAGGCTTCCGAATGCTGCGAAGGCAGCTGTGAGGTTTGCCTATGAGCTCCTCCTATGTGCCTGACAAATGCTTCATGGAAATCTTTGCATGGGCGTCGAGGGTTTTTGCTTGTACAATGCTGTCATGACGTGACCTTTCTCATTTACTATTTAAAGAGTTTTGCTGTGAATAACTGTGAAAATTTATCTGAGTGCCATTTAATGGAAATCCTCAAAGGCTTATGAAACAATTTCCTTTACAATGAAGCAATAGAATGTAATCGAAATATCCTGATCCTGTGAATCAGGCTTTCATCATATCCACCCCTGCTCTAACTTAGTGCCAACTTTTCCAAGTTCCTTTCCCCTCAAAATGCTTTTGTTCCTTTATGTTCTTAAATGGAGAAAATGCTGTCCCTTCTTTTTCCTTTCTTCTTAAGGCTGTTCTGATGAATGAAACCTGGGTCCATTGGAAGTTATTCTTGTGGTCACAGCTTAGATGACAGAAAGTTAAATGGAAATTTAAAAAGTACACTATTTCTTTCCTACAAAGCTTACCCAAATCACACAAAGCTTTTTTTTTTTTTTTACCTGCCCTACAAAGACCAAATTGCTCTTCTCACATTGCAAAATCGTTCCCCTTCTCTCACCGGCTATACACCACACCGTTGAGATAACAACAGGCTGTGCACAGAACAGAAACACTGCATCCCCCCGCTGTGGCTGCTTCAGCACTGGATGCTTTTATTTTTCTTCAACACACACACATTCTGAATTAGCTAAAAGGTTGTGTAAAATGTAAATAAAATGTGTTTGAAAGAAGAAGTATCTACAATGGAATGGGAGACGCATATCCAGAAAAATGAGAGGTTGCATGACCTTCATAAAGTAGTAGTCTGCCTCAGGCCAGAGGAATTTGGGGTAAATTAATTGAGTCACTGGTGTCATAGACCCATGACTGGTTACATCATTCGTGAGTCCCAGTGCAAAGTGAAAGTGTAGGGTCCCTTGTTCCAATGTTATTAATAATTTCAAGAACCATCAGGGCAGCAGAACATTAAATCAAGTGTGGGACACTTCTAAGCTTGAGTCCTTGTGCAACTGTACAGGTTGCATGCCCATAAAGTCGGCCCTGCACAGATTGAAGACCCAGCTGGCCTATGTGAATCTTGGGTAAGCCTGAGATTCCTCCCCAGGTAGCCTCAGGTTTCTCCTCTCATAACCGAACTCCTTCAAGGTTCTCTCCCTTCCCTTCAGAATCCATGAAGAAAAAAGTCCTTTTTTTCTTTACCCATTTTGCTCTACGCTTTTTCCTTAGAGAATATGAATATTATTAAACTAATAATATGCTGCTGATAAAAGATGGATGTGTTAGTAAATATGGCTCTTTAAAAGATCAATCTGTCCTCTCAGCTTATGGATAGTCTGTGGTTGAACCTGAGAGCAGGATCTCCTGCCTTCATCTCTCCGTTTCCCTAATCAGGAGGGCTCTCTTCCTTAATCCGGAATCAGCTCCCTGGGCCCCAGTCTCCTCTCTGCCCAAATGCTCAGATCCCTCTGCTGGACAACCCATTGCTATTCTGTTTATCCAGTGAGACCCAGTGTTGGAGTGGAGTGAATTTAAAGTCAGAATGGTTTCAAGTTACACCTTCGCCACTTTCTATTTTGCTTAACGAATATATTTTATTTTGCAAGTACAGATCTTTCTCCACCTAAACGATGGGGTTACAGCCCGATAAACCCATCGTAAACTGAAAATATCATGTCGAAAATGCATTCAATACACCTAACCTACGGAGCATCATGGCTCAGCCTAGCCTACCTTAAACATGCTCGGAACATTTTCATTAGCCTATGGTTGGGAAAAATCATCTAACACAAAGTCTATTTTATAATAAAAGGTTGAATATCTCATGTGCTTTATTGAATACTGTACTGAGAGTGAAAAGCAGAATGGTTGTCTGGGTCCAGAATGGTGGTAGGTGGATCGATTGTTTACTACAAGGGCTGACTGGGGGCTGCGGCTCTCTGCCCATGCCCAGCATCATGAGAGAGGATCGTATGGCACATTGCTAGCCTGGGAAAACAGCAAAATTCAAAATTCAAAGAACATACTGTTTCAACTGAATGAGTATCGCTTTTGCACCATCCCTTTCGTAAAGTCGGAAAATTCTAAGATGAACCAGGGTAAGTTGGGGACTATCTGTATGTATGTAGAGATGCTCAAGGAAAATACTCAAATGGTAATTACAGGGATTAACATTAGAAAAGCCATGTGAACTACTTTATAAGGACCTATACAAATGTTAACAGTTCTACAATGTTTACTTTGCTTGAAGAAACTTCCATTATTTTTGGAATTGAGTCCAAATTTCTTACTCTGGCTTTCAAAGGCAACAAAAGGTAAATCAAACCAGTTGTTCCATGTTGTTCACTGTTCTTGACATGCTGATTTCTGTCTCTACATTTTCAAGCTTGCTGGTTCCCCAAGCCTTTCCCCAATTCAAGGCTCTTTTTGTGTCCTGCCTCCTCCAAGCAGACTTCTCAGGTAATGTCCGTCTAGTCTACATTGATCTTTTTCTTTTCTGACCCTGACCTCTCATATCCCTTTCAAGGACAAATAGCTCTTCTTCCCAACTTGGTTATAAATTCCCTGAGGGAAGGAGCAATGTCTTATTTTAAGTGTATGTGTTATGTCTGCTCAACATATGAGAGGTCCTTGACACACAAACAGAGGCTAGTGAGTTTTCCAATTTCCCCCAGTCTCACCCTACTGCTGGGCACATGCTGGGCCTTCAGGAGCACTTGTGGATTTGTTTTAGATGTGCACAGCATCTGCTCGAGTGTTCAGCACACAATGAGCACTCCATAAATTGTATTTTTAGAGACAATCTGTTACCACATAAGGACTACCAGAAATTACTCATACTATCTGTGTAAATGGATTTATACAATTATAATGTTTAGGAGCTGGAATAAGGATCAGGGAAAGAAAATCGTGAGACTGTTTTTTAAGCTGAAAGGAACAATAGACCTTCTAGTCCAAATGTTTTCACTGTTATGTCACAGAACAGGTGTGAGGTTTGTTGAAAATAATTTGTTATTAATGATAGTTAATGTGTCAAGTTTGCAAATGATTTACTATTTTTATGAATTAAGCAGCTTCCAGGTTTTCCCAGTAAAAAGCTCATTTTAGTCAATTGCTTTCTTGAGTAGGAAGGCTAAGTCTGACTACTGTCTTTTTCAGATGAGGAAACTGAGCCTCAGAGATGAGAAGGAACTGGTCCAATTTCACATGATGAGTTAGCATAGACAGGAAGGCTAAATCCTAGGGCTCCTTGTCCTCTGCTGAATGGTCCTCCTGCTTTCCTCAGAGCCTCCTCAGTCAACAAATCAGAAGGAATCAGTGACACTGAAGACCAAAACAACACAGAACCCAGTAAAATCCAAAGTCTTGCTCACATTGGAAAATATTTGTCTCCTGGTCAGGGATCAAGGCTTGAGGAAGAGTTCTCTTGGAGAAGAAAGACAAGAGGATTTTGTGAAACTCCTGTTTGCTGGCCCTCTGTTATAAATCATTTGAGAAAGTATATATTTACACCTCTCCTCCTAAGAGTTTACCTTGCCTTTGTACAAATATCCATCTTGGATATTAGATTTTGCTCTAGAGTGAAACTCAGAAAGTCAAATTGAAAACCAACAAATTGCATCAACACAGGCAGAGCATCCCCCCATTTTATTCTGCAAGATCAGATTAATTGCTTATTTTTGAAATTTCAGAACATTTGAACTGTTTGCATAGTATAAATGAACAACTTTCTGATGAATTTGCACAAAACGAAATCTGAATAAACGCAGTTTAAAACTAATGAGATTCCTTCAACAAGCCCCTGTCTCAAATTACCCAGATTATTGCTTAAAATGTGTTTGCTTTCCAGACATCAGTTTAGTAAATAAAATATATTTTGTTCCAAAATTTCAAGTTAACCATTTGAAATGTAATCATACTCTAAGTCTGCAGTATCTCAATGGCATCCTATTTATTTATTTTTTAAGATGACGGCTTGGACAAGGATAACTTTCATTAACTTTTTCATAACCTTCTGTTACATGACAGAAGGAAACACACAGCAAAGTGTAGCTGGATTTTCATTTCATTCACTAATGTTTTTAATAAGCCCCTCAGAAATCTCTGGAAAGCAGAAGTTTTTGAATGGATGTTTTTTCCT
Organism: Equus quagga; assembly: GCF_021613505.1. NCBI lineage: Eukaryota > Metazoa > Chordata > Mammalia > Perissodactyla > Equidae > Equus > Equus quagga. The sequence continues at coordinate 7,877,605 of NC_060276.1, forward strand.
CTTTTCCACTCTTGCAAAGATCGTGTCAGCTGAATATGACAAGATTGAGGGCTTTATTTCTTTCCTTATTTCCAGTTAAAATCTTTCTGACCAGATAGAGACACAGTGGCCCAGCAATAAGACTATGGCTGAATTTTATGATCAGGAAGAGGCCAGAGACCACTTTGTCAGCTAAGAGCTTTGCTCACTGGAATGAATCATTAAATTTCTGAAGCTCGACTGAGTTGTCCAAGGGTCCATCAGTTTCCCTGATGATAAGGAACTTGGCAGTATTGGCTAAAAGGCTCGGAGATGAACAACTAAATGGGAAAACTGCTCTATGCCCTGAAATGTGATAATGTGACCTTCCTAGACAGATTCCTAGTTTAACTTTCATAATTATCACACAGAGTAATTAAACTCATCAACTCCATAGACAGCCCCTGTGCAAAACAGCTAAATGAAAAACCCCAACACCTTCCCTGCCCCTCCACCAAAAACAGCAGTAGGATATTGTGATTTACACAGAAGATAAGTGGTTTAAACTTTTTTTAAGTCAAGTTTAGGAAGAGAAATTAACCCAAGACAAATGGTGCATTTGAATCCTGTCAAAATAAAGTCAGAGCAAGGGCGTGTCCAAATTATACAACTGAACGGAGAAGGGGGTACGGGATTTTCAGACTTGAATCACCTGGATAATTGTCTCAATGCCGTATTTATTTTGTGTGTAGCAACCACTTGTAAAATAGCCTAGAATCATAGAGTACTAAAGTTGAATATGTCCACTGAGCTCATCCAGTCCAACACTATTCCCAGATGGGGAAACTGAGACCTAATGAGAGCTATGATTTGTCCTCACAGCTTTATAGTTGCACGAAGATCAGAACCTCAGATGCTAGGACCCTTCATTATGAAATACCACCTGTAAGTTCTTATTTTGTATAAATTGGACTTATGAGACAACCATGTTCTAACAGAAATATGACTTTAATATGGTCTTGAACCCAAAGAATTTCTCTCCTATCTGGAAGACATAAGAAACAAACAAATCAAATACACAGAGCCATAGGAAGAAGTAAATAATAAGCTCTGGAAGAATTCATCATTCAAGTTTGTCAGGGAGTGCATTTGCTATCAACTCAGAATCTCCGAATTCCAAAAACCAATAACAAAGGAAATCTCACAGCTCAGCAGCAAAGCTACTTTTGACTCTGGAATGAGATCGTTGTGTTCACATTGGGCCTGCCTGCATGTACTAAACTTTGGATCTTGGCTGTGTTACCATAACTTCTCTGCCATCCTCATGCAGTATATCCTCGTCTCTGTGTGTGTCTTTGTGTGTGTGTGTGTGTGTGTGTGTGTGTGTGTGTTTCTCATCAGTTCTGAAAAAGTTCCAACTAAAGATTTAAGACTTCCTGGAACAGCTAAGAATCCATTGTAATAATGTTTTGAACTTTGAGCCCCAGTTTTCAACTCTTTCGTTTATGTTCAGAGCCAGAGTCTTAGTCATTCTTTCACTGCTTCATGAAGGAAATATTTATTGGAGAGTTATTATGTTCCAAAACACTAGGTCAGGGGTTTAATGTTGTGAAGGTGAAAGGGGCTTGAGAAGTGAGGGTCTTGGCCAAGGATTACCCAGAATAGACTCCATTCACCTATCCTGTCTGCCCAAGAGTCACTTTGTGAGCTGGAAAGTACCTTACATTTCATATCGTAGCCAACATTCTGTCAAGATCAAATATGTGCAAAAATGCAAGGTAACTGGATCTGACAGATAATTAGCTCAAAGGTTCCTTTTTAAGGTAATGTTGATAGCAAACATAAAATAATATTTGAAAATCAAATTAATGAAAATGATGTATAACTAATTACAAAGCAGGTGCCCAGGGAAACATGGAGCAGGTGCATTTCCAGCTCCATTCAGGAATGGCAACATCTATTTTGATGGTCTTTTTCCAGCATCAATAGACACATACGACTTGCTGTTTTACATTACGTATGTTCAGAATGTACATTGCTTTCATTCCCATTCCATTCCAACTAATCTTTTTAAAAGATCAGATAATCTAGTTACTAAGCACCAACTCTTATTCTTCAACAAAACACTTTAAAATAAGACTATTCCAATTGTTTCAGTACACTGTGAAGGCTACACGAATAAAGTGAATACAGTGAGCATATAGCAAAATAATAATCTCAAGAGAGGATGATTTGTTTGAAGTCGTCAAGTCCACCACAGGAATCTCAAATTCTTTGTTATGCTATATGTTTGTGAATGGAGCATACCTCCAAGATATTTTCTGATGTTCAACCAAATGCAAATAACCCAAGAAGTCATTTTGCTAGAATATCACCACAATTACAGCAGCAAATGCGTCTTTCTGCCTCTCTCATTTGTTTTAACGCTAGTCTTTGGGAATATAGTGATAGAGTCTCCATTAATGAATTCATAATTTCTATTCCTTCACTTTGCATGTCAATCTGTCTCTTATTTTATAAAATATAAATTAGTTCATTTACAGTATTGGAAAGAATTTTATAATGAAAAACAGTTGGCTGTGTGTGTGTGTTCGGGGCGGGTGGGGGGGGAGTGGGAAATCAGTAGACTGTCTTTCAATTCCTAGAGAGAAATCTTTATTTGAATTGTTTTTGTTCTTTTTACTTTTAATATTTTAAATCTGATACTAATGGACATTCATGGAAAAGTATTAATATGTTTTGAAAAGCTCATTGTACCCTTCATATGTAAATTATGACCATATAAAGAATAGAAGACCGTAATTTGTAAACATTAGAACAGCATATATCAAGGCAGAGAGGACGGTTCCAGCAATACTTTGTCATTAATTCCTCTTAAGATTCTAAAGAATTTTTCTACCTAATTCAAATGTTCATTTTTAGTGAATATTTATTTATTAACTGAAAGCTAACGATAGCATAAAATAACTGTGTAAACAGTTTATCCAATAAAACACAGTATCATTTGATCACATTTCCAATATTTCATTTTGCCTATTAACAGCCCAAAATATGACATTCATTCTTTGAAACAATGTCACTATTTGGCACAGAAGTCTATTTACACGAGAGCTTGTTTCATTTGCCATTTATTCCAGTAACTTGAGAACAATTATTTGCAACTAAATCTAACAGTATTTGTACAAGTGTTTTCAAGCTAAAATACTGCTAAAAAATTCTAACACACATGCAATTCAGTATGTTTACATAATAACATATTTCTTATAAAACCTGTGACTCTAAGCACTTTATAGGATGTGACTCCAGGAGTCACCCTATCTTCTAATGAAACATGGCCACATGTGAGAGAGGAGACGCTGCTAAGCAGAAGAGTCCTATGCTGAATTGGGTTGAAATGGGTTGGCTGCTCGGGCTGTTCAGGAATGCTGCTGCGCCATCATAGAATCGCTTGATAGCTCAACTCACACAAAACTGCAGCAGGTTTTCAAGTATAAGCCCTTAGCAACCAAGAAACTGGTAGCACAAGCGGCACACTGGCAAAACCCACTCTGATTATGCAGGTGGGCTCTGTTTTAAGCAAAGTCGGTATTGAAAATCCAAACATACAAAACAGAGAGATTAGAGAGCGATTACTTGTATTATAAAATGGTTTTCTGCTTTATAAAAGGATTCACAAGTTTCATCTAAATGGCAGCTCCCCTAATGCATTTAAAATACAATTTGATTTACAAAACTTCAATTGACACGTGACTTTTTGCACAACCATTGTGAGAAGCAAAGTAAACCTATATACAGTACTTAATTTTCTCTCTCAGGATTTAGGTTAGTGTCTTATTGTATCGGTAAAAGACACTTAAGCCAAAATGTTATCTTTTAAGCCACTGAAATATAAAGTAAATATTGCCTCTAAAATATTGATATTCCATAAAATTGAAGTACATTGTGAATTTCTATTTACAATTTTTGGACTCATCTTTACAATGTAGATCTTTAGATAGCCCAAGTATATAGCTATCTTCAGGCCATAATATTGGGCCCTATTCTGCAGAAACTTGTTTTATTTTATTTTTCTGGGTTTTTTTCCTTTTTAGCTGTGTAACTCTAAAGAGATGTTGTAGTTACATTGTAGCTAGTCTGTTGATGATACATCAGTTTTATACTTCATTGTACAGAATCACCTTTACAAACCCAACTTCCTGCATTTCTGACTGTTCCCACCATTTACTCTGGGTGATTGTCACTCAGATAAGGTTCTCCTTTATTAGCACGATGCTCACTGTGGAGGGTGGGGGGAGGAGAGAGGCAGAGATCCTGTCTATTCTATCTCTGTGTCCCCTCGGCACACAGAATAGAGCCTGGCACCTAGGAAGCAAGCACTCAATAAATATTTATTGAATGAATGAATGAATGAAGAAATGATTGGATTGGGAGGATTGTCTGGAAGGCTTTCTTCACTCTAGCATCCAATCCAGTACGTTTCTGGAAGGTGTACAATTAAAATGAATTTCCAGAGTCTGAAAAATCACAGAACCTCTCGGTTGTTCCTTATACACTTTTTGTAAAATCCATGAAATATTGAGCCCTTGATGACATGCAAATATTTAGAGAAATTAAATCAGCTTAGGAGTTAGAGGACAAAGCAGAGGATATTGAAGGGTCATTTCCTTACTCACCAACTGCTGGAGTAAACTAAAAAGGCACACAGGTTGACCAAATTTGAGAACCAAATTAGACTCTTGGCAATTGTGTCCAGACTGAGAAGTGGTATTTTTGAGTGTTTCAATACAAATTTAGCCACAGGTATATTCAGAAACAGTGAAAGTAACTAATTAAGAGCTGGAATCGAAGGGAGTTACCATTTGCCATTTGTAGGGCCAGACATATAGATCTGTTCCAGGCAGGGCCAGGGGAGATCGCATTCTGTTGGCTGGAACCATTTCGCTGTGCTGATGCTCATACCCATTACAAGCTGCATGTGAAATAAAAGGAAATAGCAAAATCCAGCTGTAGGAGATAAAATTAAAAATCCTAAAATAAAATATGTTTGAAAGCACTTGAGTGGATAAAGCAAAACAATGTAGTCAGTGGGGATGCTAATAAGTTAATAAACTCAGTGTTTGTAATTGCATTAGAAAATAAAGCTTCAAAGTATATGATGTGTTATGCCTTTAAATGAAATAGTCTGGACCACATTCAAACAATTTCATCTTAAAACCTAATATTAATAAAGTACAAATCTAAGAAGCATGAGAATCTAGAAGTAAACTGTAATTATTAAGCAAGAGAGTTTATGAATCGTTCTTCCAGGAGGCCTCTTTAAAATCAAGTAACTAAGTGAATATTAAGCTATCTCCATTTAAGACTAATGATTTAATGATCTATGGATGATGGCATTTTACAGGAATGAATTTACTGTCAGGAGAATAAGAACACCCAAGTGGAATCACTACATCAGTAGTTCTAGTCATGTAGTTTAAACCTAAAAACTATCTTTAACAGAGTATATATAATAATTTGCCTTCATAATCATTTCCCCAAATACCTACCTCTCTATTCCGTATTTATAATTGCACCAAATGAGAGCAGCCACAAGAGGGTTTTTGAAAATCTTTTTTATGTATAATAAGTACTTCACTCAAAGAGAAGAGAGGAGATGGTTTCCAGGAGCTATCTCCAAGTTCAACCAGCATGATACTCTTGCTCCTCTTCTATGAAATGTAAAATCTCTCTACATTACCTTTCTTGTAGATCATTTCAGCCCACCATTTTCAACTTTGATCTAATAGATTTAATAGGAATTATGATCTCTAATCAAAGAATGAACACATTAGCTTGTCACTGTAGATATTCAGAGATTTTAGCTTGTTAGAGGCATTGTTTCCTGAACGCCCTTTACATTTATATATACACAATTACCTTCTATTGTTTAAAAAAAGCTATTTGGCACCAGTAGTTATTAATCCAAATCATTTGGATTTAAGTAATTCCTAATTGAAAGCCTATCACATGAATTGTTTATAGTGACAGACAATGTACTATTAGTCATTTTAAAGCTTTAAAAGTAAGATATCAGGATCCACTTCAATGTCCACATGATAATAAAGGATTATTATGTGCAGTACCCTATTTATGAAAAGGAAACAGTGTGCTGCTTTCAGACGCCATCAATTGCTCTAATAAGGAAGTGAAAAGCTGGACTACTTTATATGCAGATCACCATCCCAGTTGCATAAGGATTTACAATAGACAAAACAAAACGATTTTTTGTTGTAAAGAAGGGCTGTTTGTTTAAATCACAAAATAATATTTGCATCTAAAAATTATTTACAGGCTAATAGGCTTCAGAAACGTTATATAGACTTGGTTAGTTAAAATCATTTTAATGCTAAGACCAAAAGGAAAGCCTTGCTCAAGCTGACAAGGAAAAATTCAAGTAACACATGCCTCAAGAAGGCAGAAGCAACCAGATGCAGACTGTCTTGGGGTTAGGGACTCACTAATTGATTTGGAGATGCAAATAGTACGCGATATGACAGCACCCCATTAACGCTTAGGTACACTCAAGAGGAAAATGCTGCTTTCTCTGAAAATGTGAAAATTGAGAAGGATTCTGACCCTAACCTTTAATCCTAAAAGAAATAGAAAGTAACGTAGACATTTGTCTCTGCTGCCTTGAATTTGCAGAGAACTTACTTGGGAAGTTGAATCTGACCTTTGAAGTCTTCCTTCCAGGTATTTAATGGCTCCTATGTCTTTATTAAATGAGGTGTGTGGCGGCCTCTACTGGTGTGTGTTTGTAGAAAATGTTTCAATAGGCAGAAAAAATATTAATTTCAATTAAAAAGTTAGAAATACAGACTCTTTCATTTAAATATATAAAAATATCTAATTTAATGCAGAAAAAATATATTACAAGTTGTGTAATGTACTCTTAATTAGGAAAATAATCTAAAACACTGACCATGTTAGTGTAAAATAATGATTTAGGGAAGGGCATTAATTGTTCAATTCACTCTGATATTGGGTTAAATATATTTTATTAATGAATTACTAATCCCAACTGAGGTGGCTTATTACCTCTAGTCCACTGTTAAATCCCCTTAGTTGACTTAAATAAAATCACTTACAACAAACCCAGAGGAAAGGAAATATTTTACAGTTAAATCTATAAAGTCCTAGAACTAGAATCATTTGATGATAGGCTGGTTTCTATAACTCAAGCAAACTGTACGTTGACTTCATATAGCTGACATTTCAATCTATTTTACAGTGTTTTTAATTTCAAAAATACAACACATTAAAATATGTTCAATTTATCAAAGCTAAAAGCAACATTTAAGTAATGTACTTAAAGTGCAAAGGCACTTTAACACAAAGAAGTGATGCCTAGTGGCTATCTTGAAAACTGAAGACGGAAATACCATATATCATTATTTACAAAAGAATTTATAGTCTCAAAAGATCTTTGGAGATCTTCTACAAAATATCCGTTTTCATCTGCAAAGTTTGCTTACTCTTTCTTCATTCACTATAATCTCCTCTTCCCATTCCCACACTGGAAAAATAAAAGAAGAAAAAAGAAACAAAATATATGAAAAAAATGCATTGTAGAAACATTCATGTTCAGTGATGATTCCTAAGGAGAGAAGGGAAAAAAAGGTGGGAGGGGGAGAGCCAGAGAGAAATAATTTAAAGGAAAACTTGAAAAAGCAGTATCATTGCTTCACCCCATCCCCCAAACATTTGCAAAGTCCCCCACTGACGCTGGGAAAGGGCCAACACAAACAGACAGGAGAGCAAATGCAGTGCTTCCAACAGTTTGGAGCAGCATCCTTCGATGCCATAGGGTTGTAAATAATTTCCTTTCACAGCTGACTGATTGCAGTTTGTTTTTCCAGAACTTCGAGGTAGTCTGGTTCTGATTGCGGCTTAGCTTGCAGTAAAGGGTGGTCGGGTTTTGACTGCCCCACAAAGCATTTCCTGGGAGTTCCATATAAAACGGTTTTATTGATTCTGTCTTGGTTTTGGCGTCGAGATTCATACGAGGGGGCGAACTGCCTTTTAGGTAAGGTACAAAAGTTATAGTGGACTAGTCCTGCACTGGGCAGTTCCTTGACTCGCTCAGCAATATTCTGATACAGCAGCTCAGGCTCTCTTGGTGTGGCCTGCTTCTCTAGCAATTCAGTGGCACTTATAGTGTAAGCAAGTGTGGCTGGCTCTTCTTTTTTCTCCTCCAGGTTGCCGTAGCTGAATTCTTGCAGGTTTCGGTAATAGGCTACTGGGTCTCCTTCCTTCTGCATGTAGATGGGGTTTTGACACATCTGACCTACAGGTGGGGGGATGTAGTTATAGACATGGCCATCCGTTTTATCCTGAGTCTCAGTGTTGTAAGACCCATACTGTAACTGGAAGGAACTTACATCTAAGTTGTTGGCACTCCTGGGGACACTTGGCACCCCCTTTCGGCGTTTCAGGACAAAGACAAATAAACCAGCCCCAAAACAGACAGATAAGATAAAGACAACAAGCAATCCTAAAATTAAGACGGAAAGTGGAACTTCAGTGTGTAGTTCAGGATAGGAACTGGGAGACACACTAAGCGACCGAGGTGTGTCTGTGTTGTGATTCATTGACAAAATGGTTCCATCTGACAAGTTTGGACTGTCCGGGCAAATAGCCTCCCTCCCCAGAAATTTCAGTATCTCCCCTGCGTGCTTAGCGGGAGATTCACAGGTCACCTCATTGATGATGACAGGAGAATTGGCATGTTCCGTCCAGTCCTTTAGCCCCATGATGTCACAGGTGCAGTCCCACGGATTCTCTTGCAGATCTATCTGGATAAAAGCAGGGAGCTGATCCAGCACCCCTTTCACAGGCAGGTGAGAAAAATGGTTATTTCTCAGATTCAGCCTGGTGAGGGCCGTGCCCCCAAATATATTATCAGGTAAGGACCGCAGCAGGTTGTTATTCAGAAACAGTAGCTGGAGGTTAATCAAAGCATCAAAGGTCAGTGGCTTAATTTCCTTAATGACATTATACTCTAAATAGAGATACTGCAAGCTCTGCAGTCCATCAAACATAGAAGGATACAGCACTTCAAGGTAATTGCCATTCAGATAAAGTCGGCGTAAACTGGTCAGGTTTGTGAAGGCACCTTCCTGAATGACTGCAATCCTGTTGTTTCCTAAATGTAACAAATCCAAAGAACTGTATTCTAGGAGGTCGTTCTTATAGACAGTTTGAAGATAGTTCCCTGTTAGGTAGAGTTTCTTTGGACTGGTAGGTTTGGGCTGCAGGTCAGAGATATTAGTGAACTTCCTTTCTTGGCAGTTTACGTTTAGACCATTGTCTGAGCTCTGAGAGGTGCAGACACAGCTACCGGGGCAGGTGAGGGGTACAGGGGACTTGGTCTGGTATACCATGATCGGTCCAAAGCTCTGCCTGTCCTTTGACACGGTGACCCGGGGAGTTGGCCGATTTCTCATTTTGGGTGGCCGGCTGGCTTTTGGAGCCCTGGTTGGGTTGAGAGCAGGATTCATTGTAGGTGACAGTCTTTGGACATGTGCGTCAGCATGGCTGCCCCTTTGACTAGAGTCACCGGTACTTTTTCTGGGACAGAGGTCTTGCCTGGTCAGTTGGGTCACATCTTTCCCATGCAATCTAAAGGGAGTTTCACAGACAATCTCCCCAACAAAAACGGTTATGGTGTCCAGCCAAGCCTTGAGAGGAAGTAAGTCACAAGTGCAGTTCCATGGGTTTTCCTCCAGCTGAATCTCCATAATCCCTCCGATATGTTCAAGGACACCAGCGAAAGGCATCACTTTCAGCCTATTCCCTCTCAGGTCTAAGTGGGTCAGCAGGACGAAGCGGAACACGTTGCTGGGCAGCGACAGCAGAAGGTTGTCATTCAGGATGAGCACTTTCAGCTTATTCAGTTTGCTGAATGCCCCTGCCTCGATGGCACTGATGTAATTGTAGTCAGCCTGGAGGTACTCCAGGCTCTCCAGGCCCAGGAAGGTGTCCTCTCTCAGCACCTCGAGCTTGTTGTTGTTGAGGTGCAGTCTCTTGAGGGTCTTTAGGCCGCTGAACGCCCCAGTTCGGATCTCCTGCAGCCCGTTGTTACCCAGGTGGAGAGTCACTGCGTTGGAGTAATTGACGAACTCGTTCGGGTACAGTCTTGTCAGGAGGTTTCCATTGAGGAAGAGCTGATAGATTCGATACTGGGGGGGCTGGAGCAGGCTGACGGTTGTAAATCCTTTGTTTTCGCAGTTAATATTCAGTACGTTTTCCTTCTCTTCGCACAGGCAGCGGATCTTGCAAATGTCTTTGGCAGTTTTGCGACTCTCCGTCCGTAAGATCCCGGCCACGGTTAACACACTGAGGAACCAAACGCCGCTCAGCATCTTTAGGCACCGTCGGTGTCAGCTCAGGTACCTACAGGCAAACCTTGGGGAGGGGGAGCGGGAGAGAGCAGGATGCGGGGGAGAAAGAAACAAGGAAGCCTGATTAAAATGGCAAAGCAAGAGGGCGGAGTGGGAGGCAGGGAGAATGCGGGGAGTGGGCCACACGGCAGAATGAAATCACTGCGTCTTTCAAAGCGGTTTCTTCTCTCCTCCCCTCCCCCGTCCCAGCCCACCCACACACGCGTCCCCGAACACATACGCTTGCACCTGATTTCCCGGCGGGTCCCAGCCAGCCGCGGAGTCATTAGTAACCGAGTTGTCCTACTAAATCCAGCCCATCTCCTCCTCCCCTGGGGTATCTTGAAGAGATCTCAGGCGGCTCGCCCGTCTTGGGCTCGCAGCAGAAATTGCTTTACTTTTTTTTTTAACTGCGCAAAAAGGGGGTGGGAAAATCAGGGGACTGGCGGCGGGGGAGGGGGGAGAATGGAAGAGGAAAGACAGAGCCGGGTGGGGGTTACTCACACATCAGGAGAAGACGGGACCCCTCTCCTCTGTAGTCCGCCAGTAGTTTAGCATCTTCAGAAAGAGAGGGAGAGCAAGGTAAAAGGAGACGCCGCGTCCAGGGGGATGCCCCGCTTTCCGTTGGTTGATTTAATTTGGCTGGGGGTTGCGCGGAAATTAGAAATCCGGCAGGCAGCAGGAGAGATAGAGGAAGGTTCGAGCGGCGGGAAGCGGAGCCGACGGGAACCCGGGGTGCGATTGCGCAGGGAGGTGGGGGAGCCGGCCGGCCCGGTCGGCGGGCGGCGGCGACGGCCTAGCCTGGGCGCGCGCTTCCAATCCGGTGGCAGCGGCAGCAGTGCGCCTAGCAGTTTGAATTTGAGAGGCTTTGCAGGCTCCCCGGGACAGGGCTAGAGTGACGTCACGGGGGGAGGGGGCAGGCAGTGGATCGAGGGCGCGCGGTGGGGGAGGGAGGGGCAGATGCTTCCCTTCCCTGCGAGTGGCTGTGCAAAGCTCAAATCCGGGCTGCGTCAGTTGATTCTAAACTACTCCACCTCCAACCCAACCCTGCGGGCGGCGAGCGACTGGCGAAGCTCCTGGAGAGGGGTTCTCCAGGAGGGGCCCCGCTAAGGGGCTCGCACCGGCTGGCCTCCTCCAGCCCCTCCGAGTGGTTTCTTCCACCTGCCCCTCCCTCCTGGCCATTCCTGGGGGGTCTCATTACAGATTCCCAAGCAGGGGTCCAAATCTGCCCAACAAGGGGTGTGTGTGTGTGTGTGTGTGTGTGTGTATGTAGAGATGTGCCTCTTTGCTATAGAAGTGGGGCCCGCTTGCCTGCCAGCTTCCTAGCTCAGATGCTCTTGGTGCGCAGAGTGGGGTGTGTGTGCGCACCAGTATGTCTGTGTAGGAGGGCGAGGAGTTCTTCTAGGGGATTTATGTTTTACATACAGAGCTTTGTTTCAGTGCTGAGAGAGTTACTTTCTGGGTGGTGACTGGCCAAACATATCTGTCTGGATTGGGAAAGCCAGCTCAATGTTAGCTTATAGACTGAGATAAACAACAACAAAACCCTTCTCCCCCCTGAGGTTTTATACTTAGTCAGATAATGAGGTTTAAACGTGTGCTTTTTGCCTGAAGGAAGGAGAAGAAGAGTGGGTGTCAGAAAGGCACTGCCAGGCTGAGCCTCAGCTGGGCGTGGGAGCCCACAGAAGGGTGCCTAAGCTCTCCAGGCTGCAGGGGCAGGGGGGCTAGGAGAACAGGAGGCCGAGATGCAGGAAAACTGGCTCCTGAGAAAGGAAGGAGAGCTGAAGGGAGTCCTGGCCTGAGACACAGTAGTCTTGGGTTCTGATCTAGCTCTGTTGCCAGGTATGTCACTTGTTTCTGGATCTTCCCGTCCCCATCGGCAGAAGAAGGTGGACTGTAAGGGCCCTCTGTGCTCTGACATTCAATTGGATTCAGATAATCTTTCCATAGCATTATTAATGGCCAGGCGTTGGGTTTTTGCCTTCATTATCTCGTTTCTCCTTAATTATATCTTAAGGTCCCCTGGACCCAGGAGTCTCCCAGTGTGGAGTCCATTTGCAAGATGTAAATGTCTGTTGTTGCCGGGAGGGCCAGGGGCTGTCTCTGGTGGGGATGGGGGAGTTGAGGCAGGAAAAGGAGGAAATGAAAGAGAGTAGTAAAAGGAATCGACCAAGCCATGTGCCTGTCCTGCAAAACCTTTCAGCTTGCTTTCCTCGTCCCTTCAGTCCCACCCTGCTGCAGGCAGAGTCAACAAAGGGCCCCATTGCTGGGCCAAAGGTGGATAGAGAGGATCACATAGGCAAAATGAGCCCTCTGAGAGCGGAAAGCCCCCTTGCTTCTCCCCTCCTCCTTCCCTGTTCAGCTCAGGTCCTAGAATTGTTCAGCTCGCACAAGCTCTTTCCTCCCCAAGGACTCAAGATAGTTTATAAACTTAGGCACTAAGGCAACCTGTGGCTCTGGTAGTCTCCTCTGGAACTTTTCTCGAGCTTTCTCCTTCCCCCCTCCTTTTCGTTCCAGGAAGAGCCTTGGACCAGATATCATGAGTCCCATGCCCATCCTCTAAGTCTTGCTCCGTCTTGGGCAAGATGCTTTCTTTCTGGGGCCTCAAATTTTCCTTTTCTATGCCAAAGAGCAACATTGAGATGAGCTGTCCTCAGAGGGGGAGGGGGCAGCGCTGTGATAGCCCCCCACTGTCTATTGCAATTGCATGATTAGGTGCAAGCAGAGTGATGCAGTGTGAGCACAATTCAGCTACCTTTCATAGGAAAGGGGCATTTGTTTCTACATATTTCCAAATATTAAATATACATAGTTCCTAGAGAGACATGGTTTATTCATTGTCATTCATTTAACAAACATTTATTAATTAGGTTAATATTTCATTGAATTGGAAGCCCTTTGAACAAGGGCTGTACAAGACCTTTGAAATTATTCATTTTATAGATGAGGACATTCCTCAACCAGGGGAAGTGCTGACTTGCTTAAGTTCAAGAATCTATAAAATTAGACACAGAACCCAGGGATTCTGAGTCCCAGTCCAGCAGCTTTGCAAAAAGCTCACTACTGCTTAATATGAATTACAGAAGAACTATCTACCCAAACGTAAATAGTGGTGGTGGTGTTTTACCTAAATGTGTCTTTTTTAGAAATTGTATTTGAAGGTGAAATATCAAATTTTAGTTTTAGTTCTCAAATATAGTAATTTCCTTCGAGACATAGTTGAATTGCCGCTGTCAATACTCCCTGAGAACAGAGACTATTTTCTTAGGAATTTCAGAGAGAGAGGGAGAGAGAGAGAGCTTGGGGAGGGAGCTGGGGGCGCTTGAAATTCTTGACAGTTACAGAGTGAGGGAAATGTGGCGGTAAGCCGGCTGGGGGGAACGACGCTGGGGACCCTAAAGTGCTGTGGCAGATCTTCCTTCCCTGGTTAGCTTCCTACACAGGCCGGTGGACCCTCTCACCCCTCCTCCGTCTACTGCCTGTCCCTGAGCTTCCACAGCTGCTTTCCCAAACGTGGTTCTTGGAACGACTCAGCCTCCACCCCGGTACAGTACTTTAAGAAGTTTCCTTTGGCCCCGCGTCTCAGGGGAACCGCCGCAGCACGCCGCTAGGAGAGCGGGCTTTTAAGGCGGTGGGGAGGTTCTGGGTGAACTGGGAGCCCAAGGGAGGCAGAGGCGGACGCTAAAATAAGGCACACGCTCCCCGGCCTCGCTAGGGCGAGGGAGGCATAAACGAGGACTTCGTCGCCTCAGTCTCACTTGCATCTAACCGAGTAGAGTCCGGCTCGAGTCGCCAGGGCTTCCACAGGGCGCGGTGAGTGCCAGCGGGCGGAGAGGCCCCCTTGCCCCGGCCGCCCGCAGGCCACCAGGGGGTTAACAGCAGTCCCGCAGGGATGCGGTGGTGCGGTGGGGGAGGGGGGGTGGAGGGTGGTTTCTGCTGCCAGCCCCCGGCCGCCTTCTCCCATTGCCGGTTGAATGCCTTTCCCGAGGTACTCTTCCGGGCGACCAGAGAGCTCGGCGAGTGCCCCGTCGCCGGGAACCGGGCACCGGCCGCTAGCGCAGCCCTACCTGCCCTCCTCCTTGTTGCTAGACGCCCGGTGCCCGGCGCGGGGGCCCGTAGCCTCGACGGCCACGCGCGCTGCCCTCAGCCCGGTCCTGGGAGCCGCTCGCCGGCGGAGCCTTCTCTTCGGGAGCGGCAGCCCGCATCGGACGCGTGGCCGCCCGTGGCGGCGGGGACCGGGGGCTGCGCTGCGCCCAGAGCCCACGCCCGCGAGGACGGTCCCGGGGCTAGCGGCCCGGGCGGGGGTGGCAGGAGAGGGCGGCGGGTGCGCAGTCTTCCCACGCCCGTGCCCTCCGCGAGGGAGGCGGCCGGGGAGGCAGAGGGCCGAGGGAGCCACCTCGCCGGCCTCGTCGTCACGGCGTTCCCGAGCGCTCAGAACTTACCAGCGAGCGCGCAGCCCGGAGCTTTCCCGGAGGCGCCCGCAGCATCCGCGACCCAGGGAGGCGCGGGAGCCGGCACAGCCTCGGACTGGCGCGGCCCAGGAGCGAGGGCACGGCGGCGAGCCGGCGGCGCCCCTAGGGCAGGCAGTTCCCCACTGGAGCAGCTCGCCGCCGGGCAGCGCTACTGGCAGGAAGGAGGGAGGGAGCCGAGAGGGAGGAGGGCGGGAGAGAGCAAGAGGAGGAGGAGGAGGGAGGGACAGCGGCCCCTCTCCCGCACTTATCAATCACCCCGCAGATCAAATGTCCCCGCTGTGCACCCGGGAGGGGGATGTACCAGCCCACAAAGGAGCCGCTGCTCCATTTCTCTGACAAGCGCCGCGGAGCGCTGCTCACGCCTCTCGGCCCCTCTTGCCTGGAACTCTGCCCAGCCCTTGCAGCTTCCACCGTCGGCTGCAGCTTGGACTCGGTCAAGTGAAATAAGGATGGCACCCGGTCGGTACCACATCCGAAGGGAGCCTAAGACCACTGGGTGGAAGTTATGGACAAGCGAAAGAGCAGCCAGCCCTCTGAGCTGGACACCCTCCGGGAGGGCTGCCTCCCATAACTAGTAAGCGCCCAATCATTGGAGTTCGCAGGCAGATCTTTAAGGACCTCCTACGAGGATGGTAAACAAGGAATTTCCATATAATCTAGAGCTGAGCTACACTTGTACAAATGTGTTAACAAAAGCAAGCCCTTAGCAGTGTTCCAGTCCCTGTTTTAATTTGATTCTTTCTATTCTTCACCTCATTGTCTGGAACTACCTCCTTTCCCCTTCCTCCTTTCTTTTCCCTCTTATTAGTAGTCCAGGTGGTTGTGATTCGCTTAAAGGAAGGCGCTCAGTGACAGAGTCACTGTAGTTCGAGAGGGAGGTGCGGCTTGGGCCAAGAGCGTTGCAGTTCCCCTCAGGACCTGCTTTCCCTGGGGCCTCTCTTCACTCTCCCCGGGGGATTCCGGACAAAGTTGCAGCTGTATTAATTTAAGCCAAATTTATTTGATGGCATCAGGACATTTCCCCCTTAATCCCGGAGGAGAACAGCCTTAATGAAAGTCATCACTGTCCCCTGTCCTTTTCATAACCCCTCCAGAGTCTGTAAAACCCCCAGTTCTTCAGAATATCCACAAGCTCCATGGTGGAGAATAGAAAGGGAGGCGAGGAGAAGGTGCCAAATTAAGAGCAAAATTTTCTCTCCTGCTAATGAATCTGCCCCGCATTTGTCTGTTTTCAAGGTTATTTCCTATACATTTAAACCAGGTTCTCACAGCACGGACTTCCACCTCATTCTTGTCCTTCCTCTTGGGAATCTTTTGTGCTTCTTCCTTCTCTTCTTCGCTTTCTTTTCATAACAGTTTTCTAAGGAGACCATGCTGGGCCTTTTTAAAAGAATATTACTGATAATCTTATGTTATGAATATAGGCAGAGTTTACTTTAGTAATAGTCCAAAGGATTATCTCTTATAATATCTCTGAGGTTTTAAGGGTCGTTCCTGTTCGTTTTACTTCATCCCCGAGAAAGCCTTTTTGAGATTTCCCTGCCTTTCAAATAAGCAATTTCAGGATCACACAGTTCTCACATTTGCACGTGGGCAGAGTGTTTACCGGTACTGATTCAGATACATCGCCCCACTTTGTTAAGATCCTTATTTGAGTAAAACATCCACCATGCTATTTGCTGCAGACTGTAACGGCGGCGGGGCACATCGTGTTGTTACCAACTTAGAACAGTTCATGCTGTTTCCTCTCTGTCTTTACCTCATTTCTGACTGTGTCATCTTTTCATGTAGTTATTTAATGGGTGCTGCAAACAACCACCCAAGCCAGAGCTGAGAGGCCTTTCAAAGGCAGAATTAATGAGACAGTCATGCTGAAAACAGGAGACAGTTGTACTGAGAAGGATGGTGTGTCCCTAGCCAAAGGGAACATACAAAACAGCAATGTGCACAGATTGCATGAGGAATACCGTATCAATGGTAAAAACCGACATTATAGTTTGCTCCAGTAGAAACATGTAAAATATGGCATGCATCAATTGTAATTAGCCTTGTAAGCAAAGCTAACGTGTTTACCAGCCCTCAGAGAAGCATTTAGCAGCCTGCTTTCCACACGGGACCGCACTGAAGTAAGTTACAATGAGAAAGAGCAGGCTTTTCTTTTTGTCAGCATAAAATGTTCAAGTAGGTGGGTGGCAATTTTGAAAGGTGTCCTGAATGCACACAAACAAAAAATGATGAGCCATACAAAACTTTCTGTGAGGGTTATTGCATAGATAATTACAGTAGAAGAGAGCCTGAAGTGTGTGAAAGTTTTAAATGTACCGATTGATTTGAAAGCTGCTTTATACTGACTTTTCCAAAAGTTTTTGTTAGGGAAAATTTTCTGAAATAACTGAAAATTAAAGACATGCATATTAATTCACTTTGTTAATTAATAAAGATGGCATGATGAGTTCTTTGGTGTAGTGGTATTGTAAGTGTATCTCTGTGTTTGTGTGCTGTTCTCTATTGATTAGCTCACATTACCAAAGGCCTTGGAGATCCGTGCTTGTAATGCTATTGGGAAAAGAGAGAAATAAAATTAAATTTTGCTTGGGTTTTTATAATTTCTTTCTAAGCTTAGGAGAAACTCAGAAATTTCATCTAGGATTAATTAAAAAATGTGCATACATTTCTAAGATGATGCAAAAGTTGTCCAATTGCTATGTAGTACACAGTTTGCCTGAGTTTGCCTCCACCTTCTACATACCTACCCAGAGCTGGCAAGCTTTAAAAAATTAAAAAAAAGAGGACAAAGTAGAAATGTTATGCAGAGTCAGTAATTCTAAAACAGATGTTTTCAGAGAATACTGTCCCTTTTGAACCAAAGGGCGAAGAAGAGTTCAGGCAGAGACAGACAAATTCCTAAATAAAGAAACGCAACAGAGGACATGCCATTAATACCAGTAATTATAGTTTAAAGGATATGTAGAGTTTGGTTCTTGATGCTATTGAAAGTGTGGATATTTTTAACTCTAATTCAATTATTTTGATTATTTTGGCAAGCACGTTGGCCTGGTTGGAACAGTGCTGGCCCAGGACCCAGAGTAGTTTGTCTTTTGATCAAACACATATTGAAACGCTGGAGACCAAGGACCTGGGTTCAAGTCCCACCTCTGCTTCTTACTGCAGAGGGGCTTGAGCAGGCACGGTGCCTCTCTCATTTCCCGCCCGTGTAACGCTGGGGATTAGCACCTGCATGTGCAGTCACTAAGGACAGCATTCACACAAAAGCCCTTGAAAATTGTGCCGTGGTCTACATAGGTGAGGGGAAATCTTGAAGTGAGGGATTCCTAAACTCACTTCTTAAGATCAGTAAATTGTATAAAACAATGATTTTAGTGAGAAAGCAACATTTTAATTTAAATTGGGTAATAGAATCAGGATTAAAAAGTTACCTGTGATTCTAGTTGGAGCAATATAATGTCAAACATTCAAATGAAAACTTAAAAACATTCTGTCTATTCTCTAGCATTTTCCAGGTAGTTGGATCTCTGTATATGTATGAGAGTTTCTCAACCCCGACACTGTTGACATTTCGGACCAGAGAATGAGTGGTCGTGGGAGCTTGTTGTGTGCAATGTGGGGGGATTAGCAGCATCCCTGGCCTCTACCACTCTCCAGTCGCACCAGCATGCTGTATATATATATATACACACATAACATGTATATGTATATGTTCTCTATATATGTTATTTGTTTTATGTATACATAGTATATGTGTGTATGTGTATAAACACTTTATGTTTATTTAACACTTAAACAAATTGAAGGAACACAACGTACATAATATACATTATGACTTAGCAACAGAGCAAGAGCAAGGTCCTGGGCTCCTGATGCCCTGCTTTGTGGTCTGCTACCTTGTGCAGCCTGCCAGCTCTTATGCCCCAAGGACCATCAATGCAGGCAGGCAATGTGTATTGGTGCTGCTCTTCAGGAAGAAATGTATTTTCCATCGTGACCCAGAGAACAGTCAAGGGCCGAACCACAAGTTTCTGAAACAATATTACCCTTGTCATAGCCATGTACCCTGAAATACTCCATTGTAGTTGGTTTAAAAAATTGCAGGCTGTGAACTGCTAAATTGATTTCATGAGTGACTAATAGGTTGTATCTCAGTTTGAAAAACACTGACATTCTGGATCGTGCAGGGGAGGAAGGAAAAATGGGACAGAACAGAGAACAGGGGCAATAAAGAAAAAGGAGAAGAAGAGAAATAGAGAAAAAAAGAAGTGCATGGGTGGGAGGTTATGGAAAAAGTTCTGGTGCTCAACCACTTGTATCAAGTGTCCCTTAGAGATGGCACCTGCTCCCTCCGGCGTCTAGAGCTCCCTCCCTGTTGATTGAGTGGAGTGATTCATCCGTGAGAACCATATTTAAGTTTACTGGACTTGGGAGTGAATATACACGGCCAAAGCTGCAGATTTTACAGATAAGGCTTAGAACAGCATTAGTAGGTATTTCATTTATCCTGACACATTCCATCCTATTAATCTCCCTGCAGCTGGAAGTTATAGTTTGGTCTGGAGTTACAACCTAATGCGTTCAGGAGGAAACCAAATTTATTGGGTTTGACATTGCACATTATTGGAATGGTATAATGCAGTGGAGCCTCTGTACTAAGTTCTGTTGATTTTATTTATGTATTTGTGTTTGGCTAGTATAAATATATGGTAAAGTATGTGCTGTGGTAGAGAGTTTAATGCTGACTCTGCTGGAACATTCAAAAATGTCTGCACACAAGACACCCAGTTGTAAAGAGTTACAGCCAGAAGAACAGCTACTAAAGATTTGCATTAAGTATTTCTGATTTTTAAAAAAGTCATCATTTGTGAAGCGGACTAGGCTATTAATATTCAAAAATAGCAAGGATGACACACTCCAGATCTACCCTGAAGTTGTGACTTGCACAAAATGAAGCAGGGTTTAGAAATTGAGGGTTCAGAGGGAGGTGAGTCATATCTAGAAAGTAAATAAAATCATTTTCAAGTAGTAGCTGGCTGCAGCGTTCAACCATCACTGCAAATCAATGAGAGGAGAATTTTTTTTACCTTAATTTTGATGATTTATTATGCAGATGTGCTATCAGTTCTTTTATTTTCCTTCCATTTTTCATCTTCCAAGAAGATTCCTAAGTGACTTTACAATGACACCTAGCACACACCCCTATTACCTGATTATTACAAATGAGGTCACCTTTAAGTCAAATGTAACGGCCCCGGGACATGTGTCAAACAAATTTTGCATCTGTCTGTGGTTGTATTGTGATTCCTAGGCAAATTAAAAAGGAAAAAAAAGCTTCAAATTTCATGACACTTTTGATAACCTAAATATCCCTGAAGCTCTCTCAGAAAAATAGCCTGAAGTCTATCTGGGGTGGAGGAACCATATAGAGTTTCTCAAAAGCACTTTGGGGCAACCCCAGGAAACCATGTCAAAACTAGAGGCATGATCATTACCAGGTTTGTCCTCCACTCTGGGCATCACCACAGCAACTCAAGTACCATAGTGAGATCAGTGTCGCTTTACTAGTATTTTGAAAGGAAGCAAAAGGAAGCTCATTTATTGCTACACATCATTGCTTCAGAATAATGAGTTCAGCATGCTGATCTTTGAGCCCTTTATATATAGATCTAGTTGGTACAGGTCAGGAAATGGCACTACTTGAACTGGACAACTTATTTGCCATAACTTAAATATGTTGAATTGTTTTATTTTAATGCACTTTTCAATAGAAATATTAATATGTAACTGCATATAACTGTAATATGGACAGTATTGTTAACTGATGAGTGCTGGTTATTGTTTGCAGCAAGGAAGGACAGTAGTCAAATTAATGAATCAATGTTCTGCTTACAATTTTTATAAAATATAATCACTCAACGTAAGAAAACTCCTATCTCTTGAATACAAATAAGTAGTACATAATTTTGCATAAGCCTGAGTCCCTGCTGTAAAGTCCCAGTTGCTTGGAATTCAAATATATGATTTACTGAAGGGTCTGAACACATGCACCATGATTGACATTGACAACCTTGGGATGTATTAGGGAACAATGACACTGTTCACTTGTTATCCCTCCTATGGCCATTAGGCAAATTCAGTCTTGAGCTGTAGTGGTGATATTGATCACAGGCCACCTGATCATCAAATTGGGCTTTTCCACTGATTATTAAGTAAGTGGTTTGTCTAAAATAGAGTCCTAGAACCCTGATGAACCATAATACCTATATAGAGTTAAATTATCCAGATTCTTGATCCGTTTTCAGTATTAATATGCAATAGAACCTTAAGTAATTAAAAAAACCTACTATGATATATTAATCTAACAAATAATTCTATGTAGAAAGATCTCAGAATACAGGGGAGTGGAAGGAGTGATCTACAATTAAACTCTGCAGATTTACAAAGCTGCTTTCACACATGTTCAATTGTTATCTTTCATTGAAATACCAAAGTAATGAGTCCTCTTTAAGAATTTTCTACTTGCAAAATGTCAGTGATCACTTTGGGTATAGATGTTGACTAAAAGCACTTGATAGCCTGAGAATTTGTGTTTTGCATATATGCCTGCCTGCCCGCTTTACTTCCTTGCTTCCTTCTCTCCCTCCTCTTTTCTTTTAAAGTTGATTTGGGAATTCCTTCGTTCACAATTAGGTGTTTTGTCAAAGAAAACTATAAACACCACAGGCAGCAGTCTATATCCTGAGAAAATGATTAATTGAAATGGGCCAACAGCACATAGAAGTTTCTGCAAAAAAGATGCCATCATGGTGGCTGTTTTTACCGAATTTTCTATGGCTTGGCAGAATGGTAGAGCTGGGAGGGGATTTCGGTTTGGTGTACCTTACAGTGTGGTTTGTGTGCACCTCCAGCATCCATATTCCCTCGGACCTTGGTAAACAGGCAGATTTCTGGGCCCCCTTCCAGACTCAGTGAATGGAATTTTCTAGAGGTGGAGTCTGGGAATGGCATTTTTATAGGACTCTCAAGGGAAACTTATGCAACCTGCAGGGCCAATTCTAGTCCGACGTCTTCATTTTATGGATGGGGAAACTCATCTCAGGCTCAGAGAGGTGAAGTGACTTATTCTAAATCACACAGTCAGAGCCAAGAGTAAACTTCAGGCCTCCCAACTCTCACAAATGCCTCTGATTGGTTGGTTGATGTTTTGATACTTTGGTTTTAGAATTGTATTTTTTTTTTATTGACAATCAGTATTACAATTTAATATAACACAATACACGCTGCTCATGAACCATGTTACCATATGGCCATAAAAAGTGGCTTGTTGGTCAGCCACATACAGCAATAACGTTTTATTTTCAAACTCTTGATTAAAAATGCATTGCTATTTATTTGTGCTTTGGGGGATAAACTATATAAAGTGGAATAAAATGTTTAATAAATACTTATTGAATTGAAGAAAAGTGAGCACAGACCTCAGCGTTGAGTTTCAAACATTTACTTTATTATTGGCACGTAGATGCTAAAATGTCAAATTTAAAGGAATCTGAGCTTACTTTTCGTATATTTCATTTACTAGGTCTACTGAATAATTTTGAGGATGTTGCAGGGAGCCCAGGGTCCATAACGGTTTTTTTTCATTTTACTTTCTTCTTCTTTTCAAAATTTTAAGTAAAGTTATATAAATCCTTCAGCATAGGCTTCATAAGTGTGGGGGCTGATGACTCTATGTTGAAGCTCCCTTGACCTATAAGTGTCAACTTCAAGAAAATTTCTGCTAGGAATTTTTGAAGATAAAATAGAACATCTAATTAACATTTAGAAGAGGAAGATACATATCCATTTCAAGTAACCTGACCTGGATTTCAGTAGCAGGATCTCTTCTTGACACATTTGTAACTCATTTTAATTGCTAATAGTTACTGTGTGTACACACCCAAGGCAGAATGGGCCTTAACCTCTCAGAGTTACAAAGGTGAATTAACTTAAAACTAAATAATACATTTTTGTGAAGAGACATTTCACATGATTTAATACTGAATCAAATGCATGTGATTGGCAAGCACCGATTATCCAAGAAAGTTGAAAGGACTAGTGACATTTTCATGCCTCATCTACATTACTATAATTATTTTCAAGAGAAGTCAGGTGATTTTATTGGTATGATGTGTGGATAGTAGAACGTAGGTGGGCTTTGGAGTCATACACACCTGGGTTTGAATCCCAGCTCAACCATCTAACCAAGAGTGTGAGTATGGACAAGTTACTTAAACTCTCTGAGTCTCACTTTCCTCTTTTGTAAAGTCTTGATAATTGTCCTGACTTCGTGAGGGTTGCTGTGAGAAACGTAGAAAACAGATATAAAATGTTTCATACTGTGCCTGATATTGAAAAGGGGAAGAGGGAACCATGTTCTCCTTCCAGTGTACATAGCTTGGTCCAGAGAGTAAGGAATGTCATCCTTTTTGAGTATAATCGGAAGAGAGTGCTCTCTCTCCCTCTCTCTCCCAATCCCAAAGAAGAAGTGACTTTGCTAGTGATGTTGAGTGAAGAATCTGGACAAGCTTAGCTCATTGCCTTTTGTGTTCTCCCTCTTTCAGGGCAACCTACCCTCAGAAGGTGCATAGCACTGCCTGGGACTGGGTGGCTAAATTCACTTGAGAAATCTTCACTAGGAAGTCCAACTGTGGCCATAGACCTAACCAAATGATTGAATTAAAGTTTTACAGTATGAAGCTGGCACTTTGATCTCCATCTATGTGATACCTTCATTTACTTCTCAATTAGTCGTGAACCCACAGTGGATTTAAAAGAGTGAACAGCTATCGCCCGCAAATCCCAACAGTAGACAATCAATTAATTATAGCTACTGTTATCATAGGAGCTTTTGACTGAACCGTCATTCTTTCTATAGTAATTCGTTCTGCTCAAAATACAAAATATCTATAACCTAGTGAACTCCTTATGGGACATTACCATAGGCTCTAATTCTTTATTAATTAATTGAGAGAAAAAATTGACTGTTAGTATCTTTTACCTAAGTGAGTAGCACGATCTGGCTCATAGTTTGTCAAAACGGAAATTCTTTTTACAACTTCAAAGCGGGAGGAAATGCTACGTTTGGTGCTTCCTCAAGGTCAATTCTGCTTAGTCATAAATTGTATGCACTCTTTTTAAACTCAGAAAATGTCTGGTATATCCAAAGTAACTAGATTTAGAGGTATTTTGAGGTAATAATCTTTATCATAGCAAGACCAATGTCACTATGGCAGCTTCACCTGGTTTGTGAGAATGTGCACGTCTCTGTGTGTGTGTGTGTGTGTGAATTTAATTGTCCTTTATACTTTGTGACATGAATATAGACAGTGGCATAACAAAAATGTATGAGCCCAAGGGAAAATATTAGCGGTAGACTCCTTGCTGCTGGGTAGGCTGAAAAGTTCTTTATCACATTTTTTTTGAGAGTTTTTTTTTTTTTTGAGAATTAAAAGAGATAAAGATTGAAAAAGGAAGGAGAGAGAGAGAGAGAAAAAAGTAATACAGAGTATAACAGAGCAAATACCTTTGTTCCCACCACCCCAATTGATGATGTAGGACCTAAAGTCAATGAAAACAATATTATTAATATAAAAATAAACATGTGAAGATGCAGGTGAAGTCAGCTTTGCATCTCACCCCCAGTTCCATTCCTTTTACCTCTCACCAAAGGCAAACACATTGATGTGTAGAGTTCCGGTCAGTTTTGTATAAATTTACATATGCATATTTCTCCATGGGCAATATATAGGCTTGTTTTGTGAGAGAGCACTGTATGTGTATTCTTTATTGTTGTAATTTAACATTTCTTTGAGATCTTTCCATGCTGTTGCATATAAATCTAATTCATTCAGCTTAACTGCTATATAAGTCATCAGATAAATATATCAAATTATATTTATCAGTTCCCTGATTAATAGACATCCAAGTTGTTTCCAATTTTTTCACCAGTACAAATGAGCAACATCCAGATAATAAACACGTTTTTGGGACACTTTGTCTTCAGTGTTCTGAGTAGGTGCTTGTTTTTCTTCTGTATTGCAGACTCTTGTTTCTCTTTTTCTGTAGAATGTAACTCTATAGCAATGTATTTAGTTATTCTATATAGTATTTCCTTTTCCTTTCTCATAATGGCTACCTTCCCGACTACATTGGAAGGTCTGTATGCAGGGACTGTGTTTGTTGTTGCTGTTGTATGTTTGGTAACTGACACAGAGTGTATACTCAAGAAATATTTCTTGAATAAATGAATGAAATGCAAACAACAAATGAATGACTCTTTCCTTAAGGTGAATTCTCTGCCAGGAATCTCCTCAGTCCTTCACACAAATAGACTTCTGGCAAGCTTGCTCCATGGGTTAGCTAAAAATATCCAGACCTGTCTAGTTCCCTGTGGTAAATGTGGCTTAGATTTAAGCTCTGATTTCTGCAACGTGTGGCATAATCTACCAAGAAACCAGACACCGTATGGACATGTCATTTCCCTGAACCCCAGAGTCACTGGTTAGAAGGGACTGTCGTTCTTTGTAAATATAAAGTTGTCCTCAGAAGTCTTAAGACAGACCTTAAGACAAGCCAAAGCTGCTGCAGCAGGCTTTCAGTTTATGTTCTCCAGTCACTTTGCTTGCTTAGTCAGAGAAGCCCAAATTTTATTCTTGCACATTGTCTCCCAGAATACAGACTATCATTACCAAACTTTTTTGCGGCTAAGTATGACCATGTGACTAAGTTCTGGCTGATGAGAGTGGAAGTGTCATTTGGGAATTCTGGGAAATCTCCTTAAAAGGGAGTGAATCCCTTTGTTCTGCCCTACTTTGATTCTGTTCCTACAGTCAGTTTGGACAATAAAGACCAAGGTTACCCTCTAGGGTGGTGGAACAGATTCACAGAAGGTGCTTAGGTCCCCAAGAACCATGTGGAACCATCATACCAGCCCTCAATTTTTTACCTTTGGGGTTTTTTTAATGTGAGAATTAAACTTCTATATTCAGGTGATACTAATCCAAACAGATATATTTAGCTAAATCAATACCATCCTAAGTATCTTGCCATTTAAGAATAAATATCTATACCCACTGGCACAGGAGCCGCTTAATAGCTGTTAAAACCTGAGCAACTCACTCTCAGGCCCTAATTTTTTCCTTCTACAAGACAACAGAATAAGCTTAAGACTGTATTAGATCTTTGTCTGTTAGAGAACCCTGTGACCATATCTAAATACAATCACTCTGGATTGTTGAACGAGCATTAGTAAGAAATGAAGCCTGTCTTTACAGTTGGGCAAAAGCTCATTAATTGGAATTTTTTTTGATCATTTGAATGCAGGCTAGGCTGAAGTTTATCTTTGTGCTACCTAAAAAAATCTCTCAACAAATCTGCAGGGTAATTGTTGGCTTACTTTAGAAACCAACTGCTTTTTAATTGAAAGTTGGCAGCTTCCTATTTACATAGAAACAGTTAAAGTACTAATTTTAAATGATTTTTTAAAATCCATTTACTAAAATAGTCTGGCAAGACCTTATTAATGTTACTTACATTGTAGTGAGGTGGTCCAAGACTGAACCTCAACATTTCTGATTCCTTGATGACTGGCAGCAGGGATAAAACTGCTTTGCAAACATTGCAGGAAATTTGTTTCCTGGGGCTGGAAGAGTGAAAGTAGTAGTGTGCCTTGAGAGGAGGTAGTCTTTCTCTTTTTTCTGGAAGGGATTAATTGTGAGCTTTATTGACATGCAGAAGTAAGCTAAGTACTTATTCTTTGTCCTTTGATATTGGAAGTAATCTAAGTGTAATTAATTCAGAGTATATATGCTAACTTATTCTGATAATGCAAAAGTTTGCTTTTGTCAGGGGATGGTGGGATAGGATGGGAATCTAAGCTCTCATGGATATCTAGGGATTTTCTGTCTCCTCTGGCACGCCCTGGGACAAAAGCTGAAGAGCCTTGGAAGTGGGGAGAGAGAGATGATGAGAGAAGAAACTCTGGCAGTTTTCCTGCTGGAGACCCTCCATGTTGGGGTGTCTCCTATGGATCTGGGGAGCAACAATGTCTGATACTGAGCTAAATTTTCCTTTTCCACATTGTAATCTTCTTATGAAATCTCAAGTTTCCAGCACAATGTGTTCACCACTACTACCTGGTTTCAGATTTGCGTTAGCACTGCCTTGCGGAGGGGAGGTATGGGCTCTGTTTCGGTATTCAGACAGGTTTTTGAGAACTAGACTGGTTTGGCTTACTGGTAACTAGAAGGACTAAAGTCGGCAGTGATCCAGAGAAACTGGAGGCGGCAGTTTGGAGCCAAATGTCACAAGGAACAAGCAGAGGCGATAGATTCATACTCCCCAGGAACCATTTGAAATACACAGGACTCTGTTACACGTGGTCATCTAGGATGAGGTCTCAAGTTACTTTATTTGGATGTTCAAGAAAGGTAATTCCTAGAAGGCTAGAAAACTTTGAGCACTGGGGTTCCATAATCGTACAACTGCTATGTCTATTGAATGTCTACACTATTCTAGTCCCTATGTAAGGCACTTGATACATATGACCTCATCTGTTGCTCATAACACCGGAAAGGCAGCATTATCTTCTTACCAGAAGAGGCAAATGCATAGAAATATTGTAACTGGAAATTTGTTTTATTCTATATTCTTGTAATGAAAGTATTTTTCTTTACATTTTTTTCAGTGGTTCATACTGGTCTTCCTTGCAGTTAATATGAATTGGTGATATTTTGATAGATTACAACTTTCACGAATTACTGATCAATAGGATTCATTTCCAGGAAATATTTCTGCAATTCCAGAGTTTGTAAAAATAATAATCATGCTTAAAATACGTAATAAAAGTGTCTTTACAGCTTGAAGTTCAACTAAACTTTATTTTTTTTATAATTGTATACTTTGTTTTGAATCATGATGCAAAATAACAATGAGTATATTGTGTTTAATATTCTAGTATTAAATGACTGAAAATTACTGATATTTACTAATAAGCTGCATGACTCAAATTTTATTGCCATGTTCTAGAATGAGTAGAGTGAGTGTTTGTTGCTATCACAGCATACTGTATGCAGACTTACTAATGAAAAAATGCAGCAAAAATAAAAAGCTACATTAGTAATGGATAATAAACTCAGAGGAGCTCTTAATGGTGAGCAATATTACAGTTGCTGAGTCTGCTGCTTCTCTTAACTTTTTTTTTTTTACTGCTTTACTACTGTTTTACTATGGAGGGTTTAACACTTATTTCTTCTTTTTTCTTCCTTAACCAACCAGATCGTTAAAGATTACTTGTGGAAATGGACTCAAGTGTAAGTGAAAATGCCTGGCAGTAAAAGTTGATTGGCCTTTCCCCAAATTAGAAGAAATATTTATAGCTATTCACCAAACAGAGTTGGTTGATTACAAAAAAGTGTGAATTTAAGTGTGCTCCTGGAGGGACCTTTTGTCACTTTGTCATATTCACAGTGGCACACAAGTGAGCTAGTGACTTGGTACGATTGGGGAAAGGGGTGGCTATAGTGTCCTTATCACTTTCCTGCCCACAGTACTTTCTAACTCGGCCTTAAAGACTTTCTTAGGGAGCCTCTGGAGGTGTGTGTCCAGCATAAGGCAGCACTGTAGGCTGCCAAGTCGATGAGGATTCAGGTGGGAGAGAGAGGTGATCAGGCTGCCTGGAGACACAATCAGTCATATTATGGCCAGAGCTTAAAGTAGAGGTGCGGTCATATAGAGAGTTGGTGGGGGCACGGGGCCTACAGAAATCGAACCAAAGTCTTGTTCTTAGGCAGGAGGTGAAGCAGATTCAAATGACTTGGCAGATTGAGGCATGATCCCAAAGAGAAGTCTGGGCAGGATCAGGACAGGAGGCTATCATGCTGAGCATAAGGCAGGAATGAAGCAGGCCAGGTGTCAGATTTTGAGATTAGATTCTAGATTCCAAGAGCACTGGTTTCTAATGAGTATTGTGAATTTTATAGGAGTTTACAGCAAAGTCAGCATCCCAGGATCTGAAGGGCCAAAGCCTCCTTGGACTGCCTGCCCCTAATTTCCAGGGAGGGAGGCTGGATCTCTGTCTTCTGAGAAGCCCCCTGAGCCCAATGCACATGATGATCCCACCTTCTCTGGGTGTATTATGGGCTGGGATTGGTCTGAGGGAGTATTTATGTACTATCTGGGTACTAATTCCTTCTGAGGTTCATTGCCATTCTTTTCTTTACAAACTTCTCCGCCAAGGATTCTAACTTCCTCCTCTTCTCAGGTCTTGACATCTAGACCCCTGGCAATATGTTTTTTAAGATGCTATGGTACTTGAGTCTTGTGACACCTTAGCTACCTTAGAAATGTGTTAGCAGTATCTATGGTTATTGTCTCTGCCTCCTCCATGTCTAATTCAAGACTTTATACAAATGTCAACAAATATTTATCATGTATTTTTGATAAACTGATGGATATTTGGCACTATGAGGGATCCAAAGAGACATATGTGATATAGTAATTTCCTTGAGGACTGTTCAGTCTTGGAAAAAGACAGAAAATACACCCACAAATACTTTCAGTAAGAATTCAAGGTAGTATGCAATTAGGGGCCAAGTTAATTTGATAGCCAATAAGTGTTGTGTGATTTGAAATTGTCCAAAGGTTTCATGTAAGGGGGGGAATCTCCAGGATTTAAAAATTAAATAGGTAGGATTGAGATGGGAAAAAAGGGTAGTAGAATCTACTTACTCATTTGACAAACATATATAATGCTTACTATATACAATGCTCTATTTTGAGATTTCACAAGCAGTAACTCATTTAATGCTCACAACCACCCTATGAAGTAAATCAAATTATTAGAAAACTGAGGCACAGAGAGGTGAAGGAACTTGTGCAAGGTCATACAGCTAAGTAGTGGAGCTGGGAGTTGGACCTACATGGCCTAACTCTAGAACTGCGCTGTGCAATCTGGTAGCCACTGGTGGCTATGTAAAGTTAAATGCATTAGAATTAAATAGAATTAAAATTCAGTTCCTCAGTTGCTCTAAACTCATTTCAAGTGTTCAATAGCCACGTGTAGCCAATGGCTACTGCAGTGGAGCACAGACAGAGAACAATTCCATCATCGCAGAACTTTCTGGTGGGTGGCGCTTATTCACTATCTATGCATTTAACCATTCCTCTGTGCCATCTTTTCCTGGGGTAATGATATGAGCAAGCATGTGGAGGGTGACTACATATTTATGAGTCCTTACATCAAGAGTTGTCTTGGGCTAGAACAAGGAGCAGTAAAAGACAGTTTTGCCAAAATAAAAAGTAGAGGCTGGTCTTGAATACCAGGCAGGGAACTGGGCTTAATTCCAGTATTAGTTTCTACAGCTCTGTGGCAAACTGCCACAAAATTAGCAACTTAAAACAAGACACATTTTATTATCTCACCGTTTACATGGGTCAGGAGTCCAGGCAAGGCTTAGGGAAATCTGCTCAGGGTCTCACCAGTGTGCAATCAAGGTGTCAGCCAGGGCTGCAGTCTCATCTGAAGCTAGGGATCCTCTTCTAAGCTTGTTGATTACTGGCAGAATTCAATTTCTTGAGGCTGTAGAACCAAGGCCCTCAGCCCCAGTCTGCCTGCCATTTAGAGTCTGCCTGCCCTTTCCTGTCAGATGGCCCCCTACATGGCATGGCACTTTTCTTATTCAAGGTCAACAGAAGAGTATCAGCTGCTGCTACTCCTGTCTCTGGACTCTCATCCCAGTTTTAAAGGGCTCACCTGATTAGGTCAGGCCTATCCAGAAAAACCTTCCTTTTGATTAACTTAAAGGCAACTTAATAGGGACCTTACTAAAATCTGCAAAATCCCTTCACCTTTGCCATATACATAACATACTAACATACTCACGTAAGCGAAATCACATCATCTTTACAGGTCCTGATCACATTCAAGGGGAAAGGATTATCCAGGGTTTATACATCAAGGGGGTATTTTAGAACTCTGCCTGCCACAATTCTGTATGTTTTGAGAAAGGAATGAGTTTTCTGAGTATGGACGTTATGAGGTGGGGCTGTCATGCTTTCAAGGTGCTATTTATTTCCTCTTAGTTATTTGGCCTCCAGCTAACATATAATGTCAAATTAAAACCTTGGTCTTCTGGTCCAACCATCTTGTCTATTAATACATAGCTTTAAAAGGGATATCTCATGCTCTTGAAACCTAGTTATGCTTAAAAATCAAAGTGCTAACATTTTGGCATTACTTTTTTAAGTACAAAACTAACACATGCTTATTGTTAAAAAAGTAAAATGATACAGAAGCACATTGACTATGCAGTAAAATGTAAAATTTACCCACCTCCGACCAACCCCCTTATTTCGCTCTCTAGAGATATTCTTTCAGATTCTTTGCTAAGCATACACAGACACATATTCCGTATTTTTATTTTTAGTTTTTACACTTATTTTCTGCAATGCTGCATGGATATAGATGTTCTTCCATGTCAATACCTATAGACAGTCCTCTCTCTCTCTCTCTCTCTCTCTTTCTATATATATATAGATAGATAGATAGATAGATAGATGATAGATAGATAGATATAGCTGTCTCCATATACATATAAAATCATGAATGTAAAGATTGAAAGAGCTCATTCTAAAGGAAAAGCTATGAGGAAGAAGAAATGCTAGGCTACAACTCCTTATCTGACCCCTGGAATAAGTTTTCTTTGGGTCTAACCCTGGTTTTAACTTCCTTAGAACTAAGGAGAACCCATCTTGAAACTCACCTGAATCTTTAATCTTCGTTTTATGTCAAGAGCTATTTTTAGACCATAATCACAGCTCTGGAGCTTTAAAGCATCCAGGCAATTCCATATCAAAAGGATTTGACTTTGTTCTTTCTAGGGAGACAGATGAAAATGCCTGCTGGAAATAATCAAGTGGCAGCAGAGTTGGCTCTTTCTAATCCCTACTTTCTCCCTGGATTAGGGAGGATGAAGAAGAAATTGCTCAAGGAGAAGAGAAATTTAACATCTCTCTGAAGTCTTCAGTCCATAGCCTTTTCTAGACCCTTGGCCTATTCCAGGGACTGTCTCCTCACTGGCTCTAGCACCAATCCCAGTCCTTTGGCGGGGAAGAATGAAGCCCTGAGCCTGACGTTTTACTGTAAATCAGCTTTTCTATTGATACTGATCTGATAACTGAATTCTAACAATTGGCCTCCTGCCTTGTTCCTTATGATTAAGGTGCCATTTTAGGTCATTTTTGTGAGTAAAAAGGGATGCTGTTAATAACTAATCTGGGACAGCAGGAGCACACCTTGGCTGTCCCATGGAAACTGGACATATGGTCGCTCAATTTATGGTCAAAGAACATCCGGTACCAGTGAATGATAAGAATCATACTGCACTTTGATTGAAGACTTACCAGGCACTTACTAAGCTCTTTACTTAATGTATCTTATTTAATCCACACAGCCAACTACCCTATAGGATAGGTGCTATTATTCACATTTTGCAGATTAGGAACCCAAGGCATAGAAAGGTGAAGTCGCTCAAGTTCCCATGGCTAAATTCCCCTCAGCTGAGACAAATTGTAGGAGCTTAGAGAAGGTAAATGGGAGTATCAGTTCGTTTGAGAACAAGGAGGGGTGGACTGGAATGAGGGATGATACAGCTGAACTCTACAAGGAGGTGTGGCAACACATTTGGGTGGGATATTTTTGGGCTGGAAGTGTTTCTTAAGGAGGCCAGGAGAGTATGGGCTAATGGATTATTTTTGTTGCTGTGCTCCATGATTCTTTTCTGATGACAGCACATCAGTGCTGAGATGAGAGCCACACATCACCTCAGGCTCCCTTCAGATGCCCAGGCATCTCATCTGTAACATGCCAGCCTGCAGCACAGTACAATGACAGATAACCCAACTGTGTCAGCAGCTCTCCAATGCCATCCTCCTGTACCTACAGAACTCTTCGTTAGGAGCAAGCCAGGCCCAGTGATTTATGTCTGTTTATCTGGTCAGAATTCCAGGAGCACTTAACCTCTGTATCCCTCACTTTAGCTCTTGCTCTCCGTCATCTTTTATTGCCCCCTAAGCATTCCTTGTGTAAGCCTTGTCTCCTCAAGCAGTTGGTAAGCAACGCAAAGGCAGGGACCAAACCACTTTGGCATCTCCGTAAGTGACTGCCACAGAGTTAAGCACAGAGAGATATTAAACAAGAATGTTTTCTGTATTAGTTTTCTAATGTGCCATAACAAATTACTACAAACTAGGTTGTTTAAAACAACACAAACGTATTATCTTACAGAAAGCCAAAGTCTGAAATAGATCTTACTGGGCTAAAATCGAGATGTCTGCAGGGCTGTGTTCCTTCTGATGGCCCTAGAGGAGAATCCGTTTCCTTGCCCTTTCCAGCTTCTAGGGGCCACCCGCGTTCCTTGGTTCATGGACCTTTCCTCCACTTTCAAAGCCAGCAGCACAGCAACATCAAATCTCGCTGATTCGGACCTTTCTTTTGCCTCTGTTTTCCACTTTTAAGGACTATTATGACAACACTGGGCCCATCCAGATAATCCAGGAGAATCGCCCCATCGCAAGGTCAGTTGATTAAAGAATCTTAACTCCCTCTTGCTTTGTAACATAACATATTCACAGTTTCTGGGATTAGAACATGAACATCTTTGGAGGGCCATTATTCTGCTTACCATTCCCCTCCACAAGTGGGAGGGAGGAAGTGGGGAGGACAGGGTTCTCCCTGTATTAGTTTCCCGTTGCTGATGTGACACATTTGCAACAAACTTAGTGGCTTAAACAGCACAAAACATTATCTTACAGTTCTGTAGGACAGAAGTGTGAAATGGGTTTTAGTGGGCTAAAATAAAGGTGTTAGCAGGGCTGCATTCCTTTTGGAGGTGCTGGCACAGAATCCATTTCCTTGCCTTTTCCTGCTTCTAGAGGCTACCTGCATTCCTTGGCTCGTGGCCCCTTCCTAAATCTTACTACATCTTCAAAGCAATATGTGGTCAGATCATTCTCACGTTGAAGCATTATGTCCCTGCTTCTAGCACCACATCTCCTTCCTTGAGTCTCACTCTCCTGCTGCTCTATTGTACTCACAGGGCCCTTTGTGATTACACTGAAACTATTCAAATGATCCAGGATGATCTCCCCATCTCAAGATCAGGTGCTCAGCAACCTTAATTCCATGTACAACCTTATTTCCCTCTTGTCATGTAACCTAACATTTTCACAGGTACTGGGAATTAGGACGTGGACATCCTTGTGGGGCCTGTATTCTGCCCCACACCTTTTAAAAACTTTTCAAAAAATGTTCAAATATGCACAAAAGTAGAGAGAGAGTATAATAAATCCCCATTTACTCATCCCCCAGCTTTGGACTTAGTTCATTTTTGAGGGTTATTCTGTGAGTAGTTGGAAGATTATTATATACAACGGATACTAGTCAACTTTGTTCCTAAATTATTTCCTTTTCTTGTTGTATAAACATTGAGATTATAAAGTGTTGTTTAAAAGTTATTTTGTAAACTTTAATATTCGTAATGGTTATAAATGATATAAAACAGTATGTCTAAATACCTTTAAGGAAGAATCTTGTATTTAAAAATCATGAAAAGCAGGAAGGTCACAAAAACCTAATATTCTGACATCCCTTTGTACAAAATAATACCTCTGAAAATATATTTGTGGGAAATTTTGTCAGAGCATACAATTTTTAAGCCCATGATCTATTAGAAACGTATACATACATGCAAAACCCATGTTTGGATTGTAGTTTGTATTTTCAGACAATCTCCATTGTATTTTTCTAATTTTATTGAGAGATATTTGACATGTAACATTGTGTAAGTTTGAGATGTACACAGTGATGATTTGATACCCATGTAAGTTGTTAAGTTGACAATGTGCATTATTCAACCCAAGGATATATAGTTTTAAAGTCGAAAATGGTAGAATCATATTCACTTTCGTTAGGATTTATAAGATTTACAATGTAGAAAGCATTTTAAAATTTCTTGATAGATCCGTTGTGAAGCACCAGCTGCTTTTTTTCATCTGTGCTGTCACCTTACCTTTATCTTCTCCCAGAGCCTTGTTGGATTTAATGATATCCACAATTCCAGCCAAGGGAGGTACTCTGACCAGTGTTCAAGCTTTTGCTGTCAGTATTTGTGACAGTAGATCTGACTTTGTGTATTATGTATGTCTATGCATTTGTATTAGTCAAGCTAATACTTATTTTGGCAGTAGCATACCACCTGGAACTTGTGGGACCTCAACTTCATGTGGGTTTATTTTTCACTTGCATAAAATCTGATGTGGCTGTTCCTGGTGAGGAAGCTCTCTCGGGCAATCTCCAGCCATGAACTTGGAAATTGGGCTTGTTCCATCATCTTGGATTATTTCACTTCCACCCATACAGATGGGGGAGATAGGGAGAATGTGGAAGATTGCATGGCAGGATTTAGGGGCCAGGCTTGGAAGTGGTGTATATCACTTCCACCACACTCCATTGACCAGAACTGGGTCATGTGGTCCTGTCTTTATATAAGGGTGGGCTGGAAAAGGTAGTCTTCCTGTGTGCCCTGGAGAAAAATGAAACTATGTGAACACATGGTATTTGTCTCTGCCACAGTTTGTGAAGAGAATTTTTAGGTCTTAGATCTGGAAGAGAACTTCAGGTTCAGCATCAGAAGTAGAAACTGAGGCACAGTTGGGGGGGAAGCCTTGCACAAGACTAGAGAAAGTGCCAGGCCAACATTCTAACACCTAGTATCTAGACAGCAATGGAGGTTCAGACCCTTTGTAGCATCATCTGGACCAATCTTCTGCCTAGTGGAAAATGGGCCCTTGTCAACAGCACCCCTGACATCCCTCTAATGAAAGGCTGAATTTTTTTAGTTAAAGAATGAAGAGAGGTACAAATTTACAAATGCCAAGATAAATGTACATGTAATTTGCTAATATTTTAACATCAGTTTTATCTTTCAAGTCATGGAGTAGTGTGGCATTATATCATTTTATTGTGCTGAAAGGTTTCTTTTTGCCCATTGAGTTTTATTCACATTAAGTAGAATTTTTGGAAAATATGTATGAGACATAAAACTAGAATACTTAATATTCATACTTGTTATACTTTAATATCTTGCCTAAGAGTTCAGAGAGGAAATGATGTTTGTGTCCTGCATATGCCAGTATTTCTAAACCTTTCCATTAATATTCACATTAGAGATAAGTGAATGAAAATAAAAATTATCTGGAAATTGAAATGTTTCTGCATTAAATTTAAGGTTTTCATTTTCTAGAATATATTATTTTTTGGTTTCAGCTCTTGTAATCTTGTTATTACCATGTGGCCAATATATTATACCTAAATTATACAAGGGGAAAGATTTGGTTTGGAGAGTTGGAGTGGGGTAGCAAATGGAGAATAAAGAAAAATAAACACAAGTTCGGGGAGATTATTCCTTTCCTACTGAGGGGTATCAGAGCTCTCTCCATGGCCACAGTGGGATGAATACTGTTGCTCTATTCCTATATCCTGCCAGTTCTGAGCTAGCTTCTGCATGTTGAAGTTCAAAAATTCTTGGAAAGCTTGCTTTTCCCAGCTTTGGTCAGAACTCTTACAGTGGGCATATGTCTCCATTGTAGGCTAGCGTTTGTCTTAGCTACATTGGTAGAAATGTAGTGTAAACATCTTCTACCATATCTGGGGTATCATGGCCACTCTAGGATGTCATACATTTACAATAACAACAATGGCAACAAAACAACAACGGTACCTAACAATTCTAGAGTTGTTATATGTCAGTTATTGATTATGTACCAGTCACTGTACTAAGTGATTTATATATATATATTAGCTCATTTAATTCTCAAAACAAATCTGTATCTCTCTTATGTTCCTTTTTAAGAATGAAGAAATCCTTCTCAGAAGCCTTTAGCAGATTTCCCCTAAAGTCTCATTGGCCAGAATTACTTCACTTGCTTATGTCAAACCAAGCATTTACCAAGAGGAATGCTTGGCTTAGAAAGTCCAATCAAAACTCATCACCTAGGTATGGGAAGGACATTGCAATTCAGCGGAGGTTGAACAAAACCTGGGTTATGCTAGCAAGGAAGAAGGGAGAGGTAAGGCTATTTGGTAGGAAGCCAACAGTGTTCACTACAGTACTCAGGGATAAAGGAGTAAATGTCAACAGAATTCAAACTGGAGGCATTCTTCAAACATGAATAGAAAAGTGAAAACAAAATTCCATTAGTAGTTGTACCATTTCAAAATGATGAACATCAACCGAAATAGCTGCACATTTTCTGGGCATCTCTAATTAATTTCTTTTTAATGGTTTGCAGTGTAACTCCAGGCAAGTTAACTTAAGCATTTGGCATTTCTTCTCTGAATATGACAACCCAATAATGAGACGCTTTAGTTCAAGACACTAGAACTGTCGTTCTGTGTTCTTAATCCACCCTAGATGTCCACAGCTTGATCTCTGTTACTTCCCTCATCACCAGGATCCAACGAGGGCAGAAGGAAACGTTTCAATAACG
This sequence comes from Equus quagga, assembly GCF_021613505.1. Lineage (NCBI taxonomy): Eukaryota > Metazoa > Chordata > Mammalia > Perissodactyla > Equidae > Equus > Equus quagga. The sequence goes on from NC_060276.1 coordinate 7,915,049, forward strand.
ACTGAAAGCATTTGGGAAGACCTTTAACTCTCCTACGTCAGAGGGCCAAGAGCCTGATACCTACAGCCATTTATGTGCAGCAACGTCTATATAACCCTTCGTTTGCCCAGGTTTGGGGTTCGATCCTCTCCCTTCACTCCTGTGCATGATCCTAGTCAGTTAACACTACAGCAACTTTGTCCCAATCTTCCCAGGCATCTGGGCCCACCACCAGTTTGCACAATGGTGGGAATATCTGTGAAATTCAGCAATCTTGTAGGCGTCTCCTTCTCTCAGACAGTCAGACGTAGACAGATTTTTCCACGTGTAATATTTATTGTAGTTTAAATCATACTCTATGCAATTGTTTCTGATTTTCCGCCTAGGATCATTGTCAGCTTGCAACTGTGTTACATTTTCACAACTCTGTTTGGACTCTATCTCTGATATGGGAGTCTTGCCCAGGGGCCAATGCTGCATCTACGTTCCACCTCCGTTGCCTGCCAGGATTCCCAGAACACTCTTCCCTTAGGAGTCCAGCTCCCTCGCTCATAGGGGACCAATAAAGCACCATAATATGTTTCTGTTCTCGAGAGTGACAATTGACAAGAATGACTTTGTCCCACATAGTGCAAATCTTTCTATTTTATTCCTTGTGGATACTGTACACTTACTCTTCCGATGTTGAGCCATTCTCCTTTGGAATCACCTTCCCAACTATTTTTCCAGAACAGATGAAACTAATTTCATTATTTTCTCATCAGACATTGCTTTTGACTCAAAGAATAATACCCAGGTGGATCATTCACTTTTTTAAAGAGATTTAGCTTCAAATGGCATCAGGGTTGTTCTGAAAATTTACCTTCAAAGGCTGAAGATCAGCCAATGAGTATTGAGTGTGCTTTTGAATAAAGAATGTCGTAGGTGTTTTCAACTGACTACCATGTTTAAGAGACTGCTAGGGACTGTAATTTACTCGTTGTGGAAGGTTCTGTTTAAATCCAGCCCTCATCCCATAAAGCAGTCCCTATTCAGTGTTGGAAGTGATACTTTCCTCCTTGGCCCTGGGGATTACTCATAAAGCACTTAATTATTTGTTTGCAAAGTTTCATTAAAAAGCAGGGCCAATCATTGCTCGCTGACCTAAACATTCAGCTTATGTACTATTCAGCTCCCCACCTTTATGCTAAGCTGCAGCTGCAGGAGCAGAACTCACAGGAAATACACACACCCGAGCACTCCAGAAGCTATTTTATACAAGTGGGTTTTATAAATAACCGCAAGCTCTTCTTATCTATCAAATTTCGACACCCAGCCTCCCCTGTGCTCCCTAGAGGAGTGCCAAGAGAGAGGAGAGAAGAAAGCCTCCAGGTTCACCCCTTTGACTCTTTAACCCTGAGCTGCCAGTGTTCGCATGTGCCATGACAGGTAACTTCTGATTACTGAACTCCTTATCTTAAAGAAAAAAAATAGGATCGAATGTCCCTGCATTGCTCTTTATCTGCATTTCCAGAAATAAAGTGTGCTGCAGGGAGGGGAAAAAAAGGTCATTGGACCACATTCATTATCAGGAAAAGAATATTGTAAGAGGAATTCTTGAGCGCAGTGCTATTTAAACTAAATTTTGAGCAAGAGTAATAATTACCCTTTATAATATCACATGTGTAAAACACACTCTTAAGCTTCCTAATGGCAAAGAGGGAGGAGAAGGGGGCGTCCTAATCTACAGATAATGAGTAGTCAGGTTGCTGATCACTTGGTCCTGCCCCATATGTCCTGTATGTTTGTTCTGGGTGTGGATGTGTACTGTGAAGTAATGTATGACAGACTCTTCAGATCAAATCCTGTCCTGACCAGTTCTCAGACTCTTCTTAGCTAGTTAAGTGGCCCATGGACTCTCCTGCCTGAGTAAACTTTCTTCAGAACCCCAATTCTAGCAGTGCTTTTTTTTTTTTTTTGCCTTTTGACTTTTTTTATTACTCAAAAAAGCTTCATTTTTTAATTTAGCTTTCTGACTCTGTGCTTGTGCCTTCAACACTTTCACAACGATTTTCTGCTCCTCAATAAGGAAAGCATGCTTGATCCTGTCGCGGACACATTTAGCACACATGGAACCTCCATAGGCCCTGCTGACGTGTTTTTTCGTTTTAGACAATCTCATAAGAACTTTAGGCCTCACAGCACGAACGCCTTGCAGTCGGCCTGGGCACACGCCACACGCGGACTTCGGTGCTTTCCCAACTTTCTTGGTATAAAGGTAAACAATCCTATTACCAGGGGTTCGGGACAGCCTCGTTTTGTTAGACGCTGTGTTGTAGGAGAGCCTATGGCGGTAGGTCAAATGCTGGACCATTCTGAACGCCTCTAGACGCCGTCCCCGGAAGAGCTAGCAGTGCTTTTTAAAGTGCCCGTCCCCTTTGCTTAACTCCCAAAGACTCCACTGACACATACTCAGAATGCCCCACAAGTGTCAGAAGAAGAAAGGCCTTACTTTCCAGAGGGAGAGGAAGGTCTTAGTGTTTTGTACTCCTGGGTGAAGCTTTTTATTGTTTTGTTTTATCATTTATTTTTGTCCCTCAGTGCTTCATATGACGATTCAGTTACCTTAAATTCTTCCCCTCTGTCAGGTCCTAACATCCACACTAAGCCTCCACTCCCGGTAAACTGCGTGCCTCATTTGGAGAGGATTCTCAGGACTCTGAGAGTCTGAGCACTGGACACCAGCATACTGGACAGAATGCTGACGGAGCCTGGAAGACTCCTCGTGGAGTCGCAGACTGGCTCAGCTATTCTAAATGTGCTCCATTCTGTAATTATTATCACGATTGCTCCTTCCTCTTTTCCCTCTGCTATTCGGGTAGGATTTTCAATCTTGTTTCCTCATCCAATCCCATCTCATCTGTGTTCTACTATCTTTCTACCATCCAGGATTTCTTTGAAATCTCTAGTCTATTGCCTGCTGGTTTTCTGATGACCCTCCCCCAAATATTTTTCAATAATTTCAAGAGGACCTTGGGAGGGAAGAGAAGTAGATGTGTGCTCAATCCATCATTTAAAACTTAAAGCCCAGATTTCTCTTTATCTGTTATTAAAATCATCTATTAGTGGGAATGTACTTCATGCCTTATCTATCAGACAGAAAAGTCAACCTTGTTAACTATTCTAGTTTAAGGAGCTTCCTAAGCACTTTGCACAAAGTCAAAGTTATCCTATCAGTTAACCTATCTGATTACATACTCATCATCTGAGCTAATGGCCTTTCCATCAGCCTCTCTTAGAGCTCAGTGGGTGCTCTATGGGACTTCCTCACTCAAGTCAAATACCGATTCCATAGCTTTCTGTGGTGATTTATGCCCCATCCTTTTTGGTGATGTCCTTTCTAAATATCATAATTACAGAGATAAGCTATGGTATTCAATTCAAGCACAAAAGTGTCATAACACCATCAATTTTCCTATCATTGCTTCATTATTGTTCTGTTGAACACAGAGGTGTAAATAATCCATGGTTACTGAAGTCAATAGATTTTGAAGGCAAGTTGAGCTGAAATCTCCCATTAAAAAAGTACTCTTTTCCTTACAATAGTGATTATTTTTGGACACACAGATAAAGCCGGGCTGATTTAATCCCCATTCTGCCCACCGCCAAAAAAGTTTCTTTCTCCAACATTCTATAAAGTCATTTTCTTTCTTTCTATTTCCCCATTCCACTTGGAGTGACGGAAGCTGTGGGCACCTGTTGAATTTTTGAGTTACACAATCTGACGCTATGGAATGTAAACAATATATTGGAAAATAATAATTAATTAAAGTGGATCAATGAGGTCTTCTCTACTTGATGTAGCTACTTTTGAACTTGCATAAGAGGGCTTCACATAAGCAGAAAAAACTGATTACTGCCAAGACATCTTACTTCTCAATTAAAATCACTCTATCTGGAAACACTGGAGTTCTCTTCAATTCATACACTAGTCACCTGGTTGTAGGTTCTCTCAAAGTCCTCTCTTCCATGCGCACTGCCAATGTTCTACTTCAGGACCTCCATGTCTTTTGGTTCCGCAATTACAATAGACCCTGACTGGTCTCCTTACCTCTGATCCAGTTCAACCATCACCAAATTTTAGCTTAAAGTGAAAAGCAACTTTCTCTTGCTCCTCATCTCTTAACTATCAACCCTGTTTCTCAGAAGGACACACTTTTTAGCTCTTTTAACTTTTGCTTCTGGTTGCTGATAAATTTCTAAATAATTTATATACATCGTTGTTTCTTGATTTACTGATGTTGTACATTATACATCCTTACTTTCTGCTCCCAAACCTCCCACTGTATGGTTTTCTTCACTCTTTTTAGCTCCTCTCTTGATTACCTTTGTAAGTTTAAGTAATATATTAACAATTTTATTGTACATTCAAACAACTTCAGACAATATTTCTGAACTCCTCATGTGGTGAGATGGTACTTGCTGGGCCTGCTGCATAGCTCTGATCCTGGAACATCACTGCTTACTTGCTTGGATTAAATTGCCTCCTGACTCCGTGTTTTCCTTTGTCTGCTTACTCCCTTTTATATATTCTCTGTTAGTTTTCTAAAAGGAACATGAGTTTTGGCATGTTTAAAAATTCATTTTATCGTTTTCTCAACCTTGAGAAACACTTTGGCTATGTATGTGGTTCTCACTTAAAAATTGACTCTGTATTTTGAAGGCATTGCTCCACTGTTGTCTGGTGTCTAATAGTGATGATGAGAAACCTGATACAAGTCTTCTTATCATGCCTTTGTAGGTAACCTAACGTATTCTCTTAAGAGTTGTGGCATCTTCTTATTATCCTGGCTGTTCTGAAATGTCACAATGATGTGTCAAGGTCTTTTAACCTTTATTCTGTGCTGGGCACTTAGTGGGCTCCAACATTTGGAACACTCAAGTCCTTTAACTCCAGGAAATTTGCTTTTCTTCCTTCTATCAATTCCTCCCCACCACTTCTGTCTTTCCACAACACCTGTTTGTTGGATATTAGACAGCCTGTACTGAATTTCTATCTTTTATATTTTTCCTTACATTTTCCTTTTTCTTTTAGTTTTGTTCTGCTCTGAAGGAATTTCCATTATTATATTTTAATTAGATTTTAAATTTCAGCAATCATATTTTTAATTTTCAAGAACTCTTTCTGATCATACCTGTTTCATATCATCATCTTCCTGTTTATTTGTTTGTTTGTTTGATGGAAAACTTCTCTCTTTGGCTGCTACCTCCACCCCTCACAGACTGAGTATGCTGGCCGCAGCTGCTGTTGCCGTAGCTTCTGCTCCTTTTTGTTCCATTCCTCCTCTTCCTCTTATCTTCTCCCTCTTCCACCTCCTCTTCTATAAGGTTACTTAACTTAATTCCCTCGTATAATTATCATTCTTTTTTGCTGATAACAATTAAGGTCTGCTCTTTTAGCAGTTTTCAAATATACAATACAGTTTGTTAATTACAGTCACTGTGCTGTACATTAGATCCTCAGAACTTATTCATCTCATAGCTGGAGGTTTGTACCCTTTGACCAACGTCTCCCCGTTTCCCCATCCCCAGTCCCTGGCAACCACCATTCTACACTCTTTTTCTATAAGTTCCGCTCTTTTAGATAACACATATAAGTGAGAACATACAGTATTTGTCGGTCTCTGTCTGACTTATTTCACTCAGCATAGTGCCCTCAAAGTCCATCCAAATTGTCAGAAAAAGGAGGATTTCCTTCTTTCTTTATTAATTAATAAATAACATATATAAAGAACTATTAAAAGTAACCCAAAAGCGTGGTATTATCACAAGGATGAATAAAAATATCAGACTGCCCGCTATTCCAGTCCTGCTGAACACATCAAAAGAAATGTATTTGCCAACATTTACAGCCTATACTTGAGATACAGAATTTGTTTAACATTTATGTAGTCAAATATGTCTCTTTCTTTGATATTTCCTCCACTACTTCTAGTTTTATAAACTCCTGACCCTCAAGAGTTAATAAACATTCACTTTTGATTTTTATATTTTCTAAATTTTCTGTGTCTGTTACCTTTACAATTAAAATAATAAAGTATAGTTAATATTATAATTAATATTAATCCTAGATTATAGATCTATAAGCATATTGGACAATCTTTTATAACCTGACTCCTTTCTCTTTAAACTTAGTGCCCAACTAGGCTTCCAAAGACTTTCTAGTAGTCTTTGGAATGATGCTTTGTGTCTGTGTCGTCAATTCACCCTCTCTTGTGCAGTGAAAAGCCTGTAATAGAAAGGGGATAATGGAAGAGTAGAGATTTTGGAGTCAGTCAGATCTAGGCTCAAATTCCAGCTATCTCATTTAGTAGCTCTTCGATTGTAGCCAATTTATCCAACAATTGCCATGCGGTTGCCATGAGCATTAAATGAAATAATATATATAAAGTGTCTAGCACATAGAAGATGCTCAATAAATGTTAGGTAGCCTTTTTCTCTCCCCCACCCATCCCTTTGGGCATTTTGCAACTAGCTCAACATTCATTATTGACATGCTTGTCAGGAATAGTTGTTAAAATTACTTGCTCTATGAACTGAGGGAGTCACTTGGCTATCCCTGAAATAAAAATTATAAGATGGAAGATGTATTTTACACATAAGATAGCACAGAACATTCTGGTAGAACACAAGGTCCACTGAGAGTTAATTCATGAAAGCAAAGCAAGTTTCTTTCCAATATGTTTTGCATATCAGTCGAATTTTGCTAAGTTATCCTACAGTAACAAATAGCCTCCAAATCTCAGTAGCTTCCAACAATAAAAGTTTCTTCTCACTCACATTTCACAACCTTTACAAGCCAAGTACATTTCTAGTGTATATCCTCTTCATTCTGAGAACAAAGCTGAAGGATCAGGCCCTTTCTGAGACATGCCAGTCTCAGTCAGAGGGAAAAGTGAAAGAGAAGAACGACACGCCACATGATGGCTCTGAAAGCTTCTGCTCAAAAGAGGCACATGATACTTATCTCATATTTCATTGGCCAAACCAAGTTACTTGCCTGAGACTGGTGTCAATGAGATAAGAAGTCTAATTCTCCTGCAGGGATGACCCAATAGGGGGGTTTGAGGCAAGGTTGGGGTCAGCACATATTAGAGTAATACAATTTACCACATATGGCCTCTCAAGTATACGGCTCTCATTTGAGGTAACTACAGAATGTCTAGAGCTGAGGTAAGACAGCTGTAACGTGAATGAAGTGGTGTAACAGGTGTGCAGTTTAGTCATTTCTGGATTCTGTTAGGTCGATCACTGTAGCGTGTTACCAAAATCTCTTTTCATGCTTTAGTATCTCAGACTGTTTTCTGCTCTGAGGAGATGCCTCCCTTCAGCCATGACAGAATGGTCTATCTTGCTCTTTAAAGCGTCTAGACAAGAATGGCCTACTGGTGAGCAGTGCTTCTGTGTCTTTTGTAGAGCTACAGTCAAAAATATTGCCCACTGTGCTCTTTAGTGCTTCCTATATAGGGACCCACATGATATCATCAGAATTTTTTCTGCAGAAACAAACCTTGTTTCTGTAGACTAATGTGTGTGCTTTCTCTCTTCAGACAATAAAGAAAAGATCCACCGTGTTTCCCTTTTTGGACTTTCATTGCCATAAATCTTGGTACTCAATTCATTGCCAAACTGTAGTTGTTGACAACTCAGCTGCCTGGTAGAATTTCCTCTTCCTGACTTTAAATAGTTCTTGTTCCATTTAATATCCTGATTGTCCAGATTTGCATTTTTTTAAGCCTCTACCTGTCTCAAATGTTTTGGGATATAGTCCAAATATTGAATCCTGAAAAAAATAAAAATGTGAACCAAAATTATAAACTAATTCAGAAGAATATGTTCCAGTTCTTACTACCATATCTACAGAGAGATGGAGCATATTATAAGCAAACTTTAATTCACTGTAAAAACTCCTATTCCTTAAGCCCTAAACCACAAAAAAATTCAAAATAATGTTTGTGTCACAGAGTGTTGTATGTAAATGTTTTTAAGTGTTGAATTCTTGGGTAGAATGTGAACCTGATGAAGATAGGATCCATGTCATATTTATATTTCCAGCATCTACCGTGCAGCCCCAAAGGGAAAGAAGCATATCCTGCACATAGGACACCTTGCTCTGTGGTGGAACTCAGGATGTTGAGTACCTTTCACGAGGTCACAGAGCTAGGAAGAGGCAGAGGTGGAATTCGAACTGAGTGCTGTATCATTCCAGACCCTGTGCTCTTTGCATTATACAGTATTTCCCGAAGTGAGGTCACACATGTAAAATTGGTGAGGTATGAGATGTTTTGGGGTGGCATGTGTAGGAATCTTTTAAAGTTATGCATTTATTTTCATGTGTGTCAAAATATAATTAGAACACCTCTGATTTCATGGATACTATGAACTAAGATGAAACACAGTTTAACTAGAAAATGTGAGTCAATTAAAAGAGCAATGTTAAGTAACCAATACTGTGGGTGGTATGAGGGCTATGGTGAGTAGCCTACAGGTGTGCTAGGAATGACGGAAGTCTGGGAAACTGCTGCTTAACTCCCATCTCATTCTGGTTTCACTGTTATCACATAACATATTTATCCTATGATACAACATATTCAATCTGAAGTCTGTTGAGCACCCCCCGCTACTTGTCAGGCACTTAGCTGGGTGCTGAGATTAATAGCCGTGTTGCTTCTCCTCATTAAACTCTCAGTTAGCGCCTCAAAGACACCTGAAACCGGCCACCTCTGTTGTGGACGGAATGTAGAAAAAAAAAAAAAAAAGCTGCAATCTACAGACATTTCTGCCCACCAGTTCTAACCCTGCATTTTAAAATTCTTTGCATTATAATTTAGATTTATCCTCTATTGTGTGGTAATTTCCTTCTTCACTTTAAAATAGCACTTTAGATGTAAGTTAATTCAGCTGCGCTGTTCACTCCATCAACGTTCAGTTATCAGCGCTGATTAAATAGGGTGTTGGCTCTTTGCATTTGTGATATGGGCTTTAAAAACAAGGATGCCAGAGAAACAGATATCAGGTGAAGCTGTGCCCTATAAATAGAAAAGATAATAAGGTGCTTCAGCTTTCTGCTAGTAAAACTTTATGTAGGGTCTTGGTGACTAAAATTATAGGCATTTAGACTGTCAGGAAGAGGAAAAAAACTTATTATGGTAAAATAGCACAGAGTTTGCCTCTCTGTAATAGTTATGAGTTTTTTCCTCACTTAAAATAACATGATTTTATGAGCTTATAGTACCTGCTGGAAATTAAGAGGAGGACTGCATTTTGCAGCTCATTAAGTGTTGATTACGTAAGTATTTCTGGGTGAAGCATCATTGGAATTTTCCTCCAAAAGCAAAACTGACAGTTTTTCTCCATCCTTTTTGTTATTATTTTCTCAATTATGTGTTTGTAAAGCACATAATTACTCTTAGTTATTCTCATGAGCATTCATTTTCATATCTAGTAACAATCTTAGGTTCGAAAAAGTTTTGCAAAAGAAGCAATAGAAAAATCTATGTACTGTTAGCAGGAATTAGCATTTATGAATATTTTAGTTGCTTTTTCTATAGCTAGTTTTCATTATCCCCACATTATTTTCTCTATCATGTCTTCATTTAAATATGTATTAACATGAGTTAATTTAGTTTTAGCTGGAGAACCTTTTAAACAACGGCTATAGCTCTGTTAGTTCTATCTCCAGATAGAGTGTGATTGAGGACTGATGGGCCCGTGATGGCTGAGTCTTGGGCTAAACACCAAATACTCCCACACCTTCCCCAGAAGATCAGATATTCAGGACTGGAGGGGGGTGGAAGGAGAGGGACTAGCATTTTAAACAAGTTAATGTCATTCAACTAACCTCGGTATATCAGTTTGGGTCCAATCAAGAGACAGAAACCACACTGATTTTGGAACTGAGAGGCAATATGTTGATAACTGGCACACTGGGTTGTGGTTTTCACCACCTTTGTGGCACTTGGTCCCTCTTCTTCTCCCGTCACCCCTGCATCCCAATATACTTTGAATACAGCAGGCAGGATGAACCTGTTAACATGGAAATTAGGTCAGGTCACTCTTCTTTGCAAAACCCTTGCGTGGCTCCCATCCTACTCAGAGAAGAAGCTAAAGTCCTTAAATCTACTGGGTCACATACAATCTGTCCCTCTTTACCTCTGTCACCTCACCTTCTACTACTACTCTTCCCCTCTGTCATGTGCCACCTCAGCCACAATGGTCCTCTTGATGTTCCTCAAGCATGCCAGGCAGCGCCTGCTTCAGACCTTGGCACTTGGTGTTCCCTCCCCCTAGAGTGCCCTCCCCTGCCATTGCACGTGGCTTGCTCCTTCCCTTCCTTTACTCCAATGTCACCCTCTTAATGAGGCCTTTCCCGGGTATCAGGTATCAATGTCATATGGCAGCTAGCTCTTAACCCTTCATATCCCTCTTGGTTTCTTTTTTCTCCTTCATACCTGGAATTCGATATACCTGTAATCAATCATGCCAGGGTTACACTAGTGCCAATTTTGCAGGGATAGTATAAAGATTATATCTAGATAAAGTGGAGGCCCCGATGCATAGAGAACACTCAAGAAATATGAGCTCCATATAGCCAACAATCCCTAGGAAGGATGACCCCTTCTTGCCTATATTAAAGGCAGGCCTAATCCTACACTGCAAGCTGGCCAAGTGGCCACCTTGTCCCACACTCAAATATAGATGCACAAGACTAACCTTCTGATGGCAGGAAGAGGCAAGTAAAGACAAACATAAGGACAAGTGTACCAATGGAAATAAATATTATAGCCCTCTGGCTAGACATTGCCAAAGAGGACACACCAACAGGAGTCAGCCAAGGATATAATAATGTCATGTTCTAACTTTAAGGCTTGGCAGAGGAGTACAAGTAAGTTCTGATGATATCTCATCATGGGCAGCCATTTGAGATATTGTCCCCAAGTGCAGGCACACACTCCATCCTGGGTTAGTTTTTGCACCATTTCCAGCCACCCCCATGAGAAATCTCAGGCATTTTAGATCCCTTCCTCCTCCCCTGCTTCTCTTCTTGTTCATTTCCGAGGTCAGGGCTGCTTGCTCGTGTCATCTCCCTTCCATTCCCACTGCTCTGCTTCATGCCTCAGCATTTCTCACTTGAATTAGGGTAATAGCATCCTAACTTGTCCTCCCTTCCCCGCCCCGTAATCTAACATTCATGCAGCTGCCAGTTATTCTGATTCTGATGTCATGCACCGAGCATTTACTGTCTTTCACATATTGTTTTAGGTAGTTCACCTTTATCACTCATTCAACTCTCCCAACAACATTTTGAGCATAGGACTGGCAGTAGTCTGTATCATCAATGCAGAAGCAAGTTCAGAGAGGTTAAACAACTTGCTCTAGGTCTTTCAGCTAAACAGTGGCAAGGTTAAGTCTATGGTTTTTGCACCACCTCATACCTGCCTCTCATACGTCTTCCTAGAACACAGATCCCTTTGTAAAATGTGATTTTTAAATCTTAGCATTCAGAGATCTTCATAATCTAACTCTATCCTACTTCTTAATCTGTATCTCCCATCTAATTGCCCCTCACAATTCATGCTCCAAATTAACCAGAAGACTGCTTTCCTCCCAATATTCTAGGGACTACAGTGTCCCTGTAACTTTGCATGTGCTTTTTCTGCCTGGAGTACACATCCCTCCCTCTTAGTCTATTAAAAATCCTATAATGTTTCAGGCTCAGGTTAATTGCTGTTTCCTTCATGAAACCTTCCCTAATGCCCCTTGGGCAGAATTCATGGCTTTTTCTTCTGTATCCCCACAACACTCTGCCTTTATTTCTAATATACTACTTTTTTTCATTCTGTCTTCTATTATAGTTGTTCATATATGTGTCTCCTCTCTCCAGACCAAAAGTGCCTTCTGGGCAGGAACTATGTCTGATTTATCATTCAATTTTCATCATCTAGCATGGCGCCTGGTACATAAAGTTTCATAAGAAAGGTTTGTTGAATGTGGAGCGAATACTGACCTTCTCCAAGGTAGGAGTAGCTCTGAGTTATCAGGCTAATCCCCGCCTGCTGTAATTAGCATATTCAGCCAGGCCTCTCCAGTCAGCGTTAGGAGCCTCTCCTTTAGGCTCCCAAGATATCCCGTGCACTTTGAACATCGCATTATAATTATCTGTTTACGTATCTGCCATCCCTGTTCGGCTGCCTGAAATGAAGGAAACGTGTGTGAAGCCCAATGACTGTGACTCAGTGAATGGGCTTGGAGTGATTAAATGAAGGCAGACTGGTCCTCCACAGTGCCTGGCATTCTACCTGTGCTGAAGGGATATGTTTATTCTCACTGATGCCCTTCTGATGCTAAGCCATTTGAGTCAGTCTTCAATAAATCACAGTGTGATTGGCAGAGAAATGGGCAAGTCAGTTGTTCTCTAGGGGAAATGGACAACTATGGAACAATTTGACCATAATGGTGGTCAGAATGACTAGATCTGTGTGGCTGCTGCTTCCCGCATAGACCTAGCCCGAAACAAATAGACATGAATTTGGCAGCATAGGCACCTCCGTGGTCAAGGTAATAGTCAAAATGAATATCTGCTTCCTATCTGCTGTTAAGAGAGGTCTATCACATTTGTCTAATTTCCCATTTCAAGAGTATCAAATTCTGATGGTCAGTTTCAACAAAACTCAACCGGAAATTTGGTATTTTACAGGAATAAGTACATGGAGAAAGACACAGCGGAACTGAAAAATGGCATGAAGGATGCCCTGTGACATTATCAGTATAATGCCTTGACCTTAGTTATTCAATCTCTTGGTTGAAAAATGCAAAATATTTGCATGCATAAATCGCTCGATAGTAATTTTTTCTTTTTTGATATCTACCCACCTAGCCTGAGATTTTGTAAACCAGGTGTTTTTTTGATTCTCACAAACATGACATTTTTATGAACATAATAACACAAAAATATGTATCAGTGCCAATGCATCTTAAATATTTTCTATCAAACTGTGACCTTTTCTATTTGAAATAATATCTGAGTCTTTTTTCCTGGTGTTCACAAAACCCGCTGGGAAATTCAAATGATATCATCTGAAATGTAAAGGTATGCTTAGTAAAATTGGTTCAACCCAGATGTTTATTCAGGGATGCAACAGCTAGATATAGCTGCTGATTGAAAATGGAGCTGCAGGCTCCTGAGTTAGTCTGAATCACCTTCTAGATGAGTGAGTCCACAGGATGGATCAAATGTTTTCATAAAGAAGAAGATCAAGAGGAGTTGGAAACAATCCCCTGAGGGGCTAGATTATAGTTCACAGGATATTTAGAGAACATTTCCTCCCTCTCCTGGGAGTGGGCAATATGTGTTAAAGGTGCCTAGATTGTATGCACGTAGTTTGTGAGGATATTCTCAGAACGTCCACTCCATCCCTTTCTGTAAATCCTTTGAAAGGTCTGAGTGTAACTAATTTAAGCTCTCTCTCCCTGCCATATCATCTCCAACTGTGGCACAAGTAACTGGAGAAACCATGCAAAAGAGTAATGCTCTATCAGGGCATGTGAGTCTTTCCTTCTTCCTCACACGGTAAGTCAGATACAAAGAAACTAAGTAATTCTATTATAGTAAGCAACTTAAGAGAAACGCCCAAGGGGTAAAAGTAACCAGTTTCTTTCCTTAAACAGGATAAGGGCTCTTCTCCTTCCTTCTTGGCAAACTCTTCCTCATCTATTAGACACAAGCCTCTGCTGTGAAAGCCTTGCTGACCTCCTCGGTAATAGTCAGAAACTCCTCTAGGGGGCCCTCTATATGCTAGGCACTATGGGAAGCAGACGAAAAGACAAGACCTTTGCTCTCAAGGATCTTACAGAGCAGAAGGGAAGACAGACGCGTGGATATAAGCCCGAAATATTACAGTAAGGTGCTGCTCTCATGGACATATCTACAGTGTAATAATAAAAAAGTGCCTCAGTCAGCCTGGGAAAATTATGGAAGACTTCTCTGGAGAGGTGAGCAAACCAACTCTTGATCTTACTTAAGCAGACAAAAATGACTTATTACAAGATTTCAAAAGAGGTCTCAAGGATTCCAAGAGGAAGGAACTGAAACCAGAAATTGAAATACCAGCAGGATTATAGTTTTATGCTTTTCATCTCTACTATTTTTTAAGAGTTGGCTTCAGTCTCTCTCCCTCTCTCTCTCCCTCTCTCTCACCCTCCCTCTCCCTTTTTCTCTCTCAACCAGCTATCAATACTTCAACTTATCCACAGTAAAATATGGCTGTTTGCATTCACAGCCTCACTTAGAGAGTGCTTCCTGGGAAAAGAAAATCTGATTGGCCCTACTCAGGTCAATATGTACCCCTAATTCAGTGCCACAACTAGGGGTCAGGGTCATTCAGCAGAAACACAATTTCTGGGTCATAAACCGCTGGATAGTGAGAGGAGTTCTCAGCGAAAAGTGTCTGGGTGACACCAATATGTATTCATTACACAAACCACACGCAAAGACATCCCATTAGCTCTATATGACTGGAATATAAGGATGATGTGGGTAGAGAGGCAGGAGATGAGGTATAATGCTACGCAGGGTAGAATTTGTCTTGTAAAGTGATATGATAAGCTTTGCAAGGGGACAATAATATATATCACTACTGATCGAGATGGAGAAAATTGGAGAAGCAACATATATTATTATGTATAACTGTGTACTGTATATAATGATATTGCATACCATAATGATACTATATATAATACCATATATGATATATTGGATAAACTATTGTATACTGTTATATATTAATAGTCCTCTTGTTGAGTTTGAAGTACTTATATTGAAGTGGAGATGCTGCATAAGAGCTAAACTTTGTTGAGCACTCTCTGTGTGCCAGGTCCTCCACTTTACATATATTATCGGATTTAGTCCACACAAGTTCTCAGCCAGATAGGTATCATTTTGGTCTCCATTTTACAGATGAGGACTCTGAGGCACATAGAGATGAACTTGTCCAGGGTCACAGACACAGGAAATCCAGGATTTG
Source organism: Equus quagga (assembly GCF_021613505.1). Taxonomy (NCBI): domain Eukaryota; kingdom Metazoa; phylum Chordata; class Mammalia; order Perissodactyla; family Equidae; genus Equus; species Equus quagga. The sequence continues at coordinate 7,930,090 of NC_060276.1, forward strand.
TATGAACCAGTCTAATTGCAGTCTGTACGCCATGGCCACATGACTTTCTTTGGCCAATGAAAAGTGAGCAGAAGTGATTTATTTTTACTTCCACGTGGAAGCATTTAGAGTTGCAGTGTGATTCTTCATGCTCTTTTTCTGTGCTGTGGCAGGGCCTGGAATCTCACGTTGATATGGAGGAATTATATGGTGGAGCTGCTGTCAGCTGGGATCCCTGAGTGAATGCATAGGGCAAAGATAAAGCCCCTAACCCCCACCAAAATATATTGGACATATAGCTTGAAGGAGAAATCAACCTTTATTGATTGAAACCACTAAGTTTTGAAGGTTAGCTGTATTGTAGCATAACTTAGTCCATTCTGTCTGGTACAGTGAGCAATTGCTGTTGGTTGAGTGATAATATCTCTCCATCATTTCTACCTCCTATTCCCCATACATCAACAATGCCAGCATAATTATCAGAATCCCTTTTCAACAGGTAAATTTTGTAAACAGTGGTGATGAAACATTGGGGGCAGTATGAGAAGCCTATTATTTATCTATGATCTGAGGAAGCTGAACTATATTTTCTTCTTTCAAGTATTGCTCGTAATGACTTCAGTAGTCCAAATTTGTGACATTTCTCATACCTCAGGCCAATATTTGAGTGCCAGGCACTGCCCTAGGTGCTGGGGATACATCAGTGGACAAAACAGATAAATATCATCTCTTCTGGAGTTTACATTCCAGACGGGGAGACAAGCAAAATGAGTACGTTATACAGCAGGTTAGAACGTATGAAATGCCATGGAGAAAAGTAAAGGAAGAAAGGAGGCTGGTGGGACCGAGGGGTTACAATTTCAAATAGGTGGTCAAGGAAGGCTTCCCTGAGAAGGAAGACAGCGCCATGAGAACATCTGGGGGAAGATTCCAGGCAAAGGCAATGCAAGCAAGAAGTGCCTGAGGCAAGAATGTGTTTTGTATTTTTGAGGGACATTGTGAAGGCTGGCGGTCAGTGAGGTAACTGGGCGGGGGGCAAGTCAATAAGGGACTTGTCAGCTATTGGGAGGACCTTGACTTTTACCCTAAATGAGATGGAAACCTATCACAGGATAACTCAATTAAAACCTACTCTGTTAAGTTAAAAGCTTGTGGTTTTTACGTTCAGTTTTGCGTATTAGAGCTTCCAACAGCAAAATGTGTGCATTTGTGAGTAAACAGAGTTTAAGGAACACAGTGAAGGGATTCCTGCCTTAGTCAGATCTTCACTCATTTCCCAGTCTCTTCCACTTAACATTTCCTTGCTTTGTAGTAGTACTTACTGGTTGTCCATCATCACTACCACCACCACTCTGAGCCAGGCCTTTCTTATCTCCCTCGCCCCATGGCAAAGATTTCAGCAGCCCCCGAGCCTGTGTCTTCTACCACTCACTTCTCTATTTCACAGGAATGAGAGGGCGAATTACCTCAACTACTGTTCACTCCCACTCTCTCTAGCTCAAAGTCATGCCAGCAACTAAAACTGGTACTTCCATTGAACCATAGAAATGCATTCACCATTGCCCGATGCCTTAGAAGGGTTGCCTTGGAACAGTGCCTTTCAAACTTCTTTCAAATATCCTTAATGGAAGAAGAAAGGGGTTGGGGCTGAGCCTAGAGCAACTCAGTTTAAGCATGAAATGTTTTTAAAGTCTCCAACTTTATCTTAAAATTGTATGCAAATTTCACATTCTTATTCATTATATATCCTTATTTATTTTAACATGAAATAAGGTTTTCCCTCAAGTCCTCAAGGGATATTGATTTTTCCAAGAAATGTGTCCTGCAGATTGTTTACTACATATCTCAGATAATCAGAAAAAATGTACCTGGACTCTATTATCTTAGCTCCCCATAGAAATGCCTTCACTATGATTTAATGTTGTTTTTTAATATTTTTATAGAGGTCTGGCTAAGAGAAATCCATGTGAAGAAAGTACCTGTGTCTTTCATCAAAGTGTACTCACAAATATTGTCTAAAACAGTACTCAGTATCCTTTGTGCAAGGAGCCATGCAATACATTTTTATCAAGTTTTTCCTCTGTCTTTGAGGACCCCCTAGGTGTCCCTAATCTCAGTTTGAGGAGTAAGACCTTGGTACAGTGGTTCCCAAAGTGTAGTGCCTGGAGCAGCATTACCAACATCACTTGGGAATGTGTTAGGGATGTGTATTCTCGGACTCCACCTCAGACCTACTGAATCAGAAACTCTGGGGTTAGAACACACAGCAATCCGTGTTTTTAAAATTATATTTATTTAATTTTTTTGCTGAGGAGGATTCACCCTGAGCTAACATCTGTGCCATTCTTCTGTTGTGTATGTGGGTCGCCACCACAGCATGGCCGCCAACGAGTGGCTAAGTCCGTGCCCAGGAACAGAACCTAGGTGACCGAAAAGGAGCACACTGAATTTAACCACTAGGCCATGGGGCCAGCCCCAGAAATCTGTTCTTTGACAAGCCATCCAGGGGATTCTGATGCATGCTAAAGTTTAAGAACCACTGCCTTAGCAGATGCCTCAGGCCCTCAGTAAAATGATGGAGGTGGACAGTCAGCATTTTGTTCTGTTTCCATTTCCTTTACAGCTGCCCAGTGCTCTTGGGTTTACTTCTTCCCACCCCATCCCCACCGCCTCACACCATTTTCCTGTATGCTCTACTGGTCTCCTTTCCCTGTCTAGAACACATCAAGCTCCTTCCTGCCTTAGAGCCTTCATACTTGCTGTTCCCTCTGCTTGCAGCACTCTTCACTACGGCTTTCAAGTGATGGACACCATGTTGTCCTTCAGATTTCAGCTTAGTAATGCCTTCTCAGAGAAATCATCTTTGAACAGCTAATTTAAAGTAGCCAATCAGTCATTTCATAATGTCACCTTCTTTATTTCTCTCCATAGCACTTATCAGCATCTTCCACACTACACATTTATTTATTTGCTTCTTGTCTGCCTCCCTCACTGGAACGAAAGTTCCATGTGGATGGGGAATTGTGTCTGTTCTGTTTACATTTACATTTGTATCCCCCACACCTAGAATATCCCCTGGCACATAGTAGTAGCTCAGCAAATATTTGGTAAATGAATAAAAAATTAGTTAAAAGAACCATAACTAGGAGTCATGAGACCTGGGAACAATAAAGAAGAAATTTAAAGTGTAGTTGTGCCCACAATTTCCACGTGATGAGTTTGTCTCAATTCTTATTTGCTGCACTGGATTGAGGATATGGCTATGTTGTATGTGATTTTTGGACAATATAGCTCTTATATTCAAGCCAAACTACTCATTCTGGTGTTCAACCAAAGAAACAAGGCTGTGTTACAACGTTGGAAAAAAAATGGTTGTACTGGACTTATTGAGAGACGGTAGATAGGTCTCCAAGATGGTACCATCACACAGATTTTCAAGTGTGACCTTAGACTGAGTTTATAACTTTCTCCTTGAGTAATACATGACTTCACTGTAAATGTGCTTTACGATTCTCTCAAGTAACCTTAAAATTACATTCATGAAATCCCCCTTCCTACCTTCCTTCCTTCTGTTTCTTCTTCCTTCTTTGTCAAAAAGCAATTAGGCAGACCTAAATGTAATAGGAAGGCACTCTAGTGGTAGCTGAGGCTCCTTCAAGAAGGATGTGCAACCTCTGCCGTGGCCTTGCAGGGTTGGGAGACTTGATATGTATAGGGAGATCAAGCAAAGGAGTAACTATATTAAGTAAATACTTTGAGAAAATAAGGAAATATATTGAGACAATGGGAGCCACTTTTTTATTATTTGAGAAGGGAGTTATAAGCATTTAACGGGCTAAAGCTAGACTGAACCCCAAGATTTTGGGTGGGAATGAGAGGATTGATGAGAACTCAGTAGTAAATATATACAATGTAGAAATAAATCTATATGTCAATGTGTATACCTAAATATATCTATATATTTTTTTGAGGAAGATTAACCCTGAGCTAACATCTGCTACCAATCCTCCCCTTTTTGCTGAGGAAGATTGGCCCGGAGCTAATATATGTGCCCATCTTCCTCTACTCTATATGTGGGATGCCTGCCACAGTGTGGCTTGACAAGTGGTGCATAGTTCTGCACCTGGAATATGAACCGGCGAACCCCAGGCCACCAAAGCGGAACGTGTGAACTTCACCACTGTGAACTTAGCCACAAGGTTGGCCGTATACGTATATATTATATGTAAGTGTGTATATATGTATGTTTATGTGTGTACATACCTCTCCATAAACAACACATATACACACATATATCTCCTAACTCTGTTCATTGAGCAATCCTGGGAGCTGTGATACCTGGTAACAATAAGCACACTTAGTGTCCAGATCATTGGTTTCTGAAGACAACTCACTATCCAACAAAAGGAGCCAGAGTGCCTTTGAGAAATGATTGCTTCTAGGTTTGGGGCAAGAAAGGAACTAGATGAACCTGGAACCCTTTATTGTTCCCAAAAGAAGGAAATTCTCTAAGAATGATAGGGATATGTCAAAAGCATACAAAGGCCAGCTTAAAGAGGTTCACACTGGCCAAATCCAGGACAATATGAGTATGTATGTATGTATGTGTGTGTGTGTGCGTGTGTGTGTGTATACATATATGTATATAGTACTGGATTATAACCCACTAAAAATAGTAATCCACAGATCCATCCACATGTAAATGGATGAATACATAAACGGAAGAAAAGAGGAAGCTTTTCCTTACAAAAGAAAGTCAACTGAAAAATTTAGAAGGAATGATCAAATTAGAAAATCACCATTTGGCAATCATCATAGAAATGATTAATTCAGATAAGAAATAACAACAGATGCTAAAACTAGTGGGTGAAAATGAGATGAAGAATGGGATTTTACATAGCTCTAAAAGATCTCAACCTGAAATACGTATTCCTTATGAAGAAGAAAAGTTAGTGCACAGTAGAACAAAACAGTGCTGATACCATATTAATCATGTGACCAATGTTAGCACCGACTTAGGCTGACAAATCAACATCATGTACCACCCAACAGGACAATGAGAACATAACATCACTCTTATTATATCTCGGTGAAAATGGCAGAGCTTGGGTATAATCATGAGGAAACTTTAGACAAACTCATGATGAGTGACATTCTCCAAAATGATATCTGTAATCTTTAAAAAAATCAAGGTCAGGAAAATCAAGGAAAGACTGAGGAATAATTCCAAATTAAAAGAGACTGGGAGGATATTCAACAGGGTGCAACCTATGGTCCTGGATCGGATCCTTTTGCTAGAAAAGATATTATTGTGACAATTGGTGAAGTGGAAATGGGGTCTCTGGGAAAATGGTATAGGGGAGTTCTTTGCAATTTTTTCTTGCTACTATTGTGGAGGTTTGACATTGTTCAAAATACAAAGTTTTTTAAAAATTATTTTATTGGGGTCATAATACTTTATAACATTGTGAAATTTCAGTTGTACATAATTATTTGTCAGTCACCATATATATGTGCCCCTTTACCCCTTATGCCCACTCCCTAATCTGTTCTCTTTCTCCATGTGTTTGATTATTTTCCACATATGAGTGAAATCATATGGTGTTTGTCTTTCTCTGTCTGGCTTATTTCACTTAACATCATACCCTCAAGGTCCGTCCATGTTGTTGTAAATGGGACAATTTTGTCTTTTTTTGTGGCTGACTAGTACTCCATTGTTTATATATACCACATCTTCTTTATCCACTCATCAGTTGATGGGCACTTGGGTTGCTTCCATGTCTTGGCTATTGTGAATAATGCTGTGATGAACATAGGGGTGCATAAGTCTCTTTGAATTGTGGATTTCAAGTTCTTTGGATAAATACCAGGTAGTGGGATAGCTGGGTTATATGGTATTTCTATTTTTAATTTTTTGAGAAATCTCCATGCTTTTTTCCATAGTGGCTGCACCAGTTTGCGTTCCCACCAGCAGTATATGAGGGTTTCCTTTTCTCCACATCCTCTCTAACATTTGTTATTTTATTGTCTTGGTAATTATAGCCATTCTAACAGGTGTAAGGTGATAGCTCATTGAAGTTTTGATTTGCATTTCCCTAATTTATGATTATTTTTAACAGTTTCAATCTCTTTTGTTAAGTATCCCCTCTGTTCATTAATTTTATTCCTGATCTCATTGAACTGTCTTTCTGAGTTTTCTTGTAACTCACCGAGTTTCCTTATGATACGTATTTTGAATTCTCTATCATTTAAACAGTAAATTTCTGTGACTTCAGGATTGTTTTCTGGGAACTTGTCATTTTCCTTCAAGTCTGGAGTATTAATATACCTCTTCCTACCATTTGCTGGGGCAGACTTGTGACTTCAGATAGTGGTAGTATTTGGTCTCAGATTCCACCTGCCACTACTTATTGGGAGGTAGGAGCTGTGTTTTCTGTGCCTGCCACAACTGCTGGTAGTTGTTCCTGTGTGTTGGAAGCTGTGCTGACAGGACCTGTCTGTGTTTGCCCACTGGCTGCTGCTGTTTTACACACATATGCACAGGTGCTCTGGCAGGGATCCCCAGCTCTGGTGAACTGGCCAAGCTGTTGCACCAGGTGAGGGGAGGGGTGCTTTCTTGAGCACACATGATCCCCTGTGCTCCTGCTCTGCACTGACTATCTGCCCACTTGGGGTGCTCGAATTGGTGAGGACACACCCATGATTGCTTTGTGGCCTTGGTGTGGAGCATTCCTGGGGGCTGGGAGGCAACTCTGCTAGCAAAAACTGGAGTGTTCCCACAGAGGGCTGCATTTTCCCCATTCTGCTCTCAGAGTCATGTGCTGGCCACTGCACCAGGTCCCTGGCCCCAGATCAGTGTCACTGGGCAGGCAGAGGAGATCTGCTTACCTCCTTCCACTGCCTCCTTGGGGATTCCAGCACCCCCACCTTCAAATGTATGACTGTGTGGATCTCTCAGACATCTGTTGAGTTGTGTGAATGTTCTCTGCTGGTTTATGAATGTCCTTTTCATTGTAGGTTACAGGGGAGAGACTAGGAAGAGTTTACTCCGCCATGATGCTGACATCACTTCCAAAGTTTGTTTTTGTTTTAAAGGCACTAAAGTAATAACATAAGATCATATAAGAAACCACTTAATTTTGATTGAGATTCAGGTATTATTTCTTGAGCACCTACTGTGTGCAAGCCATTATGCTAGTTATAATTATGGCTAACATTTCAGAAATATTTTTCCAAGGTCTAATATGTGCCACATCAGAGTTATTATAGGGTTGAACTCCTGTTTCCCTTCTCTCAGGGAACTCAGTTTGGTACTGCCTGATGTCCAACATCTGAAAACAGTTGTATCATTTGTTTTGTCAAATTTACTTGTCATTTACTGTGTGAAGGCAAGTATGGTACCATTTATTCCATCATGGCCACAAACAGAAATTCTGTGTAATTTTATTTCATTTTCTTCAATCATTTTGGAGAATTATTTAACAGTTTCGCATAAAGTTACACATATAGTGATCATATGATCCAGTCATTCTTCTTCTAGATTTTTACCCTAGAGAAGTTAAGGCATATGCTTTTGCTAAGATTTGTGTGCAAATATTTACAGCAGCTTTATTGTAATAGCCAAAACCTGGAAACACCCAAAATGTCCATGAACATGGGAATGCATAAAGAAATTGTTTTATATGCATACAACAGAACTAAAAGGAATGAGGTACTGATACATGGAACAATTTAGGTGGATCTTGAAACTATTATGCTGAGTGAAAGAAGCCAGACACAAAAGAAGATATGTGAAATTTATATGAAACATGAAAATAGGCAAAACTAACCTATAGTGGCAGAAAGCAGATCAGTAGTTTCCATGGGCTGGGGTGGGGAAATTGAGTCCAAAGGAGCAGGAGGGAACTTTTTGGGATAATGGACATATTCTGTATCTTGATTGTGGTGGTGATTACATGGGTTTGTATATGTGTCAAAATACATTGAACTAGTCAGTTAAAATGAATGTATTTTATGTAAATTGTATTTCAATAAAGTTGGTTTAAAAAGAAAAAAATAGCCAAGCAGCCTTCCTAATAAGAACAAACAAAATCACTCTGCATAGGCAACCATTTAATTTAGAATTTAAGATTCAACTATCATTAGTTTAGCTCTTCCTAACACGAGCCATTATGATAATCACAACAACAACTAACACTTACTGAGCATTTACTGTGTACAGGTACTGTGCTAAATGTTTTCCATGAATTTGTTGTTTCAACTCATATTTATCAAGTTGCTACTATGTGCAAGGCTATGTTCTAGGTCCTGGGGATACAGTGGGCTCCTGCTTTCACATAGTTTACAACCTAATGGTGAGAGACAAGCAATTTATCAATGAAAAGGCAAGATTGGAAAACTTTACTCTGAACTCCCAGCTTAAGAAACTTTCATTGTTAATATACAAGCTTATGCATATGTCTGTACACACATGCACAGACATGCACAGACATACCCGCTCATATATGTGTGTGCCCATCTGGTCTGCCTACTTTTGTTGTATACACACTCTGAAGTTGCTGGCCTAAGATACTCCTGATTCCCCTGCACATCCACATTCATATTTGGCCATGCCCTCTCAATTACTAGCACATACTCGCTCAGAAGCTTTCAGGCAAGTATACTATGTATGCATAGCCGTTACACTCACCTCTTTCACTCACTCTTTTTCCCTCCTCTCCCAACAAATTGCTTTTGCTACACAGAGTCAAAACATGTAGGCATTCTGTAGGATGAAAATAGCCTGGATCTCATGACATTTGCGAAGACTCTTCGTTGAATTGTATCCATTAAAATTTTATAAGTTTCCACTTTGGCAGGCCTTTGGATTCAGAAGTGAATGAGACCAAGCCCTTGTCCTGAAGGAGCCCATCAAGTGGTGTGTACTTGAAGGTGAACATCCCAACCATTACCAGCCTAATCTCCACCACACTTTTACCTTCTTGGAGAAACACTGTTGGGCCTCCTGGTCTTCAGATGCCAATTCTCTGTGGTAGAACAGAACATTCTCATGAAGTGATGTTATTTCCATTCAGCATCAGTATGTTCAAGCTGAAAGACCCCCTCAGAGGTCATCTAGGCCAATGATACTCAATATGTGGTCCATGGACTGGGTCTGGGTTTTGAAAAATTATCTGTTCACAATGTACTAAGTGCAGAGTGTGAGAGTAAGCATATATGGACTTCTAAAGCAATTTATCATTGTGGTGATGTCCAAGAGTGTAATTTAATCTTTCATTATAGACAGTTTCAGAAGCATAACTCCCTCATGTATTACCTGTGGAAAGTGAAATCCAGACTGGGAAACGTCTTTTGCAACGGCTCCTGGCTGTTGCTTCAGGCCTGTTACCTAGCATGTTCCAAAATTTATTCTGAACTCATTTGAGGCAGAATGCTGAATTGATACCAAAAAAGATTAATGATGGCTACCATTTGCAGAGTATAGCCTGTGTGTCAGGTACTGCATGAGGCAGTGTTTATCCATTATCTCTTTTCCTCACAACATCTCTTCATTGTATGTATAACTATCACCACTTTGCAATGACGACATTGAGGCTCAGAAAGGCAAATCAACATATCCCAATGTTACTCAGGAGGTAAGTGGTAGAACCTGGATTCAAACAGGTCTGTGCAGATTGGAGCTCTTATCCACCATAGTATACATGCCTTATCTGTGAACCTCAAACCATCTATGAGGTAGAGACGATTGTTAATCCCATTTTACAGTTAGAGAAACTAAAGCTCAATGAGATTAAGTGACTTGCCTAAGACCATACAGTTAGTGAATGACAGAGCTGGATTTAATTTGTCTGCTAGCTCTAAAACCCACACACTTTCCCACTATGCTACACTGCCTTAAGTGTTCAAATGAGAAATGTTAGCAAGATAATAGAATATTGTTCTCTTGGTATTGAAGCATATCGGTTTCATGGGAAAGGTCACAAGGCTGGGGAAGTTCGGAAGTCTAATCTGGGACTCATGCCAAGGTCTGAGTCCTGTCTGGCTGGCACATACTTAGACAGGGCATATATCAGTGTGTCACCAGTGTGGGCTATAGCTCATGTTAACTGTTTAACTCTTTTTCTGTAGCCAAGTCTCAATGGAATTCTCTAAGACTCTTCTGGATTCTCTGTCCAGGCAGATGCCAGTGATCTCCCCTTTGCCTGGAATTATCTTTTCCATCTCTTCGCCTAGCTAACGCCTATTCATCATTCAAATAACAGCTTAAATTGTATTTTCTCAGATAAGCCTTCGGGCACCCCTAAGGAAGTCAGATCTCCCCCGTGTGCACCTTCGTAGCATACTAAAATACTCAGCAGCATTCCACATAATGGTAAAGTAGTGATTATATAATGTTTCACTTTCTCTTAGTAGGATGTAAACTTTGAGAGAGGAGGGGCTTTGCTTACTCTTACGTCTCCAGTTCCTAGCACAGTGCCAGCATGCTAGATACTCAGTTAGTTAATGCTGTTGTTTTTGAAATAAAAAATGGCTGCATGGATGCAAATGTTGGATTCTTATTCAACCATGCCTTTTTCTGTCTCTATGTTATTTCTTCTGTGTTCAATTAGACCAGTGTTTCCTAAACTCGCCTAATCATAAAAATCACCTGGAGTCCTTCCCAAAAAGTATAGATTATCAGGCAGAGAAGCCTGGGAGTGGTCCAGAAATCTCATTTGTTTTTCTGTTTTGTTTTGTTTTCTTTTTTCTTTTTTATTCTTTTCTTTTTTCTTTTTTTACTAGCAGACTGGGCAATTCTTGTGAGCATGCTAGTTGGGGAAACACTGACTTCGAATATTTGTGTCTTATTTCTGAGTATTACTTGACAATTGGATCTGTGGCTTGGTTAATCCTATTCTTTAACCTAGTGCTGAGGCGTTGTCTAAGCATTCTGTATTGGAGGAGATGTTATATACAATGTTGAACTTGCTGTTCTGACCACAGCACCACCTGCTCAGTTGCCTGGCATGGATCACCAGTGATGTCACAATGGAATCTAAAGCCCTTATCCTGGCATTGAGAAACTTCTAGGATCTGACCCGAAGCTCCTTTCCAATTGCCCCTCTTCACATGACCTCTGCTTCATGTACACTAAACTGCTTTCTTTTTATTCCTCATATACACCCCACAGGCCAAACATTTTGATTTTAGTTGTGCTATTTCTGTATGTTAGAATGCCTTTTTTTCCCATTTCTGTATCTTCAAATGCTAATTTTGGGATCCAGTTCCATGCCCCTTCCTCCATGCAGACTTCTGTGGCTTCCCCTTTTTCTGATCCCTCCTCACATTGCGTACCTACCTCTTCGATGGCTCTTACCATATTCAACTTTGTATTGCAGCTTTTTCTGCCTCTATGTTATCACTTCTTTTAGGCTGAGAGCAATATGAGGGCTAGATTCTCACCCATGCCTAAGTTGCAGGCTCTCCTGAAGCACACACAAACCTTTGCCCCCAGAAGAACCAGGGATTCATTTAAGACATGTACCCCCCAGCTCCCAGCACCAGTAGGAAAACAGAGATCATCAGGTAGAGGCTTCCTCTACAATTCTGTTCTCCTCAACTCCAAACCTATCCAGGTCCTCAAGCATCTTTTCCTTTTGTCTTAGCAGAGGGATGCTTACTCCTTTCTAGAGTGAACCTCTCCACAAAATGATTTAAACATTTTGACAAATGAATAAATGAATTAGTCAGGATAGACTAGATTATTCCCTGATTCAAAAAAACACAACAAATGTCAGTGGTTTAACACATCAGAAGTTTATTTCTCACTCATGCCACATGCAAAACAGCTCAGCAGAGGATTCTGCCCCCTTATGGTCACTTAGGTGCAGGGTGATGGAGGCTTCATCTCAACATGTATTTCCACATCACTGCAACAGCGGGAGGAAAACGTTGTCAATTATCCCCTGGTTCTCAAAGCTTCTGCCTAGAAGTGACATACACACACCACTTCTGCTACACTTCCCTTCCACTCATATCTCATTAGCCAAAACAAGTCACATGGCCATACTTAATTTAAAAGAGGGCAAGAAAGTGTAATTCTATCATTTGCCTGAAAGGAAGAGAAAACTGGGATATTTGTGAACATCCCTAATGATTACCAAAATATGTGGATAGAACATATTTCAGTGACAGTTTTCTGGCTTTATTTTTAATTACTTTCCCCATCAGTCTCCTGTTTAAAAGGTACAACTGTCTTTCCTTTCTTCGGCTTGCTGAAAGTATGCATACATTTGAGAAAAAGTGGAGTCATCTATGACCCCGTGTACATGCAAGAAAGTTCACTATAGACTGACTCTTGCTTTGGTAGAAAGTCCAGAGAAATTCTTCACAGTTAAGAGACTGAGATTCACAGCAAGACAAGTTTGGGAAAGTGTCAGACTCTGCTACTTTAGAGGACAATTAATTACACTTAATAATTTGCAATTTAGTGCTTCACTTTCCATGCAGATAACATCTGCTTCCTTATAAAGAATATATAGGAAACAATAGCCCTAAAGATACATTTTGGAAGGAGATTTTAAAGAGCATTCAGGTGTGCTGATAAGTTGCCCTTTTGTTGTGGCAAGAATTTGTATTTGGCGGGGTCGGGGGGGGGCGTGGAGGGGGGTAATTCCTGACTTCATCCTGACTTGTCTTTGCATGTTTGATAATGTAACTCAACCTTTCTCCACATTATTTCCCTGCATGCAAAAAGGAGATAATACTTGCTTTTATAGCTTTTTTGGAATTTCAGAGGGAAGGGCTAGGTAGTAAGAACAGCATTGAGGAAGAGACCCTATATGGATGGTAGGCTTCAGCTAATTTATATTAGCATAATCTTAAACATTTATGCCTTTCAAAAGGCTGCATTATATAGAAGAAAAAGCACCCATTTGGGATCAGAAAGACATCACTTTGAGTCTCATCTCTGTCACTTCCCAGCCCTGTAGACCAAGGAAAGGCAATGGGACAACACTTACCTCATGGCACTGTTGTGATGAGAAAATGGGAGAAAATATATGTCACCAACCACAGGGGCCGGCACACGGTAAATTGTAAATAAAAGGTAATTATTAAAATTAAAAGGCAGGCAAAGAGATGGATCGTTTTAGAGGATTCAGCAACTCCCAAAATGACCTTTAACCAAATATGCCTTTATGTTAAACATTCAGGGTTAAACCATCCCATTGCATAACTTGTACTTATAATTTCAATGTACACAGATACTGAGTTTCTCACCTCTTTCTGAATTTATCTTGGTTAGCTAAATTGTTCTCTGAGTCGATAAAACACTTGGCTTCCAAAAGGGATGTTAATATCTTCCAGAGTTACATACATTCTAATAGACAGAAATTACCATGCCCTTATCTTTTAATGATTCAAAATTGAGACTCAAATATTCTCTGCTGTGATATTCATTATTAACGTGTAACAGTAGATTTAGATTTAAAATTATGAATGTGTGAATTGCTATGGTGTCACAAATTATGGCTTTGCATATTGAATCATCTCATATTAAATATGAATAAAATGTAGATAGAGAGATACATTTATGTAATAAATTCAGCAGAAAAGCAAAGAATCCTGATAAAACAACCATCATGAGGCTAGGAAATCTTTCTCTTAAAGAAGTGCCTTTTTTCTTAGTATCTGCCATTTTATTTCTACATATTTTTCTGCTACTTCAATAATAACGAACAGTCTCAAATAAATATTTACATTAGCTCCTTTTGCAATATGTTGCTTACTTAGACTGTATGGGGCATCCAATGTTTGAATGCACTTTCAAATACTTGGTTGAGAAAAGTTTCAATAGAAAAACAAAGAAGAGCATGTGTCTCTGCAACATTACAGCTGGGAGGGGCACTTAAGAGCGTCTCTAATCTAGTGCGTTCATCTGGCAAATTGGAGAAACCGCTATCCAGAGAGATCCAGTTACTTGCCAGGGCTAACTGTTAGAGGCAGAAGCAGGATTAGAACTCAGGCCATCACACTGCCTCCTGTGTTCTGTTTATTTTAAAAACAAGGCTGCCAAACTGGAAACTCACAAGTCCACATGCTCACAGGACTCTAAACCCAGTGTTTTTGACCTTCCTTGGGAAACAAAGTATAAGATAGCTGTCATCTTTATTCTCTCTGTTTCCCTTTGAGAAGAGGACAGGATGAACACTCAGATATTGCAAAGCGAACAAGTATACAGCGATATGTCTGACAGGCCATATCCTCAACCCTCAATCCCCAACAGCAGGCGTAACCTGTTAAGTAAAAACAGCAAACCACTGAGATAGGAAAGAGAATAGCCTGCTTATCCCCACCTCTCCTCCCTTCACATCTAAGTAAAACATACCTGATTTGGTCTTTGTGACTCAAGCTGGGACTTGATTTAAATCTAAACCACTACTGTGATTTTGTTTGACTCAAACTCCTGTGATGGTGGGTGAAAACACAATGACGATGTGAACTCATATGCATTTTCTGCCCTCAAATAGACAAGGCTCTGTGAACTGAAGATCAATGCACATTTAAAGCTGCATTTTCCATTGTTACTCTTAATAAAAGAACACTCTTTGCCATGTCATTAAGTGATAAGTGGCATTAAATAATACGAAACTTGGAAGCAGTCATTCCAATTTATGTGACTAGCCAATGCCCTTGCCTAAACAAAGAAAAAAAAGTGGTAAAAATCAATATGGCTATCTTCTGATCACACTTAAAGATTTTTCAAATTTGAAGGATCAAATCTAAAGGAAAAGAGATAAATATATTGGTATGAAAACAATTTAATAATTTAATAATGGTTATGAGTGCATAGAGGCTTCTTGGGGGAAAAGGAAGGTGACCAACACAAGGGAAGTTTCTCAGACATATGTATCTCTTGACAGTGAGGGCTATTTAGGAGTGGAATGGCTGGGCCACCTGCTGTCTATGTTTTTTTCTCTGTGTGTTCAGCCAAATCTTTATTATAAGCCAATTTCCTGTAGGAAAAGGAATGGTGAGGGCATCAATAATAAGGGATCTTTTATTTAGTAAAAATCTAATATAAAAAATTATCAGAGCACCAGTTAGCAAGCTGTGTTGCTGGACTTCAAACTAGTTTCGTCTATAGAACAAAGACTTGGTGGTAAGTATTGAAATAGGAGTCTCTGAGTTTCGGTTATGCAGAAGAAAGATACAGAGGAGGTTGAATGCCTGCTTCCTGCAGTGGCAGTCTCCTTAGCACACTTGAGGCCAGGACAAACCAAGCATGATCTCTAACTGAATTAGAGAGATGGAAGGGACACCAGGTCCGCACTTCCTCTTAAAAGTTTTCACATCCGTTCATGCAGCCATGCAGATTTCAAGCCTTGCAAACCATTTCAGAAACTTCTGTCCACAATCTTTGGACAGAGAATAAGAACTAACATTTGCTGAGGACTTGTGTGTACCTTGTACTCTACTAGGCTCCTTGGATCCATCAGATCCTCTCATCAACCCCGGGAGGCAGATATCACTAGGATACCTATTTTCCTTGAGAAAAAATTGATGCAGAGAGAGGTCATGTAACTTTCCTGTGCGGGCTACTAAGAGGCAGCGCTGGGATCTAAATGCAAATGTGGATACCTCCAGAGCATGTATTTTTCTCACTAGTCTGTGCTTCCTGTCATATTATGCTTGCTTGAAAATAAATGTTTTTAACTAAAGGCAAAAAGGCGAGCATTCAGTTGAATTACCTTGGGTGAGTTTTAAAGAGGTTTTCTATATATGGTATTACAATCCTTCTGAATTTCCTGGCTAGCATTCTTAATATTCAGCTCCCTAGTCAGGTACTGAGATATGCCCATGGATTAATTATTTTTATGCAATGGTGAATATTTTCCGAATTGAACTGTTTTAATAGCTAAATTCAGGCATGCACATATGCGTGTGTGTACACACACAGAGAGAACAGATCAAGGGACCTAATGTTATTGCAGGAAGCATCAATATTTATGCTTGGTAAGTGTATAGACAGAAGTTTTCAATTAAGGAAGCAGAAGAAAATAGTGAAACTAAAATTGAATCTAAACTAGCTTGAACGTTTAAGGATCAGTGAAGTTAATGTTACAGTTAACTGAAGGTTAGAGAGAAAAATCCTCCCTGCTTCCACATTTAAAGCCCTGTTGGATTGCCCAGCGAAGCTCACCCTCTGCCTAGCTCTCATCCGAGAGAGGAGGTGAGCAGGATCGATTTGGGTGCCTGTCTCTGACCTCAGCACTTTGATCATGGGCTGTATGTGCTATTTTCTCCTTGATTCCAGCAGTGACCTTGTGTGTCTCATGTCTTTCGGGCACTCAGGGTAATCTTGGTTAACATACGTTTCATCACTTACCTCTGTAACTGAAGACACAAGTTAGCAATTACATCTCTGTTCATCTCAATATAGACACATGAAGCTGCTGTTTAAGAATAAACACTTCATGTTCACTTACTTTCGCCTAAAAGCACGAAGTAGAAAATTCTAGGGATGTAAGGGTAGGACTCAGTGAACTGCACTGATGTGGGTACTAGTGCCCCTTTCTAATGGGTCCAAATGCAGTTACTCATGTACTAGAATAAGGAAGAGGTAAAAGTAAATTGAGTAATTGTCATAGGAAATGTATTATAATTCATGGTGGCATTTTCTTTGTTTTCAGCTTAAAGAAAAGCTAAACATTTTCTAAAATAAGGTTTCACTTTTCTTGTTTTCTTGATGCTAACTGAGTCTTAAGTGTAAGCTGGAACTATGTAGAAGTGAAAACCTACCAGAAATTACATCCTTGGTTGTTTTATTATCAATCAGTAAGAGGATTAAAAAGGCTTAGCATCAATTACCTGACTAGACAACCAATGGAAAAATAAAATTACATCCAAATGTAATAGTGATCATTGGCATGTTCAGGCTGCTGGAGACCTTATTCACAGGCCCTATGATTACACCTTCATTATACCCACTGAAGATATGGCTCTCTGGGGCACCATGATTCATAGGATAAAGCTCAATGTAGCAGCAATATTACACCAAAGTGGAATGTGACAGGTGAAATCAGGCCAATTAAACACATTTAATTCTGGGACTAGTTAAATTTGTTCATACCAGATTGCCTGGTTAGTGTGAACCAACCATATTTGCCTGCTTCATCTGATTATGATTTTACCTCATGTTTAATCTTATCTAAATGAATGGAAGTTGGGCTGTGTACCAAAAGATACTGACCTTATTATTTTAGATATTCCTGGCTCAAGTTTTAAGGGCTTGTCTATTAACAAGGCTATAAGTTTTACCCCTGCTCCTGATCAGAAAATGCGTCCATTTAAGCTAATGTGGAGCAGGGTGTCCTCCTCTGGATGGACTGTCCTTCCTGCCACTCTTCACTGGCTCACTTCTACTCATCTTTTAAGGCTCAGGGAAAGGCTTCCTCTTCTGCTTCTTCCCTGCCTCACCACCTAAAGTCTAGGTGAGGTGACTTTCTTAAGTACACTTCTCTCACAGCCTGTAAGACACCTGTAAGAGACAGGTTAACAGATTGCACCCCAAAGCTCAGATGTATAAATACACAGAGGTGTCATTTCAAATGGCTTGGAAGTTACGTGTGTCAATTGATAGTAGCTTAGCACAGTTCCTTTGGTCTCTCTCAGTCCTACGGAGGTGCTCTGACTGATGGACCCACATGTCAGCAGATGAGACTCACTCATCAAGACTAAAGAAATACCCACCAACTTTCAAAACTTTGTTAATACTCATTTTGTTTGTTTGTTTTTGATAAGTGAAACTTTGCTCTTATCTTAAACAATCTTTGATTTATCAGGATTCATCTGTATATACCATATTTAAATAACTTGTTTAAATCCTTGGGCAGCTGCCCATAAGAGCACATGGTCCAGGTTTCCCGTTCACATGAACCCCCCTATGTTGTGTCTCTCACATAGCCATGCACCAGTGCATTTACTTGTATGTCATTTACACCCAACTGTAAACTTCTTGGGAGCAGCCAAGTTGTTTTCTTCATCACTAAATCCCTAATACCTAATATGAGGCCTGGCATATAGTAGGTTTCCAGTGTTATGAGCTGATTGAATGCATAAAAGCTAGAATTTATTGGATGCTATTTGTATGTGGCATTGTACTAGGCACTATCCCGTACAGTTATGAAGCGGTTACTATAGTTATTCTCATTTTACAGATTAGAAAACAGAATCATAGAGTTAAAAATGCCTGACGTCATAGAGCAAGTAGGTGGCTGAGTTGGGGTATGGCCCAGGTTGTTCTGACCTCAAAGCCCTTGCCCTTAACTATTACGAATAATGCTTCTGGTAGCTGAATCACCCCTCCAAGGAAAACAGGGACCTGAGACACTGTACCAAGGCTTGGACCTGTCACACTGCAATCTAGGACGGGCTATCATTTGTCCTCAGGCTATGGTCCATGAAACCAGGAAGGTGTTGTCTAAGAAACATTGCCCTGTTGAGAAATGATGCTAGAGATTGGCAGACAGTCCCACTGAACCATCAAACTGAAGGGGCTCGGCAGATGGAGACTCCAAATACAACATCATGCCAAGGGAGCTGGCAAAGAGCAAGAAGGTTCCAAGTGGAGGGCTGAAGCCAGAGTCTCGAGGGATTGTTGAACTGGAAAGAGTAGCTGAGGCATTGTGTGGATTTGTAAGAATGCCAATCAGCTCAGACTGCTGAATAAGCATCCATCCATTCAAACAGTCCTCATTTATGGAGAACCTTCTCTTGGTCAGCCACTGAAGATACAGACAGAGGCAAGTCATATCTCCTGCAGCAACAGTATTGGAGAATCTTACACACTTGCACAGACTTTGGCACACAGTGGGTGCTCCTATTGCCCTGCGTCCTGGCTGCCTAGCAATAATTGATGCTAATAGTACATTTTTATTGAGCACTTACTATAGGTCAGGCACTTTTCTAAGGGCTTTTCATGCTTTAAAACATTCTATCTTCACAACAACTCTTTAAGATAGGTATGATTAGCATCATAATGTTACAGATGAGGAAACAGTAGCACGGACAAGTTAGGGGGCTTACTCAAGGGGACACGCTTCATCAAAGATTGGAACTTGCGAATTCTGGCTGCAGAGTTTGAGCTCCTAACTTCTATATGCACTAGCTCTCTAAGTGTTACTCCTTCCCTAGGTCCTCTTTCATCCAATAGCATCTATTCATTCACCACATGTTAATGAGAACCTACCGCGTGTTTAGGCCTGGGGTGGATACTGGTGATGTAACAGTGAAGAAGATAGGCAAGGTACTAATACTGACATAGACGGACTGTTAACTGGCTCATGAGATTAGAGAAAACAATAACACCCCTCCTGTCCCCTTCAGGACTCCAGCCATGCCCCTCCTCTATTGCTAAAAGCTGCACATGCTTCCCAATAAAGGCCAATAGTGAATCCTGAGAAACTCCACCCACTCTCATGAGTTGGAACTGCTATGGGAAAAGAATGCAATGCCAAATACATTGGGGAAACTGGTTTAAGGAACTGCTAGGATTTTGGTTTGAATCCCTTCTGTGTTGGGATTCTCCAGTGTATCTGTATAATGGCAAACAATTCCGTCGTTGTATGAAAGGGAATTCATACTGGAAATATTTAATTCCTGGAACCAAGGAATTTAATTTGACAGCAAGCATATTAATTGAGAATCTGTGGCCACACTACTGACCTTAAAAAAATGGCCTTGCTTGTGTAAACTTGAGAGCATCAGTCTGTACCCTGCTATGGCTGTGTGGACCAGAGTCAGCAAAAGACTAGAGAGTGCATTTTTATTTATTTATTTAGTTAGTTAGTTAGTTTTAGGAAGATTAGCTCAGAGCTAACATCTGTTGCCAATATTCCTCTTTTTTTCTCTTTTTGCTTGAGGATAATTATCCCAGAGCCATCATCTGTGCCAATCTTCTTCTAATTTGTATGTGGGACACCACCACAGCATGGCTTGACAAGTGGTGTAGGTCTGTGCCTGGGATCCAAACCCACAAACCCAGGCCGCTGAAGTAGAGTACGCAGAACTTTAACCACTCAGCCATGGGGCTGGCCCCCTAGAAGGTGCATTTTTAAATGAAAAGAGATGTCCAGCTGTATTTGTCTGTTGCGACATTATTATGACAAACAGTTTTATTGCGTAATTTTATTAGTTAAAAGTAGAGCTGATTATAAACTTACATAGAGAACAAGATAAATAGATGTTTAAAATGTCCTTGCTTTCAAGTTCAATGATGAATAACTGAAAATCCAACTTTTAAGGATAGCAACAGGAGGGAAGAAAACACTATCTTTTGAAAAACAGATTTCATCTGGACCATGTGGGAAGTCCTCCAGTGTAACACAGGCTATTATGTGGAAAATGTATCATACTTATCTCATGGGCAGGCGGAGGATTCCATATTGTATCTCCACTTTGAGTCATTTTAATCCACATCCTGCCTTTTTTTATTCTGGTTTCAATACCAATTTTGCTTTATTGGCTTGGGTCTTAATAATGACAAATACCAGACATCTGTACTTTAGATTAGACAAAGTGAAGCACCTTTGGATTCCAATTGTCTGGATTTTGACAGAGAACTCAGGACAGGGGCCCTGGGCAATTTTATATTATCCATTCAGCACGCATTTACTGTGGACTGGGCCCTGTGCTATGGGCTGGGATGTGAAGCCCAATCACATATATTCCCTGGCTCCACAAGCTTGCAGTCTAACGGGAGAGGAAGACACAGACAGATGAGTGTAAGATGGGGAGTGCATTCTGAGAGAGATCTGGAGCTGGGTTAATTCCAGCGGGGAATGTACATCTGTGACTGAGGTCTCCGTAAGAGGGCAAAAAGCCACCCAGGTGGGAGCCAGAATGGCACATGTAGACGAAAGCAATAGTGGTTAAGGGAACGAGCTTTTGCATCAGCCAGATGTGTGCCAAGGCTCTATTTCAGGATTTAGGAGCCATGAGGCCTTGGGCAAGTTAATTAACCTCTCAGAGCATCCATTTCCTGAATTACTGAAGAGTTTTACACAGAGGAAAGATATAGTCAGATATCTGCTTCAGGAAGATCTCTTGAGCATCTGTGTGGAGGGTGGGTTGGAGGAGGCAAGGCTGGAGGCAGGAAGGAGAGGAGAGAGCAGAGCTCTGTTGAGGAAATGAACGGCTCGAAACGCAGACTCTTTTATATGCATTGCCCAGCATCTGGCAATACCGGTGCTGACAATGATTCACCATATACGGTACTTACTTCAGGTTTGGCAAGTGGCCAGGGACCAGTGAAGAGAGCTACCCCTCCTCCTCTGCTCAGCACACAGGGCCCATTCAGTATCACCCCTTTAGACTACGGCTGGGCTCCTTGCCCTCCAATCCCTGGGCTCCACTGGCCCTGGGGAAATGACAGGCCCTGGGAATCAGAGAGATAGTGCCCTTCCTCATCACGCTCAGCTGCCCTACTGTCTAGGAGGTCATAGATCGTCCCAGTGGCAGGGAAGCTTTTAGTGCATGTGCTAGGAGAGTCTCATAGATATAAACTCTGTCTACCTCTGGGCACCCAACAGGACGTGGGTAGGCTGCAGCTCTGCTGTACTGGAGTCAAAATGCAAGAAACCACAGCACCTTCGTGCTCTCTGGCTGCAGAAGGGCTTGTCCCTGCTTAGTGGGACAGTGCTCGCTTGCAAGGAATATTTTAAAGCAGTTTGAGATTTTTCCCAGGGCATGTTTCCTACTCTGGCCTCGGCAATGCTCTTCAAGAACAGCAACAACAAAAATAAGGCCTATGCCTTTTTGTCTGTTAAGGGCATTGAGAAATGCTGCTGTAAAGAAACCTGTTTAACTTTCCTTAAACCAGTTTCCCCAATGTATTTGGCATTGCATTCTTTTCCCATACATCTGTTAACAGCTCTATTGAAATAATATGGGCAAAAGGCCACTGCAGTGAATCTGGGAGGGGGCCGGAGGGACGTGGGGAGTTTGATATAACGGAGAGTGGCCGTTGTGGAGTCAATGTTGTACTTTATTATCCATGTGACTGGACAGGTTAGTTAACCTGCTGAGCCTTTGTTTTCTTATCTGTAAAACTGAGATAATGCCTAACTTGAGGGTTGTCATGACGATTACCTGAGACCAAATAGGTAAAGCTTCAGTATGGGTGAAGTAATTGACAGTTATCTTTTCTGCATGTGGGCAATCATGAATCTAGGCTTCCAAGGATTGGTTCTCTCAGTTCAATTGTATTCACTCATTAAGGTTTTAGCTGTAAAACGTGGAACTGACACAAATACGATTTATTTGAAACAGAACAACATTAAGTTGATTTCAGGACTGAGGATAGAGGCAGAACATGGAATGGTTTGCATTTCTCTCATGAAAATTGGGGCTACATGGAAACCTGGATCTTTGCTTCCTAACAATGAACAATGCAGGCACAGCTTGTGAAAAAGATTCCCAGTCTTCAAGTCTGTGACATTAAAAGTTAACAAATTTTGTCTGCTCATTGTTGTTTCTGTTTTTCTACCTACACAGGAAAATCAAGTACTAGATTTGGGGTATGAGGAGATTCCAAACAAGAGGGAAAGCAGTGTGATTTCTGGGGCCCTTTGCTGGCCTAAAACATTTCTCCACCTGCTGGCTTTTGCTTGGAATTACATATCACAAAGCTCTTCTTTTCATAGCTGGCTATAAAATCTGCCACATAGATGATGCATGGACGGACGGACGGATGGACGGATGGATGGCTAGATAAAGCTAGATACAAAGTTCTGGTGCTGTTGCCTTGATAAATTGTCCTTTTGTACATAACAGTCCTTTCCTTATCTGAAGATATCCATTTTGCAGCATCTAACTTGATTCTTCTCCCAGCTACACTACCCCAGTTTCTTCTCTTGTTGCCTATATGCCAGTCTCAGTCTCCCAGTCCTCTGACACCCTGCCTGCCTCACTGATTTAAGCAGTTCCCTTATCCACAAACGTCTCTGCTGGAGGGAAGTCTAATCCCACAGCCCATCCACTCAGGCCTCTCAAGTGTGCGCCCTAAACATTAGACTCTCAGCAGCCCCTGCCCCCACCTGCCCCTGCCCTGTTTTTGGAATTTAGAGGTCAGAGGACAGGAAAGTTCCTAGTTCTGTGAGCGGGAGGAGAGCAAGAGTGGGAACAAATGACATCAGCAGATGACACTCCCTGACATCGCTTCCCCTTTCTCAGAAGTGGTGTTTTGTTGGTTGCTTTCCCACAGCTGAGCTTGTCATAAAAGGAGCTCTGTTCTCCCAGGGTTTGTTAATTGCAGCATCACTGGGTTAAAAAAAAACCCTTCAAGAATGTAGGGAATCTTGTCTTAGTTCATTTTGATATCTAGTCCCTTACTGCAGTATCAGTTTCCAAACTTATTTTTGATACACCAAAAATTAACAAATCAAAGTCATACTGACATACTCAAATCTCCAAAATTTAAATAACCCTTTATGCTACTTAAGTGTAAATTACATTAGATGTATCAGGTTACAGCTCTGCATATCACCCAACAGTTACGTAATCTTTTAAATTCTGTCAAAACCTATGATTTCAAACAGGGTTAGCTTTTTTTGGAGGAATCTCTGTTAATATCTACTGAATATCCAGGCCCCTCAGTGAAATTTTTGTGACAACTAATTTTCTAGCGCAGCAAATATCAGTTCTACTTGGGAGTTGGCTTTGATCCTTTGATCTGGTGATGATGTGGGTGTGAGTGTGGGGGAGGGAAAAGGCTGAGTATAGTTCACTTGGTGATTTATATAGCCGCTTTCACATGATTAGAATGAGAATCCTAAAGCAAACAGCATTGTGGGAAGCCATAATAATTAGGAGGTCTCTCTTTAGCTGGACTAAATTCCAAAGTGATCCCAGTGGCTTGGAAGTCAGAGAGTCCATTTCATTCTGTGCTTAAGAAGCATTCCCCTGAAGGAGTCCTGCTGATTCTGGAGATTAAGGAAGAACTTCCTGGTGGCAATTAATTAATTGCATGCAACACTTTAATTTAAAATGAGTCTCTGCAGTTTTGGAATAAATAAAACCCTCTAAACTGTGAAAGTAAAATGAAAATAAATGTTGATGGCCATATTGCCAACCTTGTCTGTGCGTTTAAGTGTGTTCCTTTGGAATCTTAATGCCAGTGCCACCAGGACCACAGTCTGTACAACTAAGATGAGCGTTCAGCTCAGTCCCAGGACCCACACTGATCTCCTTTAACTAGGCTTCCGTGCCCACCATGTGCATTGCTAGGGGAACCAGGCTAGAGCTGGGTGGGGCTGGGCAATTTCATTGCCAATACCAGGGTTCAGTCCATGTCGTTCTTTTCTTTTTCTTTTTTTAAATTTTTAAAAAATTTTTTATTTCTTGAGGAAGATTAGCCCTGAGCTAACATCTGCTGCCAATCCTCCACTTTTTGCTGAGGAAGACTGGCCCTGAGCTAACATCCGTGCCCATCTTCCTCTACTTTATACGTAGGACGCCTATCACAGCATACCACTCGCCAAGTGGTGCCATGTCTGCACACGGGATCCGAACCGGCGAACCCCGGGCAAAAGAAGCAGAATATGCGCACTTTACCACTGTGCCACTGGGCCGGCCCTGATGTCATCCTTTTCTAAACCTGAAGACAGGGCATTAGCATTTGCTTCTCCATCAGGTGAATTCTTTCAGGGACCACAGGGCTTCTGAAGCCAAGAGAACCTGTGAGGAGCAGAGGGCACCCCAGGGAAGCTGCTGGCACATTTTCATCCTATGAATTTTAACCCTTTGGTATGCACACTCATTTGCACATTCTTATTATCCCTGTTAACTGATGCTCCTAGAAAGCAGAGCTTGTCCGGTCTATTTCCAGGCCTCCACCAGTGCTGCTTACTGAGGGGGCTTTTCTATCTACCAATTCCTACATGTGCTGCAGCTCTGAAGCCTTTCCCAAACCTCTCAGGCTGAATACATTACTCCACCTGAATTTGCTCACCTTCAAGAGGGGGCTGGTAGCAAACATCATGCTCTAATTTCTTTGGCCCTGATCTTGGTCCATTTCACAGACTTGTCATCTGAGCTTTTGGCCTGTACTCGACGGGGACACTTCAGTTCTGCTCCCACACTGTGCTGTGAGCCCTCCCACACAACCTCGCCTGCACCCACAGGATTCTTATAAAAAGTCTCAGCAGCTGGGGACCGGCCGACTGAGGAAAACACTTCAAGCCTTGCCTTCCCTTCTCCAGTTCCTACTTCCCCAAGGTACCAGCATTTCTGGTAATGCCATCATAAATTGCCCTTTCTTTCTGTATTTCTCTGTTTAGGCTTGATGGCTGAACTCCAGCCTCTTCTCCATGGCTAACTTGGAAATGCCACCGGTTGCAGTGGCTGCACATCTGGCAGGGTTTTAGTCTGCACAGCCCTAAAGCACTCACTCCAGAACTCTGCTACAGTGAAACACAACTTATGGAAGGAAACTGGACACACTCTGTCGATCCCCCACCATGGCCTAGGGCTTTCTGAGAGGGACAATTGGGCCCTGCCTCACGCTACGCCCACCCCCGGGCTGACCAGCAGCGGGAACATGGCTCTCTCTTCTTCAGCACACACAGCTGTTTGCTTGTCCGCAAGTGCTTTAATTCCAGCCTGTCTAAGAGTCACTTGGCTCAATAGCTATCACTCTCCATAGAGCATGAGACCCTCAAGGGTGGCTGAAGCCTTGGTACCCCTGTTCCTCCCTATAGTGTCTAGCATATTAAAGGATTTCAACAGTTTCTGAAATGAGTTGACTCTGTGGCAGTTGTCCATCATGGCAAAGCTCTCAGAATAAATAGAAAAGAGGCAGAAGGAGAGAATAGATATGAGTGGCAGGCTTAAGTTTCTGAGAATCCACGTGTGGAAACAGCACCTTAAAATGGTCCTTCCACACACAGCGTTTTGGATTTAACATTATAAAGCCTCTCCTTAGAAGTTTGCCTGGGTTAATATCATTGGCTTCATTCATATTTTAATATCCCATCCCTTTGTATATTCACCATTAACAAAAAACATTATGAAATTTCCAACTTTATAAAGACATTCAGCCAGATTATTAAGCAGGGGGATGCGAGGACAGGCATTGTTAGAGGTCAAGGGAGAATTCAGATTCTGTCTGAGTGCATTATCTTTTCTTTTTCAGATCACTCTCCTTAGTTGCTCGATAACATTGTAGTTTTTCTGACACTCGCTTAGTAATAACCAAATAAAGGCAACCACCATAGTTTTATTTTTTGTTGTTGTTATTTTAAATAAAAGCTTGTTATATGCAGATGGTAGTAAGCATCCTTGGGCTCAGAGCCAAATCATTGGTTTTGCTTTCATGGAAACTCATGACTAATTATGTGCTCAATTATTATCTGCCCTTCTTAGATCAGCAATAGAAAACTTTTCTCTTTACTGAGCTTCCACAGTGCCCTGATAGAAGAACTTTATCAGTCAGCTTAGGCTGTGGTAACAAAAAAATCCTAAATCTAAGTGGCTTATGTTAGCCAACGTTGACTTCTTGCTCTCACCTCATGTCCACTGTAGGTTTGCTGCATGTCTTCCTCACCCAAGGTGATGGAACAGCCCCTAGCTGGGATGTCGCTCATCTCACAGTGGAAGAAAAGGAAAGGCAGTGGCAAAGGGCATGATGGCTTTCAAGGCTTCTGTTCCAATAGAGTGTGGATCAATTCTGCTCATTTCTAGTGGCCAAACTGAGGTGTGTGGTTAAGCCAGACAGGGCAGGGATGTATGACCCTCCCTACGGGATGAGCAGTGAGTATATGAAGAATAATATAGTCTTCTACAGGCCTCCTCTTTCCAAGTTCCCTCTTAGCACACTTCTCTCAAAAGTGCCGAAGTTGATTTTGCATTTGAATCATGGTCTTTTAATTGTAAGCTGATCCTGTGCAGTACTGGACAGTAGTTTTAGGAGGAGCCCTTGGGCCTCTTATGTCAGAGAGATTTCCTGACCTGTATCAAAAGTCTCCTGGGGATCTGTGGCATCATGGAAGGGAAGTTGTTCAGAAGATGCCCTCTCTCGATAACAAAGGCCTTCTTCTCCCATAGCAGGGCAAACCAGAACAGAGTTATTGCTTTCCTGAAGTTTCCTACATCCATATAGTAAGCCTGGGTATCAGCAAACCTGAAATATTTTAAACCATAGTCGTTAGCATTTTTTTAAGATTTATATACTTGTAATTGCCTTCAGCATGTGCTATTGTCCTGTTTGGTTTCTTTGTTTTAGATTTACACAGCATTCTACATTCTACTTTTTAACCATAATCTCCCTTTTATATATGTTTACAATATCTGTCTCCCCTGATTTAGTCACATGCACCCACCCCTAGGCCTACCCCTTCTGTGCCCAACTGTTCTCATCCTACTCCTTTATATTGATGTGGGTCTTGAGATATCCTGGGCCATTTCTCTTGGACATGGAATGTTGAGTTCCTGCTTTAGGATACATTTATGGGATCCATTCTTTTATGTATTCTGCACACCAGCTTCCTAAGACCTCCTCTTTACTCTTTTCCATCCTCACTCTTGTTCCTGTGGACTTCTAAATTTCCATCTTCATGGAAGCTGGTACTCAGTCTTCAGTCTCATGAAACATGGAGCCAAAGTTCAAGTCGGGGTGAAGTTGGGGAGAACCTGGAACCTCTTTCTGGAGTTGACAGGCCTGGTATCCCTAGAGAGTTAGAGGCTGCTAAACATTCCCATTCCCAGTGAGAAGCTGGGTGTGTAAGGAAAAGAATGCCTCCAGGCCCCAGAACAGTGCCACGCGGGTGATACCACTCACTGCCACCCCAAGATGTGTTTGCCCTTTGGGGAAAGGGCACTGCAGCCATCCTGGCACTTTGTTGGTATACTAATATTAAAATCAAGCCAGGGAAAAATGCAGTGATGTTTTACGTAAGAAAATGGTTATCTTATAGCACAGTGGCTGTAATGTACTCACTGATCTGTTTTTCTTACCTACCTGTCAAAACTCCAGTTTGAGGATTCATATCAAACTTATTTTACTTCACAAAAAAAGGCTGTTGCTATTATCGTTGGGAGAAAAAGCATCACTGGCTTGTTCACGACAGTCCTTTCATATACAAAAGCAATATCCACAAAATAGAGGAGCGCCCAATCAGAGAAAGCATTCATAGACCAGTTCATAGGTTTCTAGCCCACACATAATGCTGTAGAATGCACACACTGACATACACACACACACACACACACACACACACAAAGCTGACTGCTAGTTGGAAGGCAGCTTGTTGGGTATGGAATTCCTAGGGATGGAGATGGCAGCAGAGAGACCAAACAGCACCTTCCCTTCAGCCAAGACAGCATTCTCATCTGTAACCTAAGAATAATCAGAGTACCTATCTTGTAGGGTTACTTTTGAGGATGCAACATGAGAATGCACGTACAGTGCTTCACATTGGGCAGGGCACAGTGGAAGTCATTGAAAACATTAATTTGCATTGTTATTGTAAAGGTCTCACCTGACCAGTTTTTGAAAGTAGAGTCATTGCCATACTTTGTATGCTAAGGTGATGGCCTGGAGGATCCTTAGTAAAGTGTGCAATTAGCATTGCTTATCCAGAACTGGGACTGCGATCCCTCACCCCAGTTCTAGATGCCCTCCTCAGGTCACTGTATATAGTAATCACTGAGGTGGCTGCCCAAGGCTGCCCCCAGTGCCTGGGGCCAGGAAATGGAGTGAACTTAAACTCCCATATGGCCAAAATTACAATTCTGTAAGAGCTTCTATTTGTTGAATGCACTTCTGTGCACCCAGCATCATTCCTAGTTCCTAACATACATGGTCTCATTTGCATTTATTCCACAGGACAACTCTAAAGGTAGGCACTGTCATTAGCACCCTTTTATAGATTAGGAAAATGAGGCACAGAAAGGGTAAGCACTTGCCTAATGCTACCTGGTAATCTAGTAAGTGGCAAGGCTGGGAATCTAACATAAGCCTGTCAGGGCTCAAAGCATGAGCTGTGATATACCCAATCGGAGACTATTGTAATATTAGCAGTAATGGTAAAAAATAGCCTTCTATTCCTTATTTTTTATATTTCCCTAGGGGTCTTATGTCTATTTGACTTCAAAGAAAAGACTATGAAAATCTCTTTTAAAGCAAAATGATTATAAGTAACTTTTCTTCATGTGCTTAAAGATTTATTAAGGCACTATTATTAAAATTCCTTGTTCAGGATTAAACTGTTCAATTTATAGTACTTGATAAATTACTTTGATACACTTAGCTACCTCTTCTGTACCATCTCTTTAAATTAAATTTTTAGTTTAAGAGCAGAGAACATTGACAAAAATGAGAATTCAAAATAAAATGACTGCATATGGAAATCTGTATATAGCTCTAAGATTTCTGAATGTCTCAACATTTTAATTCCTATCACATGGATATAAGCTTGGACTTAAAATATCTGTAGAGTCATTTCACTTTGAATCAGACGTTTAATGATTATTTTTTGTGCCTCACTGAATTTGTTTCTGCTTCCTGTCTTCACCACAGCCTTAGTTTCACCGACACTGGACTGACACTAATCGTGAGAGCAGGTTTAATTTCATCGGAGGAATTCGTATGCACATGTGAACGCTGAGGTAGTATAAGCAATGTAGCCACATCCTGGGTTTAGCAATTTTGGAAGAAAGCCTAGAAGAGCTCAAAGAGCATGGGATTTTAGGTTAGGCAGCGCTGCATATCGCTACTGACCCTGCCACGTACTAGCTGCGTGATTCTGAATGTATCAGTTAATCTTAGTGATCCTTCATTTCCCCGTCTATAAAATGGGGCTAATAATACCTTATTCTCAGCAGAGATGTACATCAGGGCCATAGCAGCTCCCACTTTTATTGAAAAGAGGAAAAAGTGTTGATTCCAAATAATCCTGTCATCTTTTGTATCAATAAAAATAAGAAAAAGTGAATCACTTCTAATGCATAATGTAGAAAGAACTTTTTAGCAGTTTCTCTCTCTCTATATATATATATTTCTTTACACTATACATGTACAAATTCTGTATATATACATATATAGTCTCCACACTATATTTGCTGTATATATATATGTAGTATATATACTATACATATATGTATACACTATTCATATATATATATTTAGAAACCCTGTATTTTATACACATATATTTACAGACACACACACACTTGCACACTGGGTTGCTTAATCATTAGCTGACTGTTGAGGTATGCATGGAGGGAGAGTAACTAAAACAGGGTTGCTAGACCGGCTTAAATGAGATTCTCATCATGTTATGCTTCTGCTCAAGAACAAACAATTGGCTCCCGATTCTTTAAAATTAAGTTAGAATTCCTTTATTCTTCAGTGTTGTTTGTATGTTTAAATTTTTACGTTAGGTTCTTCTTTAAGTTATTTTTTAAGTGATGCCTATGTCAGGCACTGTGCTTGGCACTTTCACATAA
This sequence comes from Equus quagga, assembly GCF_021613505.1. Lineage (NCBI taxonomy): Eukaryota > Metazoa > Chordata > Mammalia > Perissodactyla > Equidae > Equus > Equus quagga. The sequence goes on from NC_060276.1 coordinate 7,960,555, forward strand.
ATGATCTTATTGAAGCCTCATAACAACCCTGGGATGTAGGTGGTATTATCCCCATTTTGAAAAGTAGCTTTATTGAGACAGAATAGATGTACAATAAACTGTAAGCTTTCAAGTGTACAGTTTGATAAATTTCCACATATGTATGTACCTGCGAAACCATGACTACAATCAAGATAGTGAACATATCCATCACCCACAGGAGTTTCCCCCTACTTTCTTGTCATGCATCCCTCCATCCCTCCTTTCCCAAACAACCATTTATCTGCCTTCTGTCACTATATATTAGTGTACATTTTCTAGAGTTTTATACAAATGACGTCATATAATAGGTAGTCGTTGTTGTCTGGCTTATTTCAATTAGCATAATGTTTTCAAGGTTCATCTGTGGATGTAATTGAGATCAGTACTTTATTCCTTTTCATTGTTGGATAATATCTCATTATATAGACGTTGATGGACATTTGGGTTGTTTCCACTTTTTGGCTGTCATAAATAATGTTGCTATGAACATCAGTGTACATGTTTTTGTATAGACATATGTTTTCACTTCTGTTGGGTAGATATCCAGGAGTGGACTTGCTGGGCTATGTGGCAATTCTGTGTTTAACTTTTGAGGAAATGCCAGACTGTTTTCCAAAGTGGCTGCAAAATTTTACATTGCCACCAGAATTTTTAAATATATCAATAAACTGACTTAAAGAATGGAAAGAACTTATTTAAGGCTACACCACTTGGTGTCAAGTCCAAATTTTCCAGAGTCTGTCATTTCAAAAATCCAAGGAAGGTGATGGTAAGCTTCTTGAGGCTAGGGGTGTTTCTCAGACTTATTCACTTCACAGCACAGGCAGGCTCTGAACCAGACTGCTTAGGTTACAGCTCAGCTCCACCACTTACTGGCTGTGTAAGACTAAGAAAGAATCTTAACCTCTCTGTTCAATTTCTCATGTGTAAAATAGGGAATAATAATAATGATAGCTACCACATAGGATTGTTTGGTAATTAAATAAATTAATAGTTACAAAATACTTTACCCAATCCCTGGAACACGTAGAGTTCAGTAAAGATTGCTTATTATCATTATTATGATTATTATTGCTGTTGTTGCTATTATTTGCACCCAGAACAGCTCTTGATAGATGTGAAATCAACCCTCCTTAGAAACCACACCAACAGGCTGCTCTGTGACACATGAATTGCCATCTGGTTCCAGCAGGGAGACTTCTTTCATGTCTCAAAATAGTGTGGCACCGCGTATACAGACTTGAGTAAGGGGCGTTCCTGCTCTGGGGACTCTCAGTCTATTGTGGTGGCTCTTAACCTTTCGGGGCTTTGAGCATTGGATGAAGGTTATGGACCTTCCCTGTAGGAAAGTGCACACGCAGAAAGCACTTTCTAAGTCATTTCAATTATGGCTATCTTTCAGAGGGAGGCATGAGAACTAACTTTTAGTACACACCTCATCTATGACAGGCTTTCTCCTAGGCACTTTACATCCAGGGGTTTATTCAGTCCTCATAATAATCCTAAAAGGGAGGATTCATCACTTTCATTCATGGAGGAGAAAACTGAAGTTCACAGAAGAAAGTGGCTTTCTCAAGGTCACATAGTAGTGATGCTTGCTCTGTTTCCAAAGCCATGTTTCCTCTGCCATCTCTTCCACATCTTATTTTTTAACTATAACTTTAAGCACCCTTAAAGGTGAAATTGCTTCAAAACTCCTTCCATGATTTGACAGTCTACATTCAAGTATTTTAGTATAATTGGAGAAGTCAGTGGGCAGGCGATTTTAGCTTGCTCTAGTAGAAGTCGGTAAGCCACCTACTTGGGATTTTGTTAGCGAAGTTTCTCTGCTTTGTTTCCTCTTGATAACACAGCAGGATGTCATTTTAAAGGATGCCAATCCCAACATGGTTCTTGCACCTAACTTGCAACATTAATTATTGACTGGTTGTGAGAAATGCATCCATTGTATAAATGAGCTCATTTACTTTGACACCTAAATTGTCTTTGAATCACATCGGGCTCAAGTCACTCAACTTGAATACAAGGCAGTTCTGTAATGTGCTTGTGATACAAGTCGGAGGGTGAAGAGAGTGCTTTCCAATTTCAGACCCCTAATCCAATTTGCTAGACACTGCAGCTCATACAACTTTTCAAGCAGAAGAGGACATACTCTACCATTTTCCAGAGTGGACTTGAAAGCCCACTGGTGAGGACACCTCGTTAGGCAGAATCCTAAAAGGAGATTCTTGGTTTATCAAGGGCTGGAGTCCAAAAAAGCTATTTCATCAGTGGCTGTGGTTTCTCAAAGCTCAGTGGAAAGGCCTGCCCAAAATCTCAGTGCTCAGTGTGGTGGTGTGGCAGGGGGAAGGGGGGCAAGGATGGCAGGGAAAGTAGAAAAGCCCACCCTGACCTCCTTGGCTCAGACATGGCTTTCCCTTGGCTCAGATGCCAGTCACTTCTTCTAGCATCCTCCAACATATGTGAATGGGCAAAAAAAAGATACAAGAGACTGCTTCTTCTTTTATTCACTAATTATATTAAGCAAAAGAGAAAACGTTCTGAGCTCCATCTCACTGTGTTTTTAATGCCCCTTCCCAGTGTGTCACAGGGATCACATTTTCAGGACCAGCCATCCTCCTTCCTTTTCACACACAGAAAGTAAAAGGGGTAATTATCCCCCAGGAACACCTTAATTGTTCCAATTAACCTGACCACTTTTTGCAATCAAAGCCAGGCAGAGAATAGGATTTAAAGCGATCAAACATCATTTTATGGGCTGTAGATAAGTAATAGACAAGGCAGGGCATTTCTTATAAAGGAGGGACTCTGAAATGAAATAGGCTTGCACTTAGAGACTTTTCAACCACTATTACTGAGAAGAAAAATGACATTTTAGGAGCTTTTTTCTACCATCATTGTGCCTTTCTTTAATAATATAGCACAATTATCTGTGCTTATTTAAGCTGTGGAAGCATTCTGCGAGTGAGACTGTTTAACTGCTTTCTTAGGCAGGCAGGCCTGGGTTGGAATTTTCCTTCCAAAACTAATGTGCACTACCATATTGGACTAGTAACTAAACCCTTCTGAACCTCACTATCCTTATCTGTGTGCCAGGTCCTTACCATACATCATCTCAGTCAATCTTCACAATTCTAAGAGGTGGATATTGCACCCATTTCTTAGAAGATGGAATTGAGCCTCAGTGGACCTAAGTGACCTTCGCAAGTTTATAGTTTGGCTTGCTGGTGAGTTAGAGTTAATTTATTCTTCTTTTTTTTAACCTCCTAACATTCACTGAGACTCTATCTATCTACCAGGCACTCTGCTAAACATTAAGGACATAGTGCTAAAGATAATGGACATAGTCTCTGTTTCGATGGAACTTAAGTAGAATTCAGCACTGGTCACAAAGCCCATATCCTAATCACTATACCAGAGAATTTTGCCTTTCTCACGGTGTCGTTATGCTCGGATGAGTGAATGAATACAAAAGTGCTGTAGTCTTTAAGGAACTTGTGTCATGTATGTGATACACACATACACATCCTACATCAGACTGAATCTTCATGAACTTGCTCAAAGCTCATTTAGACATGACTGAAGTGACAATATAACTAAAAATTGGGCCACTTGGGTCAAAATCAGCTAATTTGTTAAATAAAATGTAATAAAAAATATGTAGGCAAAACTGTAGAGACAGAAAGTAGATTAGTGGTTGCACTGGGGCTAGAAGTGGGAAAAGGGATGACCGCAAGTGGGAACTAGTTTCTTTTTGAAAAGATGTAAATGTTCTAAAATTGGATCGTGGTGATGGTCGTACAACTCTGAAAATTTACTAACCATCTTTGAATTGTACACTCAAAACGAGTACATTATATGGCGTATAAGTTATACCTCAAATAAAGCTGTTAAAACAAAAACACAAAGTAAGTTAATAAAGACCTATGAGTTAGTCCTGATGGGAACTGTAGTGAGTTCAAGTATCTCTGGGCTGATCCAGGAAGAGACAGGATCACGAATGGCAGTAACATACAAGCTTGATTGACTGATTGATTACTGTGATTATTTTTGCCTGGGGCACTTTCACTTTAAAAGTTATCTCCTGGAATTATGTCACAATTCATGAGAGGAAAATTGGTGGAGGAAGGGTGAATACCAGCCCTGGGTTCACTTGATTATCCATGTCAGTAAATGTCAAATACATTCTTTTGTTACTGTTTGGATGGACCTAAATTTCTGGTGAGAAATGCCAAAGACAATGGTAACAACTTGTGGACGTGAAAAACAGAAAGACTATTTTACTAATGTTCACTCGTAGTGTTAATCAGGGAGCTTTTAGTTAAAGCAACAACTAGTTGTAGGAATTTAACTGTAGACAGAACGATAAGCTGAGGATTTATTAATTGTCCCTTGCCAGGTTCTGTCCTTGTTATTGACAAATCAATTACACACAAACTGAATTTGTAACTTTTCAGTTGGATAACTTTAAAAAAAAATGAAGCATTTGCTTCCCTGAACTATTTACCTGATTGAGTTATTTTTAAATTACACCTTGAGAGTATTGCCAAATACTGAAAGCTGACACATCATCTTAGCAGGGGTGAAGTTTCATTGTGAAATTGGACATGAACTTATCTGGCAAGAACACAACTTCTGAAGTGTTCTTGCCTAAAATGTTTCTTCTCATAAAAACTTATGAGAATATCAGAGAAGACATTTTAAAGGTCAACCAATCCAGCCCTCTTTTAGGCGTAGATGAAACAAAGACCTTACAGAGAAGAAGTTAGCGAACCTGCTTATGGTCACACAGCATCCTTGGAACTGAGTCAAGACTCAAAGTGATTAACCTTCAGACGATCGGGTCTGATCTCCATCAGACTGTCTTGCACCTATGTGTATGACTCGTTTCCAAATGCATATAGGTGCTGTTATTAATAAGAAAGGATAAAATACAAATGTATTTGAAAGCATTGCTGAACATAGAGGAAGTTGATAAAAATCAATGTATTTTTTCTCCACTCAATAAACAATAAGATTATAATGCCCCTCATGTGGAGTCAGCATCATTGAAGGGGGGCCATTGAGACGTTCTCATACTCACAAAAATTTGGAAACTTCTTGTTGTGGGTTGAATTCTGTCCCCTAAAAAGATATGTTGAAGTCCTAATCCCAAGTACCTGTGAATGTGACCTTATTTGAAAATAGGGTCATTACAGATGTAACCAAATTACGATGAGGTCATACTCAATTAGGGTGGCTCCTAATCCAATAAGACTGATGTCCTTATAAGAAGAGAAGAGATACACAGGGGGAATGCTATGTGACCACGGAGGTGGAGATTGGAGCCATGCAGCTAAGAGTCAAGGAGGGCCAAGGATTGCTGGCAGCACCAGAAATTAAGAGAAAGGCATGGAACAGGTCCTCCCCTAGAGCCTCCAGAGAGAGCATGGCCTTCTGACACCTTGATTCCAAACTTCTAGCCTCTAGAAGTGTGAGACAATGAATTTCTGTTGTGTTAAGCCACCCAGTTTGCAGTGATTTGTTATGTCAGCCCTAGCAAACTAATATACTTCTCTTTTGCAAACAGTCCGTATTGAGGGCTGCCAACAGGCTGTGGGAGACAACTGCTCAGATGGAAGTTGTCATTATGTGCTATTCATTTATCTGACTTATTTCCTTTCATCTTGATACCACTGCTTTCATCACAGTGCTTCGCCTTCACCTGTCCTATGTACTGACTAGATTTTAACTAAGGTCGTCTATTCTCCTGTCCTCTTCCACCCCCTATCCCCTATCTCCCGTCTACTGGCAGGGATGGAGGTTTTCCACACAGCAATTGTAGATTAGATTTGTTTTAGAGGATGAAAGTGGATGGGCTAAAGCAATGATTACTTTTATGAACTCTCCCATACTTTCATTCTTTTTAAAACTCAGTTTGCTTTTATTGAAAATGTTAAGGATTATTTCCTCACTATTCCTTCCCCTCCAAATTAAGGCCTGTATATCCTTCTATCTGAATCCTAACTGGAAATCTGGGCTTTTTTTTTGCTGTACCAGCTGAAGATGAAAGCAGAAGTCAATATCTAGGAAAGATAACAGAGAACCATGACATATGTTATTTCAGTGGCATAAAATAATTGTAATTATTCCCCTTGGCAGTTCTGTTCCTATTAGATACACAACTGACCACCTCACTTTATTGTTCAATGAACTCAAGTGCAGGGCTTCTTAAACATTAATGTGACACTGACTTTAAATCTTGCTCTTTCAATGACATTATACTCTGGCATTAAACTTTGGAGTTGGGAGGGTCTTAGAAGTCAGTGAGCTTAGTGGGGCCTCGGAAAGCACTGAGACCTGCACAAGTTCACAAAACTAATTGATAATAGAGTCAAGCTTGGAACTCAGGCTTCCTGTGTCCCAGTCTGCCATTCTTTCCACCAAATCTCTCTTCTTTTTAGAGGACATTTAGTTTCCTTTCATTAAGTGTTATTGCTCTTCCTCTCCCAGTCAAGTGTAGTGTAGTTCAAGGTGTGATCTCTTTGTACACAGATGACAGAACTTTCCTGCGTGGTCATGTACTTCATTGCCCTCTTATTTCAACTAGAGTTGCAAAACTTTACCCTCCCACCAATAGAATAGAACAGAATAGAATAGAATCTTCAGATGGTGAGATAGGTAATTCATAATATAATTTCAAAATTAAACAATGATAATTTCTTAGTTTTGATCATTGTACTAAGGCTATGTAAGATGTTAACATTAGGAGAATCTGGGTCAGGGCTGTAAAGGAACTCCATACTATTTTTGCAACTTTTCTGTATGTCTAAATTTAGTTCAAATTAAAAAGGTTTAAAAATTGAATAAGCAGCATTTTGAAATATACCCATGGCTTTACTACCTAACCTAATTCCTGAAAAAAAATGTGTGTGTATTCCTCAGAACATTTTTTATAAATTCATAAACCTTACGCTGCTGTAGCACAGTAAGTTTGATAAGCCCCCTCTTATCATCTTGTGAAAATTACATTTTGTTAACAGCCATTAACAATCATATGATAGACTGTGTGCTCAGGACCCATAATTTGCACATAGGAGAGGAAAGATATGAGAGGGAAATCAAGAGTACTCTTGGAGGCAATGCAAAGGTTGGATAATCCTCTTTTGGAAAAGCCACAGTGCTCCACTTCTCCTGGGGGAAAATGCATTTAGTATCAACTACAGTCTGAAATGGGTAGATTCTTCTTTCCAAGCCCATGCCTACATTCAAAGTCCATGTAATTGCTTCAGAAGAAGCCCAAGTGTATTTAACGTTATCTCCTACAATTGCCCCAAGTGGATCTTGTAATGCATTTATATTCATCAATCAACTATTGAGTGCTTTCTATTCAGAAAGCACAATTCTTGTCTGTCTTGTCTTGTCTCAGAAAGACAGTCAAGTAAATGGATTATTATTATATGATATTTGATAAGTGCTATGGTGGAGGGAGCCGCATGGTTCTCTCAAGGCAGAGGATGAGAACTTCTAATTTGGCCTTTAGAGTCAGGATGTCAGGGAGCACTTCCTGAGGGAGGAACTATCCAGGGCTGAATCTTTAAGGAGAGCATGAGGTAGCCAAGCACAGAAGTCAAGAACTGTAGAGAGATATTCTAAGCAGAGTGAGGAATATGAGCACAAGTATGAGGAAGTATGGCATGTTTAGGTAGGTAGTCCATTACAGTTGGGTCATGAGGTATATGTGTACATGGGAGGGGTAGTGGGGCAAGGCCTTTTGTCCCAAACCTTTTGGGGAGAGAGGAACAGCATGGTATAACTTTTGTCTCAGAAAGATTACTCTGGCTGCAGAATGGAAAGTCGATTGCAGGTTAACCAGAATGGAAACAGGGAACATAGTGAGAATGCTATTGTAATAGACTGGGTCAGAGAAGATAGTGGTTTGGAGAAGGATGGTGGCAGGAGGGGTGGCGAAGCATACTCTTTAAAGCTATAGTTAGGAGGTAAATTTGAAAGTACTTGGTGATTTATTTGGATGTGGGGTTTAATGAGAGTAAAAGATGATGTCGAGGTTTTTGCATTTCCATAATGAGTTAGCTATAACTTCAACTTCTTTCTGAGCCTCTCCTCCACCTCCTGTCTTAAGTGAAACCTCGCTCTCCTAAGGACACTGCTTTCCTTGGAGCCCTCTCAAATGAAGAGGCAGAGTAAAAGCGACATCATATGTTTCCAGATACAGTTTACGGGGATGCCAAAAAGACATAGGTCAAATATTTTTTCTTACCATTTTGCACTCAGTTAAAATGAATGAAAATTTTGAAAATTGAATACAAAAATATACTCTAGTTACACTATGAATTTATTATTTTCTATGAAAATCTTAGCATGGAATAGGGAGAGAAGGCACAAACAGATTACACTGCCACCTAAGCATCAATTACTCTTGCTATGTCACTTCTCAAGTGGTGGACCCGGAAGTAATAGTAGTGTCACCATTTCTCTCCATGGGCTCTTCTAGAATTTTACTTCTGTATGCTGTAGTTAAATCTCTTTGTATCATGAAATTCCTATCAGCTAGTTCTAAAAATTTCCCCCTCTCCATATTGCTGTCAACTACTCCACTCATTCATCTAAGATTTTGGCACCTGATTCACAGTCATCCTCTCTACTCTACATCCCAGTCATCCTAGGATGACATCATTGCCTACATGGATGACCCATCCAAATATACTCGCCTCCTAATTCCAATGACTTTCTTCTCCAGTCCTCTTCAGTTAGCCCTCCCCAAGCTACACTCTGGACCTTATCATTATCCATAACTCTTCCACCTCCAAAATCTCTAATTTCAGTACCTCATTCTATGACCACAACCACCTCTCCTTCTAGCTTTATAGTTTAACTACTCCTATCATGACTGTTATTTTACCGCTTTCAGACATCCAAATCACTTACCCCTCTATTTTCTCCCAATCAACCTTCCCCTTTCTTCACTTCCCTTTTTAATCAGCCTAGTTTCATAATTAATCATTTCAATAACATCTTTGTCAATACTGCAAATATCTTACGTTATTTCTCTTTTTATTGTATCAACTTGAAAAAACCCGACCTTGGACCAATCCAACTGTCCACTTTCCCAACTGTGCCAATAGGCAGTTAAATTCTAGAAAAAACTGTGATTCAACAGAACAGCTGAGCTCTAATATGAATTCAAGATCATGAGCTTCATGTGGGCCCACTATTCTTCCTGACAAACCTATTATATTTCTATAGTCAACCTGTTTTCCGTCTCTTCACAAAGATTATTTAAAACCTTTTCTTCAAACCTGAATCCTGCCTCAAGTCTCTCCTTGTAGATGACCTTTTATCCTGTCTTAGGAATAAAAAGACAGAGACCAGAAGGGAACTTCTGTATTCCCTCTATCAAACACACAATCTACCTGTAACTGAGCTGCATCCATTTCATCTTCCTTCAGATTTGTCATAATATCAGATCTGTCCTTCCTTCAATCTGAGGCCAGGCACTCATCTTGAACTTCAGATCTCATCACCTACCACTTTCCCAGGACCTTTACATTCAGGGAACTTAACTTATTGTTTACCCCTTTCTCTTTATTGTTTTCAACTTTTCATTCTCAAATAGATGATTTGCATCAGCATTTATACATGCTTAATTCTCTCTCATAGAAAGCAAAATAGCACTTCTTTACTGACTTCTCTTCTCCCCTGTACAGGCAAACTTTTCGATAAGTTGTTTACACTCATTGCCTCTACTTCCTTCCCTCTTGTTCACTCCTTGACCAAACATAATCCAGCTGCCATCCCATTGTACCACAAACTAGCTTTCACTAAAGTCATTAATGGACTCTATGTCACTAAATCCAAAACACATTTTAAAATTCTCATTTTGCTTGACCTCTCATAAACATTCAATCATCTGTTGACCACTCCCTTTTCTGAAAAAAAGAAAGTAAAAGCTCTCATTACTCAACTCTTTCTTTGTTTTCCTTCTCCATCTCTCACCTCTCCATTCTCTGCCTCCTTGGCAGGTGCATTCTCTTCCTTTACCTTCATCCCAAAACTCAAGTTTCCCCTTTCTTCGCAATTTCAGTGCTGCACATGGTATGAGAGGATGCCATAAATAGGTGGAGTATCTTGTATTGTTGTATTCTGAATTCCATGGTGCTTTCATTGTAGGAGTCCAGTAAAAAAAAATTTCTACCCCCAACTTCTCACCATCCACCCACTAAGGTCAATAGCTTTCAAACTGTGTCTGCTGAGCCCTTGACTTCTGTGAAGGTACTTCAGGGACCACTGTGGGGTGGATCAAGGAGAAGGTTGAGTTGATAGGACTTCAAGTCCCTTGCTGTGTTTCAGTAAAGTTAGGTCCTTTTTTATTTGGTTTATATTATTGGAGTTTAATGTAATATTTCATTTGAAACAATGTTTTTTCTGCACACACCCACATTTATATGTACACACAAACACAAACACACACACACACACACACACACTGGCCTATTCCAATGGCTGCACTGAGCCTGAGACTAAGAAACAAAACCTGTTGGTATTATTTTAAGTTTCAGATATCTGACCGTTTTCTTCCAGTGCATAAATCCTCTGTAGAGACAAATTAAGGATTGTATGTGAAGATCTCAGACAGTATGAGATATGCTGTTTTCAATGTTGCCTCATTCTGACTCAAAGGAAAAATACGTTCCTTTACCCCATTGCCTGAACTTGATGTATCTTGGAATTTCTAACCCCACCTCCATTTAATATGTCATGGCATCTAAAGCCTTTGCAGATGCCCTAAAATGGAAATTGCCAACCAGGGATGGAAGCATCTAAACAAGACTTATGAGTATACTAATTATTTCAGGGGATAGATGCTCTATAAAGAGGACTGATGGGAGACACTTTCAATGTTAGCTACCAAGAAAAGGAAAGACAGAATTTTAGCAAATAGGATGCTTAATCAGCAAGAGAAAGCCTTCTAAAGATCAGTTTAAATCTTAAGCATGAAAAGTACATTAGTGATTGTCAAGCTGAGTATTCAGTCTGCTCTCGCCAATTTAAGTTTGACTCAAAGCACATTTCTGGGGCTTGGTATATTTCAAGTATTCTATCCCATGCCACGGAGCATACAGGTGAATGAGTCATAGTTCCTATCCTTAAGGAGCTTTCAATATATCATGTACAGCTTACACGTCTTTTGCAGCAAATGATTAAACCCTAAGGTCCAAGCTGCTCGAGGTGAGTTGAGAATGCAGAGTACAAAAGAGTCAAATAAAAAAATACTGTGGCACTGCTCGTATCCAGTTTCCAGAAAGACCCAAATAGGAAGTGCTCTCCAAGGCAGGTTTAAGGCAGCCTCTATGTTGCCACTGTGCTCAGAGAACACAGATATAATAGAAGGAACACATCTGGCAGAGCAAGCTTATTTCACTTTGGCTAAAAAGAAAATATAATAGCATTATGAAGCCATTCCCATAAATCAATAAAGGAGGAAGCCAGTATTTTGCATGGTTAACTGAGTCAAAAGGACTGAGAAGTCACATAGGAGGAAGACTAAGGATCGCTTGTTGGATTTATTAATATTACTACTGTTGCTACTAATACTACCATTATTACTAGCAATAGATAACATTTATGGAGTTTTTACACTCTGTTCCAGGTGTTTTTCTAAGAATTCCATTTATAGTATATCATTGAATCTCCCAACAACGCTGATAGATATTGTTATTTTAATTTTATCAATGAAAAAGCTAAAGCTTAGAGGTTAACTAACTCATCTAAAGTAAGTGGTGTAGCCAGAAATTACTGGCTGGACATTGGTGATGTGGACAGAAATGATATAAGTGGAATGGTAGGAACGGAAGACAGATTCAACTGGATGAAGGAGTGAATATATATGAAAACGTACAGACAAGTAGCAGAGGAGACACATTTGGAGGGAATTTTTTGTACAGATTTCTTTTTTTAATTAAAGAAGGAGGAAGATCGCTACTGAAACAAGAAGGAAGAAAGAAAAGACTGGTGCAGATATAGGGAGGTTTGTAACATGTGATAGGCAGAAACTGAGGGACTTTTTGTCTGATGGCATCTGTTTCCTTTGTAAGGGAAGAGACAAGATCATCTTATAGAGAGAAAAGAGGAGATGGGGTCGGAGCGTTGGAAGAGAGTGATCATGCTTGAAATAGACCTTGTAGAGAGTGGAAGAGTCAGTCAAGAAGAGGAACATAAGAGGAATGCTTGGCAGTGTTGAAGATTGATTTATTTAAGGTTTGTGACTATGAATTTATAGTAATATGAACCTGTACTATTTCAAGATTTTCTCCTTCAGCCTGGGATTCTTCATTGCAGGAAGAGAAAAGGTGGATATTTGAATTTAGCTCTGGTTGGGATTTGCCAGATAAGTGCAATGAAAGACAGATGGCTGAGGGAGATTAGGATAATGACAACAGTGTTATTGACGTGATGGAATGTGGAATCTAAGCTGGATAAAGAGCGCAGCGAAGAAAGTGGAGGACTGATCAATAGGTAGAAAGTAGAGAAGTTGATGGACTGAATGTCATAAGGAGTGGTGCTAATTTAACACTCACAGTGGGAATGCTTTAAGGCAGCTCGAAGAGTTAGACATAATGTTCAAGAATGATATATTTGAATCAGTGCTTTTAGTGGCAGCATAATTTCAGGTAATAACAGAGTCCATAGTGTGAATGTGGGAATGGCAGATAAGCTGGAGTGGAGAAGACAGCTTAATTCTTTCTGGATTTTCTAAACTTGACATAAAGTCTAGGTGTTTCCATTGTTTCTTTCATTATTTCTATAACTTGTGTAATGAGATAATGTACAGTCTGTTGAAATATTAATTTTTGTCTTGTTCTTACTGTAGTAAATTTGAAAAATCAGAAGGTAATATTGGTCCCAACACTCGAGCCTTGTGTTCTACGATGTAGGCCACTGAGTCTAAGCTAGAGCGCTACATCACCGCCTCACCCGACACTCCACCCCAGGAGGCCTTTAGAAGTTGAGCGAAGTGTTTTCGGTTGTCATAAAGATTAAGGAGCACTACTGGCATTCCATGAGCAGCGGCCAGGCAGCCTAGATGTTCTGCAATGCTGGAACAGGCTTTGCAAAAAGAAGACAAATGCCGTTTTCTGCACGATTTTAGAATGCCCCACCAGACATTGTAGGTATAAAAAGTGTTTATACTTATCAGAGTTTGGAACCAAACTCAATTTTATATGGAAACCTAAAATATTTGTCATGTATCTTAATGACAATTAAAATTTTGAGAAGATGCCAAATTCCATGTAAAATGGGAGAACCTGTCATTAGTTTTGTTTGGAACTTTCTCAAGATTTCTTCACCACATCACAAGGTAAGACACTAATATGAATTCTGTTAGACGTATTTGAGATACCTGTATCTGCATTTGTACCTGCTGTATACAAATTGGTAAGAGGAAATTTTTACTTCTAAGTCTGTTCAATGGGCATAAAAGTAAATATATGAATTGCAGTGATCTCATTGAATTTCCTCAATGAAACTTAAGTATATCATTATTACTATTATTGTAATTCAATAATTAGACTAGACATCTTAGTTATAAACATTTTGTATAGAAAATTTAGTTAATTTTTGAGTTGCCTATTGTTTTTCAGTCTTATTCTAATCCTGTCCTTTGAGGTCTATGATAACCTCTCTAAAGCTTCTTTGATTAGCGTCTTTTTCTAATATTCCCTCTGTCGCCCCACTGTCTACTAAAGACATGCTCTCCAAGGTCTCTTTATGTATTGAAGACTACAATGTAGACCTTGGCATGTGATGGGATTTCAAATTAGGAGATGTGTTTTTCATGATACTTCACTAGTACCCTGTAGTGATATACCAGATCATGATCCTTAAAAATGAGGACCAATTCACTTGTGAGAATAACATCCTTGCACCTTTTCCAATCTTGGAAAGTGTAATTTGTTTGGCATATTATTCCCATTATAATCAAGGTTGTTTCTCCTTTTGCCCTCACCATTTACAAATCTGTCTAGACCATTATTACTTATCCTAACACGTTTTCGCTCATTATTAATTTCTTTTAATTTCCCCTTTATGATCCAATTCTAGTATTACATTATATTCTTTATCTTAATTATGTGAGTATGTAGATTTTATTATGGGTGAGTTTCTTTTCAGGATAGTAAAAAGGACATTACAAAATATTTGTCAGAAAAGGGAGCACCAAGTCTGATATGGTTGAGGTCCAATGGCTAATGGCTGGGCTTCCCTTACTTCTCCCCTCCTCTGAGTTAAGCATTTGCAGGTTTCAATGTTAGATCCTTCAAGGGATCATGCTGGACTTGAAGAGAAGGAAGCTGGTTCCTGGACCAAAAGTGAGGAGAGACCTGACCTGGGATACTCAGTGGACTCCCCTAGGGATTGCAAATGGATTTGGGTTTTAGTTTTGGTACCGAATTCCTTGAATAGAAGATACTTGTTCTCTGCTTCCATGCAAATCTCCAAAGTGGGCATGGCTATATGTATGATTGGCGGGGGTGGGGGTGGTGGGGACTAGACATTGGATGCTTCAGCTTGGGAGCACCGTCAAATTTTTGTGTTTAAGCTTGACATGAAGGGGAAGAGCCACTTGAGTTTGAATGAGGTAGGATGGCCATGAGCAAGGGCCATAATGGACTAAAGACCAGAGGCCCATCATCACATTTTCTGGATTGAATAGCCCTTCTGTCTCCCGCATAATCCCTTGGGGAGGAGGAGTTTCCCAAAACACGGCTGAGACTGAATTTCCTATCAATTGTAAGAGATGGGGGCTAAATTAGATTTATTTGATTTTAAGAAAAAAATAAAAGTTGCCAGCCCTGAAGTACACTGGTAAAAATTCATACCAATTACACTGGAGCTTGATAATATTATTTTAGACATATTCTTATCAAAGAAACATTGAGAAACCTTTAGTGAGAGAATAAAAGCATGGCTGTAGAACTGCATATCCCAAAGCAGTAGTAGCTTCTTGTTGATCTTCTGTCCTGTCCCTCCATCATCTTTGGAATGAATATCTTTTCCTGTTTAAATCTCCACATCCGCTAGCATCTCCGTGTGAAGGCTCCAGGGAATAAGGTTCTGCTTTCCAGAAAGATTCACACATCTTGCTCTGGTTTGTACACTGCAGAGGGCATGGTAATACTTCTGCTAAAAGAAGAGCTTCAAATTGTCAAACCCCAGCGCTTTTGTGAAGCTGCTGTTTGTAAGAAAGTGGACTGAATTCATCAGGGTCAGACAGCAGTTGGAGTAAATCACCAGGGAAGACCATGAGTGGCAGGGAGAAGCTATTGGAGTGCATATACTTGGGAAATGAGAAAACAGATCTTCGAGCTGTGCTTACTAAACAGAGCTCTCTGGACATATCGCTTAGGAGTGATTGGATAGTGAATTAAAATGTCTGTATTCGTATTTCCCCTTGAATGACTGTTGCACAATGAATGCTTTTGAGGAGAGATCTATATGGCTTGTTTTCTACTCAACTGAAATCTCTGGAGCTCAAGACAAGATAAAGTTGTGTGGCTTCATTGTATGAGTCGTCACAAAATGAGGTGGGGAAGAAATATTGCTCTTTAAAAGTTAGTGAACCGTGGGGATTTTACGTGGTATTGTAAAGAATTCAAACTAGTCAAGGAAAGAAATGGCAGATGGACAACTCAAAGAGGGTTCAGGCAGTGCTTGAAAGGCATGGGCATTGATTTCAAAGGGCTTTCCTTTCAGAGATGCACAGCCTAGGCCTCGAGGACTTCAATAGGTGGTCACGAAAATATCCATGTTATTGCTCTGGGCTTTTCGCTGAATACAGTTTCCACATCCATCCTCAAGACAAGTTTATAGCTAGCTCCACACAGCACATAAACTGCTTTGAAAAGACGTCAAATGGTTAAATTTCATCAAACAAGTGGTCACTTTGAAAAGTACTCATTAGCATCCTGTCACCGAGCGGGGCATTGACTGAATCGAGTTACTTGTTTTCAAACACCTGTTTGAAAATGTACCATACGCAGACCAACTCAAATAGAAGAGAATTTTCATTTTCAGAAACAAAATCTTAGACATCTTTTAAAAACAAATAGTAATTTCCAAAGCATTTTATGTCCCTTTGAGGAGGACACACTCTGGGTATCTTTTAGTACCCATTTTGCAACTATTGCAAGAGTAAATTGTGGTCCTTGTGAAATCTTCATTCTACCTGACCTCTCAGCAGCATTTGACACTGTTGGCCTCGCTGTTTGGCAACTCTTCTCCATTGTCTATTGACCTGCTGGGTTCCCACTACAGCTCTATGACTATTCCTAATCAGATTCCTTTGTGGGTTCATTTCTCTGCGCATCCCTGAAATGCTCATTTATTCCCCTCAGTCCTATTTTAGGCTGTTTTCCCTTCTTATTCTACACGATCTCTGTGAGCAGTCTCATCCTCCACTGTCTTCAATTTTCCTCTATCTTTCTGCTGTCTACTATGGTAGCCACTAGTCAGGTATGACTCTTTAAATCTAAATTAATTAAAATCAAATAAACTGTAAAAATTCAGTCACACTAGCCATACTTTAAGTGCTCAATATTCATAATAACATGTGGACATGGCCAGAACAATTATAGAATGTTTCTATCATCACAGAGCGTTCTATTAGAAAATGTTGCTTTGTATGCTAATAACTCTCAGGTTGATCCTAGTCCAGACATCTCTCCAGGGCCTCAGACTCATAAAACCCTACTGGACGTCTCCATTTGGATGCTCCATAGGCCTCACAGACAAATTATTTCCAACAAACCTCTCCTTTCCTGGAAATTAGAATGGGGCCTTGAATGCAGAGAAAAGGAATTTCATCTTTATTCTTTATGAATGGGAGAGCCATCAAGAATTTTGAATGTTTCCAGATGATTAATTTCAATATTGATAGTTCTTTAAAATAAAGAAGACTCCTAGTTTTCATGTGTGGCATTTGACAGTTTCTAAGTTGAATCATCCCTTGCAATGACCCTGTAACTGGCACCCGTTTCCTCCCATTACCCCTGTCCCCAAATTAATTTCACATACTGAATGCAGAATGAGGCTAACAAAGCAATCTTTGTGATAGGAATTCCACAGATTGCTTAATTGACACTTCAAAATCTCTCATTTATTTGGATTTCTAAATCAACAGAATTAGACTACAAATTAATTCATTAGTGCAAACAATAGAAAATGAGGTCAGGATTATTAGGAGAAGAATAGACAAGGAGATGAATTGATCCACAGTCAGATATACAGGTTGATCCCTGAAACTCAGAAAAAGTAGGTCAACCTCTCCCCTCTCTCTTAATTACATGCCCACAAGCTTTCTTCTGTCAGGTCTGGAAATCTTGGGGCTTATTTCTACACAGTGTAATTATGTTTCCATATCTAATCGCGTCCAATTTTGAAATGAAATAAACAGTAGGAACTAGTCACATTAGCAAGTGGAGCCACCAAATTACATTCATTAAGGCATTGTTCAATTACGGAGTACAATCCTCCAGTGACCCCAGGAAAGCAAAAATTCAGTTTACAAATAAGGATCTGTGGTATTTAATAAATATACGTATTATTTTAGGAAGAATGCATTCTTTCCCCTTCTATCAAAGGGAATCTAGATCTGGAAAGGGCTTGAATAAAGGATAATTACACTTTGATGAAAAGAAGCTGAATTCACCTTGATCAAAAATCAGGTCAGGAATTATCTGCTCTAATGCAGTATAATGATCCTTTGGATTTATAATTATAAACCTTCAGGAGATTCTCAGTGTAATTCTAACGTAACAGCAAGGTAACAAGCAATGTTTCCCATTTAGTTTTCCACAACATACAGCACAATTCTATACTGAATTACTAGTATTCTTTTATTATAATAATTTCTCATGCTTTCTTAAAATTTCTACCTCTCTAGACAAATATATAGCTCCCATTGTCAATCTCAGCTTGTCTTCCCACCTTTAAACACATTGTTCCCCACAGCTCTGAAGCAAACTGCCTCTTATCAGGCAGGCAAAATGTCTGTCTCCTCTCAAAGTTTTCTTTTCAAATTTCTTTTTTCAGCAAGACCTTTTTCAGAACTGCCAAGAGCAAACAAGAAAGGTTGATTTCAGCTCAATAATTAAAATGGCCCAAGAGGACACTGTTACCCTTGTCTGTCCTGTGTTTGCCTGTCTACCACTTCATGCTACGTCTGCATTTGATATCTTATTGGATTACAGCATAAAATTGCACAGCACAAGTCTACATGGCCATGAGGCGAGGCACACAGACTCACACAGACAGAAAGACAGAGGGACAAAGAGGAAGGGAGCGAAGGAAAAAGAGAGAGAGAGAAAGAGAAATGACGCAGTATTATAAAATAGAAAGGACACAGACTTTCACATTCATTATGTGTTCTTGAACCAAATATTTCATCTTCTGAGCCTCAGTTTCCTCATCTGTAAGATGACAATCAGAATACATATCTCTTAGGGATATGAGGACTAAATAAGATAAAGCTCTAAAATATCTAATACAGCACTGGCCACAAAGTAACCATTCAATAAACGATGGCAAGTATTCTATTAATTACCAAATAGCTGCATAGACATATTAGGCGTGTTGACATATATAAACAGTGTAAGCATACAACATTATATATATGTCATACACATTTGAATTATAAATAGATATTGGACGGATGTGAAATATGGAATAATTGAAAGAGTGCCTGGTTTGGAATCAGGAAATCAGCGTTTGAGTCTTGACTCTGAATGTTGCTAGCTGTATGACCTTGGGAAAGTCATTTAACCTTTGGAGGAGGAGTTTCCATATCTGCAAAATAGGGGCCACATTACCCATCCTGGACATTTAGTGTGCTAATACGTGCAAATGGGCTGTTATGTGTAAAGCTATTTATATGTATAAGACATAAAGGTGTAAAACCCTATTTGCATCCTTTGCCTCTGGAGGAGTAGTTCCCAAGGCGGCCCTCTCTGTGCGTGGCTGAGAATACTTGTGCAGGACTCTTTTTTTCCCAAATGGACTTTGGAGTTGCATCTGGAACCTGGGCCAGTCTTCGACTTAGAGTCTGACAACAGCCTCTGGCCCCACGTGCGTTAAGCTTCTCCATTCTGTTTCTTGAGGGACAGGGGCGACTGCCGCAGTTGCAGGCTGTGTCCAGCCATATCCCAGTCAGGAGTCAGGGAAAGGACTCATCTGGGCACCAGAAATGGAGATGAGAAGGTAATGGTGCAGACTTCTTGATGACTCTTACAGGCAACGGGGCTGAACATATCAATTTTCAGGGATGCAGACACAATCTTGAAATCATGTTCTGATCATCAGCATCTAGCAACAAAAACCTAGCACACAGTAGGTAACCGGTAAATATTTGTCAGAGAATTCCAGGCAATCTCAGGGTTTGCAACCCCAATACACCTAATGACTTAGAGTCAACTGACTCTCCCTTCAGTCACTATACACAGCATTTAATGGAGATTTTGTCCCTCTTTCCTGGGAAAATGGCTTGTCTTGCTTGTCTTTTTTTCCCCCCTTTTTTTTTTCCCCCTCAGAGACAGCCTTCCTTTGTACGCTCCTGTGACCTCACATTCAAATCTACAGTGAAATCAGGTGGGAAGCATCTTCTGGATTTTTCTTTTCCTGCCAACTCTCAGTTGCTGATTGGGTTGCCATTTTGAATTGCTAAATGGCCTTCTAATTCCCATTTCATGCCTGGTGCTTTGTCTCTTGTCGGTTCTACAGGACTGTCAGAACCTATTTACTAACCTCGCCTATCTCCTCCTTCAGAACTCTTCAGCCAGGCTCTTTTTCCTGCTCTGTATTCCGTTCACTGCTCAGCCACCCTCACAGGCCTCAGCTGCAACAGAAGAGTCCATGTGAAACAGGACACTCAGCCCCATGATGCATACATTTCGAAGAGAAATATCCACTCTTTCCTGAATCGGTGAAGTTTTAAACACCAGAAGTCTGTTTCCCTATTAAAGAGTTTCCAAAAAATTACAAATGGTCTTCTTTTTAACAAAATCTCTTGTAACTTTATGCCACACAAATCACATTTGGGTAAACCTGGTTTTGAGAAGGGGGTGATCAACTGGCAGTCACTATGATATATATTTGGTTCTCTGAAAAAAAAATTTCTTTTCTGGCCAAGTAGAAAAGAAAATTTATTATCTGATACAATTTTGGATCCTCTCCTTTTCTGTTGAAGATTTTGCACTGTAAACATTTTTACAGAGCTGAATTAATGGCCCCCCAAAATAGTGATTTCCTAAATGTTAATAAAGTTTTAACATGAAAAAAATAGATTTTCTGAGATAGCAACTGGCAGTTTGGGGATAGAAATAATGTATTCAGTAAATAAATTTCACACAGCCCAGCTAAGCACTCCTCCAGACTATTCAGATCAATATTTGATGAGAATGTATCAAAGCAAACTTATTGCTATGAGGAGCCACTGCTGTCTTTTGATTGAAGTTAATGAAGCAGACATATTAGTGTAAAGCACTTGCTGGATACATTTGAAATTTGTCCTAACCACCACTAGTGCTGCTAATGGAAGATGGTAATTACTGTCCACATAATTCTGAAATAATTAGGAAAATGGGCACTTTTCAGAGTTGTCCTATTAAAATGCAGGCCCAATAACAGAAAAGTTTCGAGACATGTGCTGATTTGAATCAGTGGAGATAAAAGTGACAGAGTGCCTTTTTACTTTACAATTGAAATCTCTCTTCTATCGCATTCTGTAAAGCTTTAAAAGGACGAAGAAGTCGGAAACCTTGCCAATGACAAGGCGTAGAGAAGAGCGCAGGCAGTAAAGTGTGGTAATGACAGCGTTCCTCACATCCCTGTTATGGTTAAAGGCACTGTAGCCATCCTGTAGCTGGCACCCCCTCTTCCTTCATCCATGTAAAGGAAGATACGCAATTTGGACGGGTCTCTTCGATGCTTCTCTGAAGGCACATATAGATCACAGCATTGACAAGGACCTTCTAGGACTGAAGATGTTCAGAGCATTCAGCTCCATCTCTGAATAAATCAGGGCGGAACTGGCAGTGCCAGACAGGTGTGCCCTGCTCCCAGCATCAGACCTGGCCCCTGCGGATTTGCAGTCGGTGCACTCTCCCGTGTGCAACATGAGAGAATTCTAAATGCAGTGTGTGTGAAAAAAAAGACGAATGGTTCCTGGAAGCACATTGTCAGTTGCAAGACAGGGCTCCCTCCCATAAAAGAGAAGGAGCTGCTTACAGAAAGGGAACCTGGGACCACATTAATAAAGAGGAGACAACCTGATAAGCAAACATGGTCTCCGCGGACCAGAGCATGTGCAGACTTCCCCAGTCAATTTCAAATGTCTTGAAAGTAATTTGTAATTGCGGCTTGTCTGAGCTGAAAAAAAGAAGAGCCTTACGAAGGATGGGCTGGCCTAGAATATGTAGGGGAAAGCATCTCTTTAAAGTGAGATGGCTGCTTGGGCAATACTGCAGGTGTCCAATGAAAGTGCACGGCAAGGGATGATTCAGAAAAGCTCTGGCACAGATTTCCTGAAACGAAGGGCTAAATCGTGCAGCATCCTTCACAAGCGGTTGTACAATCCTTGGCAGTGCAGAAGGCTCTGTCATACATTTTCTCTCAATTCTCTGCATAGCCACCCAGTAAGGACTACAAGGCAAGGAATTAACATCCCCATTTTAGAGATGAGGAAAGTGGGGTTCAATGAGGCAAGATGAATTGTCTATGGGCAGACCTTCTGATTCCTAGCCCAGTGCTCTTTCCACTACAGCACTCAGAGGCCTATAGTCTCCCAGTGGCCACGCCTCACACTGCTATTCTTGTCACCTCTATGTCCCAGGGTGAGCCCGGCTGCCCATCCTCAGTCCCCAGCAATCCTCTGATGTGGCTCTGCTATGTACTGTGTGCTGGCTGGCAATTAGCATCTTCCACAAAAAAACCTGTTCTCAGAAAGAAAAAGAGTGAGGACAAAACTCTCACCAGAAAAAGAAAAGAAAATCTATCATGAGACAATGCTCTTAAAGAACCCCACTTCCTTCCTGTTGTTTCCCCAGGGGTTCTCTAGGACTTCCGGGTGAAAGCCCAAACCTCTGAAGCTGACATTCGAGCCCCTCCATATTTGATGCTTCGCATCAAGGCAAGGAATTAACATCCCCATTTTAGAGGAACTCTTCTGTCCAGCCAGGCTGACCTCTTCTCCAGCATTTGAAACCACATTTATCTTTAACAGCACACTTTCTCCTATGCTATTCCCTCCATTTGACAGGGCCTCCTTTCCCTTATCTTTGACTAAATCCTGCCCAGGGGTGTTGATGCAGAGTCAAATCCCACTGGCTCCATGCCGCCATTACTGCAGGTTCAGCCCATGGATGGTGGGCCCATTCCGTGTCTATTTCATGCATCGAATTCCGAGAGATTGCTGATTGTAGCAGTCACAACTGATCTGATTGCAAGGGCCAGAAATTCAACTTGATCTGGCTAAGGCAAAAAGACAAATTTACTGGAAGGCTATTGAGGAAATTAATATACCAAAAAGAGGTGGGAAGATCAAGGACAGCTGGGCCTTAGGGACATTTGCAATCAGAGGCTCAAATGCTGCCGGTACTCTGTCCCTCTCTCATATTTGCTTCCCTTGGCATGGCACCTTTTCTCTCTCAGCTTCTTCCACATTCTGGGAAACATGGCAACAATAGTTCCTGTGCTGCACATCTCACAGGCTTCCTACCAGAGGATTTATGTTCTCTCCTCAATTTCATTTCACATATTTCTAGAGGAGCACTCTGATTGGCCTGCTTGCTTCAGACACCTGTCTCCAGAAAAATCTGGTATGGCCTGGGGCAGAATCACTTAAAATAGACCCTACCACTGGGGACCTTGGGCTGTGGGTCATTTCCAGAGGAGACAGGAAATTGCTGTGATCCTGGTAGCCTCCTATTGGTGTCTACTGTATTGACCTGTGGTCTCTCATGAATTGCTGCTTCATTTTGCATGCATCATCTCTCCTTTCCTGAGCAATTTTGACAGCTCTTTGAAAGCTGAGCCTAGGATCACGTGTTATCCTTCTAGAGTTCCCATGGTACTTACTATAGTGCTGGGCAACTCCATTTATTTACACAACCTCTTCTCTGACAACATCCTGTGCCAGGTGTTGTAGATGGATACTTGTTATCCACCCTGACTCTTGCCACAAACTACTTGCCATTCCCTGAAACCACTATGCCATTTCTCACCCCTGTGCCTTCACACATGCTATTTTCTCTATCCGGAATACCTTACCAATTCTTCTTCCCCTGACAAAAAAGCCCATTTGGTCTCCAAGACTCAGTCAATGTTATCACTTCTGGAAAGCCTTTCCTGACCACATCCTCTGGTCCCTTCATCACAAGGCTGGATGAAGTTCCCCTCCTCTCTGCTGCCACAGAACCCTTCATGACATTTACTGCCTATCACTGTGAAATGTAATCATTTACTTGTTGGTCTCTTGTACTAGGTGGGTGGTTCTCAAAGTGTGGTCTCTGGACCATCAGCATTACCTGGGAACTTGTTAGAAATGCATATCCTTAGGCCTCATTCCAGACCTAATGAATCAGAGACTCCAGGGGTACACCCAGTAATGTGTGTTTTATTGAGCCATCTAAGTAATTCTGATGCATGCTCAAGTTTGAGAACCACGGAGACAGGCACTCCCAGCAGTCTACATGGTCTAGCTCATAGTAAATGCTCAGTAAACTTTTGATGAATGAATTAATGGATCAATATTTCCTCCTCCATGTGAGGATTTTGGGATGTATTGTTTCTTCTTGCTTGCTTTTCAGGTACTATCAACAGGTAGATGACCGGTTTGTGTTCATTAATTAGAACATCCATTTATTTATTCATTCATTAGACTATCTAACAAACTTGAGATTCCAGAGTTGAATTCATACTGTTTGCCATAACAATGAGGTATATAGCTCTCCCAACCACCAGGAGTATTTTGGGAGCCATCTTCCATGGCTATAGGCCTCAACTTTATAAACGTGATAACTTCCATTGATGCGTTTTCAAAAGAAACAAGAAATCCAGAGAAAACCATGTACTTGCAGCTACTGATATCCTTTGAGCTTGGCATGATTTAAAAAAAATACCCTCAGTTAATTCTGAGTGCCTCCGAGTCATCTTTGCTGATAAAGCCTGGGCTTAAATTGTAAACAAATTAAAGACTGAAAACTTTTCTTCGGCACATTCTTTCAAGAAATTTATTGCTGTCTGTGAGCTACTTGGTTCCTTTCAGAGGGAGCAATTCTCTGTGCGCTGGGCTGAGCAGGGCGGCCCTGCACCTTGGCAAAGCCAAGTGGGAGTGTGTATGAGAGACTGAGCTGTCTCAATAGCCCAATGTTATGCTTTCAGCAAGCTTTTGAGAACAAAGTCTCTGTTTTTATTGCTCCCCTTGCCAGTAATCACGACTGGCTTCTTTCAGTGGGACATTCCATGCCTTTGCACTGAGTGCCAAAGCATGGCATCCCTGAGCACCCCAGGCTCCTCAGAGCGTCCTGAAATGAGGCCATTCTCGAGGCCACCCTCGCTCCCATTCTGCACACACAACCACATGCACAAACATTTTCTGATAATCCTTTCCTGCGTCCCAAAGAAGACAGTGAATGTAAAGCCCCCAAGAACAAATGTACTCTTTGTTATACTAACTTGTTACATTTTTTTCTTTTTAAAAAACTGTAAGTAATTAGTTTCTGGAAACTTGTTCTGCATTGTAATGTTCGAAACTTATGCCACAAACACAAAAAACTGACTTAAGGGAATGAACTGCTTAAAGCTTGGAGGTTAAGGTTAAACCCATAAAGATTAAAAGCATGAATTATGTAGAGAGGTTTCACCCGTGTGATATAAAATTGATATATAAAGCAATTCCCGAATGCCGCTCTATGGCTGCTTCACAGCACCCGGAGATTCATATTGAACATGCAGATTCGCCTGGAGTGTCCCAGTCAGTATGTAGTTCAGGAAATTGATATTTTTAACAATTGCCCCACGTAATTCCAGTGTGTAGCTACTGCTGCAAACGTCTGGATTAGATGATGTTCAACTTTCCTTCCAATGCAGAGTCTGTAATGTTTTGTATTACCACACACTTCATGATTCTCTCATTCTCTCTCCCTCTCTCTCTCTCTCTCTGTCTCTCTCACACACACACGCACACACACACACACACACACACACACTTCTATCCAAATAAGGGAGGTAATAGCAGCTTCGTCATTATACTGATTGTCAGAAAGCCTGGGTTATGGCCCCATTCCGGCCACACAATAGCTCTGTTACTTTGGATAAGCCATTAGCTCCCTCTTACTTCAGTTTCCTCATACACAAAACAAATAGTCTGTACTGTTAGATCCAATAGTGTGTTGATAAAAAGGAAAAATAAGAAGGCTTGATTTGTGGTGTTTGTCGCATTTGCCAATTTCCATGGTGTAAATAATCCCAGCTATCATGGCTGCTTTCAAGCTATCAACATGATGCCACTAACATAGAATTGGGAAGAGATGCATGCAATCTACTATTGCAAATTGGTACAAACTGGCTCCAACTCACCACTGACTAGATCTCTTCCAACCTTGAATCTCTATATTCCATTTTATTAAATTAGCGAATTAATAATGGTTGCATCTTTTCTTTAAAGAAAAAATCAGTCATTGATGCTGTGGAGAGAACTTGAGCTTTGTAGTCATACAGAATTAAATTCCAACTTCACCATTTAGAGTTATGTGATCTTGGACAAGCTAATTAATTTATGGGTCCTGGTTTCCTCATTTGTAAAACAAATAAACAAAACAACTCTTTTAGTGAGAAGTAATGAGTTAATGTATGTAGAGTGCCCAGCAGAGTGTCTGGCATCGGTAACATGCAAATAAATTAAACTAGAGAAGATAAAGCAAAGCAGTAGCAGTCATGCATTAGAAAGACCAGCACGAGGCTGAATATTCCACTCCATGTATAAGCCACATTTGCTTTATCTATGGATGGGCCTGGAAGACATTATGTTAAGTGAAATAAGCCATACACAGAAGGACAGATACTGCATGATTCCATTTCTATGAGGTATCTAAAGTAGCCAAACTTATAGAAGCAGAGAATAGAATGGTGGTTGCCAGGGACTGGGGGAGGAGGAGGTGGGGAATTGCTAATCAACAGGGATAAAGTTACCATTATACAGGGTGAATACTTTCTAGAGATATGCTGTACAACATAGTTAATATAGTTACATATATAGCTATATATAGCCTATGGTTAACAATACTGTATTGTACACTTCAAAACTCGTTAAGAGGGTAGACCTCATGCTAAGTGTTCTTACCACAAAAAAAAAAAGAGCAAGGAAACACATGAAATCTTTCAGAGGAGATGGCTATGTTTATTACCTTGTTTATGGTGATGGTATCATAGGTGTATGCATACGCCCAAACCCTTCAAAACATATACATCAAATATAACTTTTTAAAGTATTAATTATACCCCAATAAAGTTTTTAAAAAACACCAGCATTAGGCAGGAAAGATGTCCAAAGGGAGAATATGAAAGAGAGCTCACAATATAACTTGAGGATAATGATAACAGTTACTGTTTTATTGAGAAATTGCCATGTCCTAGGTGCTGTGCTAAGAGCTGTACATGGGTTATTCGATTTTAAAAGCACAGAAAGCTACAACTGTTATAAACTAAACTGTCACTTTAAAAAAGTAATTTAAATGTCTTAAAAGCTAGTTTCAGATTTGAGCTTCTACACAGGACAATTTGCAGGAGGATGAATCTAGAAGGAACAGGGATATGAAACCAATTTACCACAGTCTCGAGCTTTGTACTTTGTATTCAAGACAATTCATTTGTAAAGTCATTCAATGGACATCCACTATCTGCAAGATACCGAACAAGGCACTGGGGAAAGAGGGATGCAAATTTGAATAATACGGGGCTTTTATTAGTGAGAGACAGACTCAGGCATAAATCACATTGATTTAAGACTGACTCAAACCAACCATTCTCATGGTCCTTTAGACTGTCTGGATCTGAAGCTATTCACCTGGGCATCTTGTTCGCACTTTTTTGTTCTAAACACAGTATGCTTTCTTTCTAAACTACATGAGGCATGTTTCAATTGGTGTGTAGTGAAAAGACATCAAAGTTTGAAACACTATTTCTATCCTATTTACCAGCTCTAGCAGCCAGGGCAATTTCTGTCACTACCTTTTGTTTCCAGATTTTGTTTTATACTTGGAGCTCAATAAATATTTGCTATTGTTTTTAGTAACTTTTTCAAGTAAGTTGATACTAGCTCCTATAGTAAACAAATCCCAAAACATATCATGGCTCAAGCCTGATAGAAGCTTACTCACATAAATTCCAAAACAGGTCTTTCTCATTAGCAACTGGTTCTCTTTCACATGGTGATTGAGGGACCTAGGATCCTTCCATCTCATGGATCCACCATTTTCAATAAATGCAGTTCAAAGTCATCAGGCTCTGCTGCTTCAATCAGGAGAGAAAGAATCTGGAGAATCCAGTGTGGAAGATGTTATGGACCGGTCCTGGAAGGAGCACATATGACATCCTCTCATAATTCATTGGCTAGAACTCAGTCATACCACTACACTTAACTTAATGGGAGGCTGGGAAATGTAGAAATAAGAAGAAATGTTTTGGTGAACGGCTGGCCAGTCTTTATGAGAGTAACCAAATAACTCTTTCTTATTCTATTCTGAAGATTTCACCCAACATAACACCATGTGATATCCAGTCTATATATTCATTTTTCATCAATATTAACAGTATCAGAAATGTTCTAGGTGCCATAGTTTCATATTTGGGTACAAGTTTGTAGGAGAGAAGGTTTGAAGCAAACTTTCTCTCCTTCCTTGCCCTTGGTGAGTTTCCAGCATTTTGTTTTTGCTTTATCTGCCCTTCATCAGCTTCTATCCCATGGTACTCCTGTTTGGATGGTCTATTGTGTGGGTCTGAAATGCTAATAAAACAAAACTTGAGAATCAAGCTAGGCACTGAGAGTCAGAAATAAGTCATAAATCAGTACTGAGTTGATAGAAGCACAAAAAGGGCAGGAGAAATGTCAGAAGCCTATCTTGACAGGCAAAAAATAAGAATGTGCAAGTACTGAGGGTGGAGAAACCCAGGCACCATATCTCATGACAATGATTAGAAATCAAGGTACTTGCAGAAACTACCCAATGTCTCAGAGGCAGAACCAGAGTAGTGTTATTTTTATAATACAAAAGCAAAACACATGACCAGAAGGATTAGCAGATTTGTTAGCATTCTGTTTCCTTGGGAGACATTCTCCTAGCACTTTTACTTTATTCATATGAATCATCATAATTTGTAATTATACATGTTTTTTGATGATTTGTTTAATGCTTATCTTACCAACTAGACTGAAGACTATGTGAGGGAATGAACTTTATATTCATCAATGCTGAGCACAATGCTTGATACATAGTAGTAATGCTCAATAAATACTTGTTGGATGCCTTGATGGATGAATAGCTACATTATTATCTTGGTCCTAACACAAACTGAGTGACCTTCTAGAAGATTTTCCTCCAAACTTAACAATTTCTTCCTACTTAAAACTGCTTTTTCTCTTGTCTCCAGCCCAACTTCCCTCCCCTATTTCCTTTCCCATATCTTATAACTTCTATCTAGTCCTCTTCTTAGGCTTCTTTCTCTGCTCGTCTCCTAACTATTGAGTCTCCCAGAGTTCTGCTCTTAGGCCACTAGTCTTTTGTTCTAAATACTTTCCTGAGATGGTCTCTTCCAACCCATTAAGTTCTTTGTCGATAGCTCTGATTACTACATACAGCAAGGCAAGACCTTGCCCTCAAGTTTCAGATGATGTAAATTGCTGGGCATCTTCATTTTGAGTCTCAAGTTCATCATAACTAGAAGCAAACTCATCACATTTTCTTGAAAACCTGCTTCCGTTTCTGTGTTTTCTATCTGTGTTTTTATATGTGGAAGTGTTTTGCCCTCCCCACCCCCGTGCAAATATCTATCATAGCACTCAGCACATTCTATTGAAATTCTGCCTCCTTCTATAGGCAGTTAACAACTTTTAGAACAGGGGCTATGTCTGATTTATCTTTGTGCTCCTAAGACCTAGAATAGTATATGACACAGAGCTGGTGTTTACTGAAGCGAGTTCATGTATGAATATCATAATTATTCTTTCAGGTTCCTTAACTTGACCCCATGAAACTATATTTTATTTCTCACTGTTGTGTGTTATGACATTCAGTCAACCACAAAATTCCATGGATTCCACCTCTAAAATGTCTCATACGCTCCTCCTTTCCAATCGTTCTGCTCTTGTCCAGTCCTTCACCCAAACTATTATAATGGCCTCTTAAATATTGTGACTAAATATGATTTCTTCTCACTAATGTCTCCTATAAAATTCTCTCTTTATTCCTTCCTAATTAACAGAGGTTCATTGAGTGACTACTATTTGCCATGCAGTTTTCTAGACACTGGAGATAGGGCAGTGAACATGACAGAACAACTTCTCAATGAGTTTTCATTTGATTGGGGGACACCCAAAATTAATCAAAAGCCAAATATATCATACTTTTTAAAATTTTTTCCAGCCTTATTGAGATATAATTGACATATAACATTGTGTAGGTTTAAGGTGTAATGTGATGATTTGATATACATACATATTGTGAAATGATTACCACAATAAGGTTAGTTAACACTTCCATAACCTTGCATAGTTAGCAAATTTTTTTTTGTTAACTATAGTCATCATGCTGCACATTAGATTCCAGACCTTATTCATCTTATAATTGGAATTTTGTACACTTTGATCACCTTAACCCATTTCCCCCACCCTCCCATTCCTGGGACCCACCATTCTATTCTCTGTTTCTATGAGTTTTTTAGATTCCACATATAAGTGAGATCATACAGTATTTGTCTTTCTCTGTCTTATATCACTTGGCATAATGTCCTCAAGTTTCATCCATGTCATCACAAATGGCAGGAATTCCTTCTTTTTTATGGCTGAACAATAGTCCACTGTATATATATATACACACCACATTTTCTTTTTACCCATTCATCCATTGATGTGTGCTTATGTTGTTTCCATGTCTTGGCTGTTGTAAATAATGCTGCAGTGAACATGGGAGTGCATATATCTCTTCAAGATAGTGATTTTATTTCCTTTGGACATGTACCCAGAAGTAGGATTGCTGGATCATATGGTAGTTCTATTTTTAATTTTTTGAGGAACCTCCATATTGATTTCCATAGTGGTTTCACCAATGTACATTCCCATCAACAGTGTACAAGGGTTCCCTTTTCTCCACATCCTCACTAGCCCTTGCTATCTTTTGCTTTTTGATGATAGCCATTCTACCAGGTGTGAGGTGATATCTCATTGTGGTTTTGATTTGCATTTTCTTGACGATTAGTGATTTGGAGCACCTTTTGATGTGCCTGTTGGTCATTTGTATATCGTCTTTGGAAAAATGTCTATTCAGTTCTTCTGCCCATTTTTTAACCAGATTACTTGCTTTTAGCTTTTGAGCTGTATGATTTCCTCATGTATTTTGAATATTAACCTCTTATCAGATATATGGTTTGCAAATATTTTCTCCCATTCTGTAGGGTGCCTTTTTGTTTTGTTGATCATTTCTTTTGCTGTGCAGAAGCCTTTTAGTTTCATGTAGTCTGCTTATTTACTTTTGCTTTTGGTGCTTTTGCTATATTATATATTTTAAAACAGTGTTAAGTGGTAGGAAATAAAAATAAAGCAGGGTAAACAAATAGAGTTCCTTGAAGTGTGAGTTAGGAGACATTTAGATTGGTTAGTCAGGTAAGGTCTGTTTGAAGAACTAACGTTTGAAAAAGTAGAGGAGTAAACCATGTGAATATCTCTGGAAAAAGAGATCAAGACAGAGGGAACTGCAGCTGTAAATGTCCTTAGGTGGGAGCCTGCTTTGTGTAAGCCATGTGTCTGATGTGTAGAGGCAAGAGGTCATTAGGAACCAGTCATGTAGGACCTTGGAGACATTGAATGTTATTCTAAGCATGATTTCAGTTATTATAAAATTTTGAGTAGTGGAGTGCCATGATTTTATCTAAGTGTTAGAAGATGTCTGTGTGGTTAACAGAATGTAGGGATGTATATCAACCAGCCACTGACACAATAATACTGAGAAGCAAATCACTCCAAAACTCAGGGGCATACAAAATTTAGCAGTATGTCTTTCTGAAGTGTTTGTGGATTGGCTATGGGTTGGGCTCAAGCATACTCATGTCTCTCATCTTCTTTGAACCAGCAGCTACTCAAGGCATGTTCCTTTCATGGAAATGGCAGAAGCAGAAGAGGGCAAGATCAAACACAAACATATTTTGAGCCTCTACTTATGTCTCATGCACTAATAGCCTATTGACCAAACAAATTGCATGGTGCGGGGAAGAATATGCTTCTCATGGAGGTGAGGGGGATGGACGTGAAAATTTCACTTGCCAAAAATCCAGTCTATGCAAGATGCAAGTTGGAAACAGAGAAATGTGTCAGGCTATCACTGTAGTCCATTTGAAAGATGATGATCATTTGGGCCAGGAGCTAGTGTAAAAGTGGCAAGAAATGGATGGATTTATGATATAATTTAAAAGTAATGCTTATGGGAGTTAAAGATAAGTTTGATATAAGGGATAAGGAAATCACATATCACTCATAGGTTTTTTTATTTGAGCAATTTGCACCTAGAGGCGCCATTTACCAACCTAGGAAAGACTGAGGGAAGAACAGGCTCTTGACCTTGGACATGTTATAATTAGTGAAACCTATTAGACGTCCAAGTGAGGATGGTTATGGGACAGTTGGCTATATGAGCCTGGAAATTAGGAAAGAAAGTAGAACTGGAGATAAACATTTAAAAGTCATAAGCGTCTAGATGTAATCTAAAACCCTGAGACTGGAAGAAATGATTCCCAAATAATCTTCCAAACCCAGCTATGGTCCTGCACGTCCCTGACGTTTCCACTCTCATCTGCTGTTTCTCACATCCTTACACATTATCTAGAGGAGACTAACTTCACATTCTCAAAATGTGCCTGCCCTTTCACATCTCCTCAACTTTGTGCATGTTATTCTTTGTGTGTGGAATGCCTTTTTGCTCACTCTTTTCCAGTTGATAGTCCGTTTTTGCAAGATCAGGTTCACATGACACCTTCTCCATGGAGCCTTCGAAAATACCTATATCTGAAATTGACCTTTGCTGCTCCCATTGTTCTTTGCTTAAATATCAACTACAGGAGTTCTCACATCTAGCTTTCTATTAAAGCCCAATTGACTGAATTTCCCCAAACTGCTTTCCATAGCTCCCCTCACACTTCCAATAGACACATCTAGGGATCTGCATAACAGTTTTGAAAACCACTTTTTCAGTCTCAAACCCCAATTTTACAGATGGAAATTTAGGCTCATAGATCGTAAAATACAGGTTCAAACATGTACTAGCAATTAGTCCTATTTGTCCATGTGGCTGTATCATCTATTAGAATGTTACCTCTCTGAGGGCAGGAACCTGATCTAAATCAAATTTTCTCTGCATACCTCCTAGCTTCTGCAAATTATTGGTGTTGTATAACATTTTTGTTGAGTTTGAATTTGGATTATCTCCATAGACTATAGAGATACCATCTTTCAGTTGTCTTTCTAGGATAGCCAACATAGAGACCCAGTGGACGATCGCTGCAATGTGAATGTGTTATTGGCAGAAACTTGCTATACATCGGTTTACTGTAAAGAACGTTCACTGCCCTGCGAATAAAAACCAAGGCAAAAACCAAATGTTTTACTTCTCCTACATATTTATTCTCCTATATTTTCACCACTCAGAATTCCTGGCTATGGATAAGGCATGCTACACTGAGATTTTTTCAGCTATATTGACATATAGTTTACAAATAAAATTTTAAGATATTTAAGGTGTATAGTGTTACACTGAAATTTTAAAGAAAAATTGAAACAGTAGAAATTATAAATAATCTGTCATTTCTCTGAATCAAATAAGTGTCTCTCTGAGCAGGTAGTGACTCAGAAAGCAAACTGCCACAGTGCCAGGAATTACCTTTTCTTTGGGGTGGAGGATATGGAGCCATCGGCTCCAGGCTAGCAGTGGAAAAATAATATACCCAATAGGTTAGAAGGCCATTTCAGAGAAGGGGACAATTGCTTAATAATAGAAATCTGTGAAAGATGCATTTTAAAGGATATTTTAGAGAAGTAGAAATTCTCTAGTTGAAAAAATGCCAGGGGCCGCCCTGTGGCCGAGTGGTTAAGTTCAGTAGCTCCACTTAAGTGGCCCACGGTTTCGCCAGTTCGGATCCTGGCACTGCTCACCAAGCCATGCTGAGGCAGCATCCCACATAACACAGCCAAAAGGACCTACAACTAGAATATACAACTACTTACTGGGGGCTTTTGGGGAGAAGAAGAAAAAAAAGGAAGACTGGCAACAGATGTTAGCTCAGGTGCCAATCTTTAAAAAGAAAAAATGCCAAATTTTAAATACAATGTAAATTTGCTTCAGAATGTTTTTATTGGTTTCTTGATAGTGTAAGTACATGAGTGGATTTTATTCAAAACATAGTAATGATCTTATGCTGATGTTGATATTTACCCAA
The DNA here is from genome assembly GCF_021613505.1 of Equus quagga. Taxonomy (NCBI): domain Eukaryota; kingdom Metazoa; phylum Chordata; class Mammalia; order Perissodactyla; family Equidae; genus Equus; species Equus quagga. The sequence goes on from NC_060276.1 coordinate 7,994,323, forward strand.
TCATTTCATAATGAAGAGGAGACAACATTGCACTGGAAGGTGGGGGAACCAGCTTCTTGTCTCAGCGATGCCATGAACCAGTATATGATGTTGGGCAAATCGCTTCACTTACTTATGTATTTTCATCTATCCATCCAGTCATTAATAAGTACCTACACTGTATGGTATTAGTAATAATAATATTGTATAAAAATTTTGGTTACAATCTTTTTGATTCTAACAATTATGTACTCTGACTAGCTTAAGTGAAAAAGGAAGCATTATTATAAGAATTCTAGGGTGTCTCTTGGAGCCAAAGTGCTGGTTGCAACCAAGCCTCAGCAATGACCTAGAACTAAGGGCTGGGAAAAGCTTCAGGAGTTTCTTTCTCTCTGCCTGTGGCTCTACACCTTTCTGCATGTCTGTATCCTTTAGTCAGAATGAAATTAGAATTGTATTCCCAGCTCTGATTTATCTAGGAAATGATCATTTGCACATACGGTGTCAGAAGCCTATCTCTGGTTCGATCAACTGTGGCCTGTGAGGAGGAGTGGGGTGGGGGTATTGTGTTGTATTGTATGAGCACATTTGCTAGGAGCCCTACTCCTGTAACTATGTGGACGAGAGGTGGCTGCGGGTGGCTGAGTGAGTACTGAGATTCAGTTCCCAGGAAAGAGAGAGGAATTGAGATGTTATGGTAGGCAGAATAATCCCTACTCCTAAAGATGTCCATGTCCTGATCCCTAGAATTTGTGAATATGTTATGTTATATGGCAAGAAAGAAGGAAGGTTGTAGATGGAATCATGGTTGTTAATCAATTGACTTTGATATAAGGAGATTATTTTGGATTATCTGGGAAGGCCCAATGTAATGAGAAGGGTCCTTATAAGAGAGAAGCAGAAGGTCAGAGTCAAAGAGATTTGAAGATTACATGCTACTGGCTTTAAGGTAAAAGGGCCATGAGCCAAGAAATGCAGGTGGCTTCTAGAAGCTAGACAAGCCAAGGAAATAGATTTCCCCTTAGATCTTCCAGAAGGAATGTAGCTCTGCCAAAACCTTGATCTTAGCCCATTGATACCCATTTGGTTCTTCTGCTCCCCTTACAAACCTGTAAAATAACAAAATTATGTTGTTTAAACTGCTAAATTCTAGGTAATGTGTTACAGCAGCAACAGGAAAGTTACATAGAAGTTAATTCAACATTATCCCTGTATATTTACTTAGAGATGGCACATTGAGTCAGAGCAAAATATATAATTGTAAACTATTCTAAATCTATGGAAAGAAATGAATTTGTTATAGCAAATAATAAAAATGCCAATCTCTCACAGCTATAGTTTCTTCATTGATTTAACAAATAATTATTAAATTGTTGAACCTACCATGTGCTGGCACCATGCCAGACATTAGAGGGAACAGCATGAAATGGGGGATGCCGAATAGGCATCAGGGAAATGAGTCTTAGAACCTCGTCTAATCATACACAACCTGGAGGTCAGCCCAGACACGAAATCTACTGCACACACATTCATATTCAACAGGATAGTTTATGCTTTCCCTAGATGAACGCAAACTATCCAGAACCATGTTGCAATCATTTTTCTATACATTGACATGTCCATCTTTCGTTCACTGTTGTAATAAAGAATTCAATTTATTCTAACTTTTTAAGGCTATATTTCACCAGAGTATTAAACTCTTTATCCTCAAATGCTCTGATGATTAAAATAGCATAAACTAGGGAGAGAATTTAAAATTAATATTAAACATATAACTTCTGAAGTCTCTTTCCAGTGTGTATAAATTCCTGCTTAAATGTGTATGCACTTTTGGTGGTTTACTACTGCTGAATTCCAAACCACACTTATACACTAGGTGCAAATGGATTTGGAGATTTTTTTATATCCCCCCAAAATTAGTTATTTTTGATAAGAAGTTCACGTTTGCATACCTCAGTCAGTCAGTCCATCAAATCTACTTATTTCCTACAGCAAAATGTTTTCAACAAAGAGAATCTATGAAAACATAAAAGTTTAGATGTGGCTGAAAATCATGATCCAGTCAATTCTTGCTCCTATCTTTCCACATTAGACTTTCTCTTTCAGTGAGAACTTCCTATTAAAAGTGTCTTTTATAGAGAGGTTGAGCAATGTACCTTTAGCCAGGCTTCTATCATGACACCAGCTCCCCAAACACCTCCCAGATATTTCTGGGCTGCCGATGGGGGTCTTATGCATTCAGGGTCACCTCTGCCTCAGAGCTCCTGCCCGCACATTTGCTGTCCCCTTCTGTATAAGACTGATCTAGTGATGAACCTCAGCCTATTCCTCAGTTGCCACATAGATGTACACATACAAACTTTACTCACACAAAATATATACTAGTATGATAGATTTCACAAACCGGATTGGATTGGGAGGGCACAGACGAGTAGTATACCTTACAGCAACACAAACAATGTCAAATTTGACATTGAGGCATCCTAGATTGTATTAGTTTCCTATACTTATTGCTGCTGTAACAAATTGCCACAAACTTAGTGGCTTAAAAAAATATTTATCCTATACTCCTGGAGGTCAGAAGTCTAAAAGCAGTCTCACTGAACTAAAGTTAAGCTGTCAGCAGGTCTGGTTCCTTCTAGAGGCTCCAGAGGATAATCTGTTTTCTTGTCTCTTTCAGCTTCTAGAGGCCGCCTTCCTTCCTTGGCTCATGATCCCTTTCCCCATCTTTAAAGTGCTTCACTCTAACCTCTGCTTCTTTTGTTTCATCTCTTTTTCCTGACTGTGAATCTCTTGTCTCCCTCTTATAAAGACTCTTGTGATTCCATTGGGCCCACAGGATAATTCAGGATAATCTCCCTATCTCAAGATCCTTGACTTACTCACAACTAAAAAGTCTCACTTGCCATGTAAGGTAACATAGTCACAGGCTCCGGGGATTAGGATGTCAACATCTTGGGTGGTTATTATTTTGTTGACCACAGTGATATGAAAATTTTAAAAGGTTCTTTTACCTTCCTACTACCAGAGAATTTTTACTGCCTAGTTCAATTTACCTGATCCCTCAGCCTCAGGCACCTTAATAGCTCCCCTCTCCTCTTCTCCTCCCTTTAGTTTTCCTCTACACCCCGTCTCTTCTCCTGGATTTCCTAGATAACTTCAAAATTGTCTTACTTTATTACACATAGCCATTTGACTCTGTTTTGCTATTACAAGCTAACTCCAACTCAGGCCTACCTCTGCTCATCCAAAATTATCAAAGTGCTGAGCACAACAGCAGAGTTTCCCATTTAACTGGAATGACTTTCTCTAGAAACAATGATTGTAAAAGGAAAAAACTATCCTTATATTTTGTAGAGCATTGATATTAAGGCCCAGGCAACTCTTCCCTATTATAGTCAGCTCAGTTGGTCAATATATGAGTTGTGAAAATTTGCCTTTTCCTTGATATCAGGATTGTTTCTTAGTCTCTTACCCTTGGGCTTACGAGCAAAAGTGAGTCCTTCTTCCTAAGGCCCAGTAAATAGTCTGCTAATGTCAATAATGGTGGTGACCCCAGTTTGTTAGAGCTTGCCTCCTACTACGAGGTCTTTCCAGAATAAGAACAGCACCCTTCTAACCAAGAGGCTTCCCCAGGCCTATTTTATCACACTGACTGGATAGGAAGGAAGAGAGAGAGAGAATCCAAAGGGAATTCTTATGGGTTGAATTGCGTCCCCCCAAATTCGTATCTTGAAGTCCTAATCCCCAGTATCTCAGAATGAGATCTTATTTGGAAATAAGGTCTTTGCAGATGTAATCAAGCTTAGATGAGGTCATTAGGGTGAACCTTTAATTCAATATTATTGGTGTATAAAAAGGGAAAATGGCCATGTGAAGACATAGACACAAAGGAAGAACGCCATGTGATGAAGTAGGTAGAAGCTGGAGTGATGCAGCTGCACACCGAGGTGCGCAAGCATTGATGGTCACCACTAGCACTAGCCAGGAAGAGTCAAGGAAGGATTCTCCTCTGCAGGTTTCAGAGGAGTCATGGCCCTGCCGACAAGCTGATTTTAGACTTCTAGACTAGAACTATAAGATAATACATTTCTGTCGTTTTAAGCCATCCAGTGTCTGGTACTTATTATAGCAACCCAGGAAACTAATACAAGAGTCAAACACAGAAAAGCGAGCTTTTGACTTCTGAGCAACTCTAAATTCTATTAAGTATGTGGCCTGGGCATATCTATGTCTCACTCCTCCTTGTGAGGGATGAAATGGGGCTGAGGAACCTTGAGCTCCCTCAGAATCTTTGATTGGTCACGTAACATTTGCATCTTGTTTTATATGTTAGCTCAATGGCCTCTGATCAGATCTGTGATCAATCTGGTACATTTTGAGACTATCTGAAACATCCAGCTCGCCTCTTGGTGAAACTGCTTCCTCATTCTTTAGTGCTACTCTTATGAATCTACCTCAGACCAACAGGAAAAGCATTTCAGCCTCTCAGGACCTTTACTTGGTGAGGTATTTCTCTAAGGAGCGTCTGAAATATTCCTGACAATTTTATAATTAAGTTTTCTCCTAAGGACAAAATGCATATTAAGTAAAAAAAGCAACTTCTATTCTTTCTATTCATTAATTACGCTCAGCTGGTATATCCAATCACATTCAACATATGAGGCTATGTAATGTGCATTAGGTTGTAATGTACCATCTCAGTGATATTATAACATCCAAAATATATCATAAATCTATGAAATTTAATACCTTCTTCATTTATTATCAATTCCAATGACTGTGTTCACAGATCAATTAAATTTCCAAATAGAAGAAAGAACATCTTTCCCAGGATTTTTGTGGTTGCTGTTCTCTTCTATCCTAAAAAGAAGAGTTTTAGTCAAGTGTCTTGATAAAGCCCACGTATCCTCTTTAGCGTCTGCAGCCTTAAGAAGCTTTTCATGAACTGATATAGTTCCTTTGATACCTGCAAGGCCTCATGATACAAGGTAAATTTATGAGTCAATAGCTTTTCTATATACAAGCAATGAACAATTCGAATTTGAAAGTAAAAGATAATATTATTTGTAGTAAAAACAAAAAAAGAAATTCTTTGGTTAAGGTCTAATAAAGTATGTGTAGGATTTATATGTGGAAAACTACAAAACTCTCGTGAAAGAGACTACAGATCTAAATAAATGGAGTGACATTTTGGGTTCATGAATTGGAAGATTCAATATCACTAAGATGTCAATTTTTTTTTCAAACTGACATATAGATTCAACACAATTGCAATCAAAATTCCTGCAAGCTATTTTGTTGATGTTGATAAACTGGTTCTAAAATTTATATGGAAAGACAAAGACCCAGAATAGCCAACACAATAGTGAAGAAGAATGTTGGAAGACTCACAAGATCTGATTTCAAGACTTACTATAATGCTACCATAATCAAGACCACAAGTGTAGGTAAAAGTATAGACAGGTAAGTCAATGGAATAGAATAGAGAGCCCAGAAATAGATGCACACAATACAGTCAGTTGACTTTTATCAAAAATATAAGGCAATTAATGGAGAAAGGATAGTCTTTTCAACAAATGGTCTGGAGCAATTGTGCATTAATATAAAAAAATGAATCTAGACACAGACCTCACACTTTACACCAAAATTAACTCAAAATGGATCATGGACATACATGTAAAATGAAAACTATAAAACTTCTAGAAGAAAACATAGGAGAAGATCTACATGGCTTTGCATTTGATGATGAGTTTTTAGATACAACACTGAATCCATCATCCAAGAAGGAAAATAAATTTAAAACTTCTGCTCTGTGAAAGACACTGTTGAAAGAATTAAAAGATAAGCCACAGACTGGGAGAAAATGTATGCAAAGATATATATGATAAAGGACTTGTATGCAAAATATACAAATAACTCTTAAAATTCAACTATAAGGAAGCAAACGACCCAATTTAAAAATGAGCAAAAACAAGCCAATCCTGATGGTCTAGTGGTTAAAGTTTGGCACTCTCACTGCTTTGGTGGCCTGGGTTAATTTCCCAGTCACCAAACCACATCACTCGTCTGTCAGCTGCCATGATGTGGTGGTGGCTCACATAGAAGAACTAGAATGACTTACAACTAGAATATATAACCATATACTGGGAGCTCAGGGAGAGAAAAAAAAGAGGAACATTGGCAACAGATGTTAGCTCAGAGTGAATCCTTCCTTGCAAAAAAAAAAAAAAAAACCCAACACCTTGGGTTTCCATGAGGAGAGTCTTTTCTTAAATACTCCTGTATTCTTGCCCCACCCTTTGTTCTCCTCCATGGAAACGGAGTGAGTTACCTGAATGATAAGTTTGACAGAAGAAAGTGCAAATGTAGCTTGATTCCTTTCTCCATCCTTTCTCTTTTGGATCTTACTGCAAAGAGAATGTGCTCTGGACCATTTTACTTATGCTGGAAGCTTAGCGGCAAACACTTGCTCTTGGTGCTAGTGATTAAGGGGTGTTTATGGTAGTATCTGATTATTCTGCTCAGCCTGATATTCTGAAAGGAAAGTCTTAATTCTGGGATTCAATGTTTAGAAAATTGTTGCTGAACACTTAAGCTACGAAGTACAACTCAGCATTTATCAATAATGATGATGCTATTTTCATCTTTATATGTTTGCCCCATCTCAATTTGTTTAGTATTCAGAAAGGAAGATGGGTGCTATTAATTTCTACTATAATGACAACAAAGGATGTATAAGCAACTCCAGAATTTTGGCCACAAGGAATAGATGGATAAATAGATTGTAGCTGGGTTATTACTGAGCTCAAGAGAGGTTTTTGCTGCATTTAGCAATGTCAAGATGGAAAGTATACTAAAGCATGTTTGTAAGCTGATAAGAATAGTCCAATAAAGAGGCAGAGCTAATTTGCTGGACAACTGTAGGAGAAAAGTTTCTGGAAAATGAGAGGGGATGGAATCCAGGGCTCTAGTGAAGAGAAGTTTGTCCTTTGTAGGAGGAGTGATAGTTTCCTTACTGTAATGTGGGAAGAGTACATAAGCAGATCAACATGTAGATTTGTGGGTGGTTGTTGGATGATCCCTTCGATTTCTCAATTTATCATGTGGTAGCTAAAATTTATCATCACAGTAGCTAACAGTGATAGTATAACAGAAGGTATGAAAAATCTGAGGAAAGAGAAGTTATGAAATAGTAATTTTAAGTTGTGGAAAGACAAACTCCTAGGGAGCCTGGTAGGATTATTGGTCAGGAGTTTCTCATTCAATATTTTTATTATACAATAAAAGTAAACACAATCAGCTCAGTTGTGTAATTTTTTCCAGAAACAATCAACTACATAGATATAGGTATAAAAAAGGTAAACTAGTAAAGTTCATCCAGAGTCTGGTGTTTTCCATACAAGTTTGACAGAAGAGGGGGAGCAAAGGATTGGAAGTTATTGGTAAAGGATTGATTATAATGATGAGTCTATGAAATGAAGAATAGGCTGTATATAAAGGAATATGGACAGAGAGGTGTTGATGGAGAGTGAAATTGGTGGAACTATTGGGTTGGTGGTCTTAAAGAAGTAGAAAAATTACGAAGTGGTGGTACTTATACGTGAGTTAGAAGGTTAAGAGGTGTTGGTCAGAAAGTGGCATGCATCATATCCAGATTTTAAAGGTAGTGTTGCTTCTGGCAAAGTCTAGGATCTACAGTATGACTATGGAAAGACTGAATTAAGAGGACTTAAAAATAAAGTTAATTTGGGATGAGTAAAGCAAGGAATTTTGAGGCCAGAGTGTTAGGCGGGTCATCCATATAGACAGTGAAGTTACCTAGAGAAATGACAAGAATTGAGGTGGAGAGGAAGACAGTGAACAAGAAGCTAAAATCTTCCCTGAAAAAGTGGATTGACAAGGAAGTAATGGGAAATGACAGGGACAAGAAAGGAGAGCGATGTGCTTGAATGGCACGAACTCCAAAGCAGCAAGAGTGGGAGAACAAATCACTGCAGGTTAGCAAGAGAGAGCAAGGGAGCTGGCTACCCTGTCTCCCATTCTTGAGGTGCCCAGAGTATGAGAAAAGCAGCGATAACAAACAAAAACAGACAAATAAAACACAGCATCTGCTTGACAGGGCTAAAAGGGAAGTTATGCATTTAGATAAGACAAGGCTGAAAGCAAAAGGATGGAAAAAGATAGTCCAGTCAATGCAAGTCGTAGCCAAAAGAGAACAGGAGTAGGCATACTTATATCAGACAAAATAGACTTTAAGTCAAAAATTGTCACAAGAGACAAAGAAGGATATTATATAATGATAAAAGTTCAATTCACCAGGAAGATATAACAAGGATGGGAGTTGGGTCATATAAGACAATGTAATAAGCAGCACGGGGATAAGAGCATAGTAATAATGGATTACCACGGGCCTTAAAGTTCTGGTGATATATGAGGTTCAGATATGTCCTCTGACAGTTCAGCTTCACCTCCTATTGGAAGGATGGAATCAACATTAGCTGACATGGGGAAGACGGTGAGGGAAGAGGGAATCAGAAGTTGAGTGGGAATGTGGATGGGAATCAGAATTTGGTTTGTGATATCTATTAGATTTCTAATTGGAGATGTTGATTGGGCATTTGTATGTACAAATCTGGAGTTCAAGAGAAAAGATGTGAGCTGGAAATATCAATTTGGGATGAATTACTAAATAGATATTAATCAAACCCACAAAACTGAATGATATCACATGGGGAGTCGATGTGTATAGAAAACAAACAATGATGTCCAAGGAGTTAGCCTTACAGCATTCTGACATTTAGATGTTGTAAAGTTTAAGGAACCAACAAAAGAGACAAAGAATGAGTAAGTGGCCAGTGTGGTAGAAGGTAAACTAGGTGAGTGTGGGATCCTGGAAGCCATGTGAAGAAATTGTTTCTGGAGGAAAAGTGATCAGCTATGTCAAATCCTGCTGCAATTAGCAATAACATGTGGATCAAGAAATGACCATTGGGTTGAGCAATGTGGAGGTCATTGCTGACTCTGACAAGGGAAGTTTAGGTGGAGTGTTAAGGGAAAAAGCCTGTTTGGAATGGTTGAAGAGACAATGAGAGAAGAGAATTTGGAGATAGTGAGTACTAATGAATCTTACGAGTTTTTATTTTTAAGGAAAGGCCTGTAGTTGGAGTGGAAAGTGGAGTCAAATGAGGGTTAGCTATTTTTTTTAACATGGGAGAAATAAAAGCATGTTTGTATGCTGATTGGAAAGATCCAGTAAAGGGGGTGGGGTGTTGACGATGCAGGAGAGAGAAGACAAGCAATGTCCTTGAACAGGTGAGAAGGTCAGAGATCTATTGCCCAACTAGCCTTAGTTAGGAGTTTGGGCAGCTCATCTATGGAAACCAGAGGGAAGGCAGAATACAGGGGCCCAAATGTAGGTAGGTAGGTAGGTAGATGTGGTTGTGGAAGATTTTGAAAATTCTCTTCTGATTGCTTCAATTTTCTCATCGAAGTAGGAATTAAGGTAATGGATGAGGAGTGAGGATTAGAGAGATGTTAGGGGTCTGAGTAGAGAGGAGGCAGTGTTAAAGTCTCATCTAGGGGAGTAGAGAGGGGATGAACTAGGGATACCTACTGTGGTTATCCAGCAGCATTCAGGGCCCACTTGAAGTGTATGGTCATGAGTTCAAAGTGAGACCACTTTGCATGGTTTGTGTTTTCTCCAGCTATATTCAGCTGTATTGGGGGAGAAAAGCAAATGCTCTTTGCTGCTCCGTGAAATACTGAGCTGGATTCTTTATCTGGTGGCTAAACTCGAAGTGCTGGATTGCCTTGGAAAATGCTCAGAGCTGTGAACAAAAGTTATATCCTTTAGCTTCTAAATTCAGGGAACTGTCATTTAGGGGGTCAGATTATTCTAATCCTCCCCAAGATGGGAATGAAAGTAAGTTTGTTCAACAGCTGCCAAAAAGGAGACTAGCAAGTATAATGATGTCCTTCTCCTCCTCTCTGAGTGACCCCCCCTCCTCAACACCAAAGAATCCCCTTAACAATCTTGAGCTACTTCTTCATAGAGGGGTTGGATCTGCAATCTGTCTCAAATTCACACCACCTCGGAAGTCAAACATATACCAGCACTGTCAGCTGTGGGATAAGGGTAGCAGAGAGGAAACAGAGTAGCCTAAGAAATCAAGGGAAGACAAAGACTTTTCCCATTTCTGCAAAATTTGGCATGGAGGGCTCCAGGAAGTAGCCAGGGGCTGGGCTGGCTTGCCAGATCCTTCCAAGAATCCACCCAGTTGGATGAAGGGATTTCAATTAGAAGTTGTGGGGTAAACCACAAACTTGGGGTAGCAGTTGTGAGTCTGTACGATAATTGGTATCAGAAGGCGGTGGAGAGGGTCCCTAGCGGGTGTCTACAAACCATTGATCGTTCCATGCAAAATCAATGGCTTTGGACAAGCTTTGTTTTTTCCATTCTTGGATAGACCACACTGAGCAATAGTTACAGACATCTGCAGATGTGCTGCAGCGGCGTCACACTGGGGATGTGGAGAACCTCCATCAGATTCCACCAGCTACCTCCTCTACTCTCACCCCACCCCTGCCCTGTCAACCACTTTCAGGCGATAGGCATTGTTATGAGTTGAATTGTGTCACCCCCAAATTCATATGTTGAATTCCTAACCCCGAGTACCTCAGAAGGTGACCTTATTTGGAAATAGGGTCATTGCAGGTCTAATCAATTAAGATGAGGTCATACTGGAGTAGGTTGGGCCCCTGATTCCATATGACTGGTGTCCTTATAAAAGGGGGTGGGCCTGGCCCAGTGGCATAGTGGTTAAGTTTGTGCACTCCGTTTCGGCGGTCCGGGGTTTGCCGATTCAGATCCTGGATGCGGACCCACACACCACTCATCAAACCATGCTGTGGTGGCATGCCACATGGGAGAGCTAGAACCACTTACAACTAGGATATACAACTATGTCCTGGGGTTTTGGGGAGAAAAAAGGGGAGGGGGATTTGGAACAGGCACAGATATACAGGGGAATGCCACGTGAAGAAGGCAAAGATTGGGGTGATGCTTCTACAAGCCCCACAATGCCAAAAATTGCCAGAAACCACCAGTAGCTAGAGGAGAGGAGTAGAACAGATCTTTACCTCACAGCCCTCAGAAGGAATCAACCCTCCCAAACCTTGATCTGAGGCTTCTATTTTCTAAAACTGTAAGACAATAAATTCCTGTTGTTTAGGCCACTCAGTCTATGGTACTTTGTTATGGCGGCCCTGGCAGACTAATACAGGGACTTTTAATCATTTTTGTCTTTTGAAAATTGGAGCAGAACCATGGGAAGAAGAAAGGGAAAATACCTGCATGAAGGGGAAGCACTGAGGTTGTGAACCTGACAGTGACTTGCATCTGATTGCATATTTAACCAAGAAATACTAAATTTTAAACCAGAAGTATCTGAAGCATTATGAGGTTGAACTGGAATGGAATAAAATAAGTTGTCTTCTCTGGGCAAAGTGGGGGTTCAAATCTAAGAAGAGTATGTGCAGTTTTGTGAATAGATCAAACTGTACACTTTTCCCTCTCAAAGCAGGTCTGGCTCCAGATGACTGTTTCTCTTGTATGATACACTGCTCAGGATAAGCCTTCCAATGGTGCGTGTGTATGTGCGTATGCATGTGTGTTGAAAGGTGGGTCGTTCTGAAGTGTCAGCCGATTTATGGCCAATTATATCAAAGCATATTAGCCAAGTACCACTGAATATTTGAAAAACAACCAAAATGATTTTTGTAATATTCTGTAAGTCTTGGTAAGTCCAGCTTAGCAAGACTTTAGCTGTTTTCTCAACTAAACACCTGTGGCATTCACACAGTTCAAAAGAAAGGTTACACTCCACACGAGGTTTAAATCTGCTTCATAATTCTCAAAGATGTATTGGGCAAATCATAGATGCCTGTGTCGACTGCATGAAAATTGACTATATCTACGAGATGTGTTGTTTATACGTGATTATGTGGGCAAAATTCATTTTCCTTTAAAGAAGTAAAATTGTAACAAAAAAGCAACATAGACATTTTCAACCCTGGATGAGAAGAAATTATGGGGGTGTTACAATTATAGCTGTCTTGCAGTTCTGAAAATGCCTCCGTTAAATGCCGAGTACTCTAATATAATGACCCTAACCCATCCTCATATGCATTGCAAATAATTCTCTTCACATAGATGCTTCCTATATGCTGTTTTATAGACAGTTTTTCCAATTCATAATAACTTAACTAACAGTTTTGTATCAATATACAGAAACTGTTGAAAATGTGGGGCTTTTATTTGGGGAAGTTTTGCACAAATTGAGGGGGAAATATTATATAACATCACAGTACGTATATTTGTAGTACTAAAGTACCTATTTGATTATCATAAGGAATGAAAACTATACATGTATTCCACTTTAAACATATTAATGCTGGATAGAATTGCTGAGTGGAAAGAATTCTTTATGTGAAGATAATGGTCTAGTGTTTTCCCTACCAGAAACTGGCTGTGAAACTTATCTCCTTGGTGTCTCATTTGCTGCACTGATAAAACAAATGGATTGCACTAGGTAAAGTCCAAGTTGTCTTCCAGTGCCAAAATTCTAAATTCATTCAACAGATGTTTATTGCCTAATGTGTACAAGGCACTGTGCTAGTAGGCACTGTGCTAGTAGGCACTGATAATATGCTGGTAAACAAAACATAAAAATCTCGGCCTTTGTGTAAAGAAAAAGTTGCTAGTGCTCTTCTGGTCTCCAGAGTCTGTCCCAACCCTCCCTTCTCTGTCTTGTGCCATTTGAGTCATTTTCTTAGATCGTGCTTTTGACCAAGCCCCTCCAATACTCAAGACTTGTAAGGGTCTCGATCAATTGCAGAGTATGTTGCAAATTCTTTAATTAGGTATTCCTTACCCAAAGTGACCTGACCCAATACTATGTTAACAATCTCATTACTTCAGAGGAAGCATTGGGTAGTAGGAAAAGAAGTGATCCAGGAGTCCAAAGCCCTGAGTTCAGGTCCTAGTGCTCCCACTCATTAGCTTTATAACTTTGGGCAGGGCATATAAATTCTCTGAGCCTCCATTTCCTCATTTGTAAAATAAGAACGCCAATAATCTAGCCCCATAGAGCAATATGCAAGCAATAAATCACACAATAAATCACACACAATAAATAAATAAAAGGATGAAAGTATCTCGTAACTATTAAGGTAAAGTGGGATAGTGGAAAGACTGTGGATTTTGCAATCACTTAGAACTAAATTTGAAATCTTGCCCAGCACTTTATTAGCTTTGTGACTTTGAATAAGTTAATTAATATCTCTGAAGTCCTTGTCTATAAAATTGGATCAAAATAGCTATTTTGCATGGTTATTATGAGTGCCTAAATGAGACAGTGTAAGGAAAATACTTGACAGTTAATGGGTAAATAGGTGATCATTGAATAGTAGCTATTACTAAGGCAGTTAGTATATATTTTAATTCTGCAGAGAGAATGAATTGTATAGATACTATGATCTTACTAGTTGACAAATTAGTTCAAACCTTCCTCAAGAGAAATCACATAATATGTTTTGGGGGGGGTGAAGGGAGGAGGGAGATTATGACAGATTCCAACTGGAACCATGATGAATTGCAATTCATATTCTGAGGTCAGGCTGATCTCATAGGACCATTAAGTAGCAGGAGATAGTCCACACACAGAAATGCATAAGAAATAAAAAGATTCAGGAGATTGATTTGGTAGTATTTGGTAGAGTTGAACATGCATAAACTTTACGACCTAGTAAGTCTACTCCTAGATATGTACCCTGGAGAAATTCCCATGCATGTCCAAAATGGAGTAGGAACAAGATGCTAATTGTGGAGTTGTTTATAAAAGTGAAATATTAGAAAGAACTTAAAAGTCTATCAATTGAAGGGTGAATAAAATAATCATGATTTAAATAAGATATATACCGCAGCGAAAATGAGTGAACCATATCACTTACGTATCAATGATTGATTATCTTCAAAAACACAATGTTGAATAAAAAAATAAGATGTGTAGAATAGTATTTATAGCACAATATCATTTATGTAAAGTTTAAGAACTTACAAAACAATACTATATAGTATTTTAAAGCATATGTGTATATGTGGTAAAATTTTAAAGACACGAAAAGGAGAGAGAATCACCAAATTCAGGACAGAAGCTAAGTCTGGGCAAGATGTGTGTGTCGGGAGGAGGGGATGAGGAGACTGAATCAGGGTGAGTTACAACAGGGAGCTTCACCTGTATTTGCGATGCTCTGTTTCTTAAGTAGATGGTGGGTACATGGCCGCTTTTACGTTATTTTCTATACTGTGTATATATCTGAATTATTTTGTAATAAACACTGAAAAGAGTATGATAATAAAGTGAGAGGAGAGGAGGGGAGGGATCTGGTTCTTGCTGTTAACCATCAGGAAGTCACAATGAATTGTGAGTGCTGATTACCCAGTGAGAAGCTAAGAAAAGTAATCATAGTACACAGAGTGATATCAACATATTCCCAACTAAAAAGAAAACAGCCATGGAAACTTAAGCATTGTACACGTTTGCATCTCCCATACTCAAACTCAAGTATGTATCTAACCTCATCCTGGAGGCGGCTAGGTGGGGAAGGGCAAGCACATAGTATCAAATGAATGGACGAGAAGAAATACAGGCTTTGGAGGCAAACTGACCTTTCCTTTCTGCCATGGAAATGAACTGTAAACCCAGGACAACCAATGCCTTGCTATATTACCTTAGACAAGTTGTAGTTTCAGTAACCTTAAATGTAAAATGAAGATTATAATATCTATATCTATATATCTATGATATCTAGCTCACAATATTTTAGAGAATACACACACATAGACCCATATGCCTAGAAAAGAATAGGTGTTCAAGGAATGCTAGTTTTCTTTTCTACCCACTACGAGATTTCTTACAGCCTGAATTCTCATAAGATCAATTATTAAGTCTCATTACAATCTACTTGAAGATCAATTTGTTTAATTCTATTATTACAATGACTTGGAGCAGCTTTGATATAATGACATTTTTCTTATTTTAGTACCTTTGTTCACCCTTACTTTTATGACAATAAATTGCCAAAAAATTAGATTAAGTTTCTAAGGCATTTAGATTGAAGAGACTAATTACCTGTTCCTGTTCTCTCCTGACAGGTGCTGTTAAAGTACATGTGTGACCATGGGCAGCACCATCTCCCTTGCCCACCAAGATGGCACTCCTGTTGCAGAATGAACTTTGAGTACCTAAGCTCTCAAAGTGCCCTGGCTCATTTTCTCAGCATCAAATTTGAGTGGATCCTAGCTGCAGAACAAGCTGAAATCTCTGTAGTAAGCCAACTGGGAATAGAGAGAGGCCAGGAATTGTGGGACTATCACTATGAGAAAGGACACAGTTTTGATTATATGCACCTGAGAAAAATGACTAGCAATTAATATTTCAAGGGCTAATGAGAATCAGAGAACTCAAACAACCACCAACCTCTCATAAGCTTATGGCTCCTAGAGAATCTCATAGCGTGATTTTTCTGAGAAGAATTTAAGACAGAGTTGTTAAATATCATACATAGCCAAGGTAGGAACAACCTAATTTTCTCTCCCATGACCAAGCTAACTTATGCTTATCTGGAATAACAAGCCAGGACTTTATAAACCTGTTCAAAGTCACTTGCAATCATAGGGTAGCATGCTGAAATCTTGGAAGACAACATAGAGGAGGTGAAATATTTAACATGGTGAGATTGCATGGAAATCCAAAAAATCTGGTATTTTATCCTGCACTTCATATTCATGTGCTATAATTACAGATTTTTACCTGTGGGGGGAGCATGTAGGTGGTAGAAATTCTGCATTTTGTCACCCTCATCTGTTGCTTCCCTGACTGCTATGAAATAAAGCTGGAAATTAAATACAAACAGTTTGAAATTCATTCAAAGCCAACCGTTTAGAAATTTTAAAACATTCTTCTAAATTCTGCTTAGGTTAAAGTGGAACTCTAAACTGCAATTCCAGGCTACTGACGATATGACGACAATGAGAACACTACATCTCAAAATATATGGACTGTGGTCAAAGATGAACTGAGAAGATTTACAGCCATAAATGTTTTATTCCTAAACACAAAAGAACATAAATGAGAATTCAATTAAAAAGAATAAAAATAAATCACAATAAATATAAAGTGGAAGGAATTTATTCATTCAATAAACATCTTTTGAGTGGCTACTATGTGCCAGACACTGTGCTAGGTACTAATGATATAGCAGTAAAGTCAACCAAGTCTAGGCACTCACAGAATTTACATTGTAAGAGAGAGGGAGAGAGAAAAAACTAACACATAAACAATGAAGTGAATAATGTGTTAGGTGGTAAGTACTATGAATAACAATAAGGCCGGGTAACAGACAAGGCATATTTGAATGCCAATGAAATATGGATACTTGTGACATATATTACTCCTGAGCAAAACTTCAAGAATCAGTGTATGTGATTTGCTATATTCCCTTTCTCCCGCCTCTATGATCATGGAAACAAGTGTCAAGATGGGGCCTCCATCAGCCGGGGTCCACTAGACCCCTTGCTTACTCGTGGTGGGTATATATCGTGCTTGAGAAATAAACATTGTTGTTTTAAGCCACAAGCATTTTCATACTTTTTGTTACTGCCATATAGCCTAAGCCATTCTTACTCTTAAAATCATCTCTGTGGAAATGTCAAGTAGGTAGCTGTTCACATAAGACTTTTGGAAAGAAACTGGGAAATGCTAAGAGTATAGGTGGTGGTTAAAGTCATGAACTGGATAAGATCCCTGAGGGAATGAGTCTATATAGAAGAAGTCTGAGTCTTGAGCTCTAGGGCCCTCAAAGTTTAAGAGATCAGTAAGAAGATAAGGATCCAGCAAAGGAGACAGAGAAAAAGTGACACATGAGAAAGAAGAAACAGACAACAATTATTCTTGAAGCCAAAAATAGTGTTAAAAAGGGGAAGGAATACTAATGAATCTAATGTTAATAGGTCACAGAAAAAGAGGACTGAGAATTAATCATTGTATGTAGAATACGGAAGTCACTGATGACCTTGGCAGATGTAATTTTGGTATCTTAGTCCATTTGGACTGCTATAACAAAGTATCATAGACTGGGTGGATTATAAACAACATAAATCTATTTTTCACAGCTCTGGAGGCTGGAAGTCTGAGATCAGGGTGTCACCATGGTTGAGTTCTCATTGAGGGCCATCTTCTAAGTTGCAGACTACCGACTTGGTGTATTCTCATGTTGTGGAAAGAGAAGAGCAAAAGGAAGGTTTTGTGTCTCTTCTTATAAAGGTACTGATCTCATTCATGAGGGCTTCACACTCAGGACCTAATTACCTCCCAAAGGCCACACCTCCTAATACTATCACATTTGGGTTAGGATTTCAACATACAAATTTTGGAGGGATACAAACATTCAGTCTCTAACAGATGGGAAATTCAACTTGAATGGAGTGGGTTGATGAGATAATAGGAGGTAAGATGTCTAAGCAGTGAGAATGAATAACATTTTAAAGGAATTATTTTGCAAGGAGGCGCAGAGAAAGGGGTTGGCAGCTGGAAAATATGTCAAGTTAAGAGAAGTTTGTTTTCTAAGATGGAAGATAGCAAATTATGTTTGTATGTTGATTGGGCGGCTACAGTAGAGAGGAAAATTTGATGATGATGCAAAAAAGAGAAAAAGTTTTGGCCCTAGTTAGGAACGTGGGCAGTTTATCCATGCCAACAAAAAAGAGGTAGAGTATGCGGGTCCAAATGCAGGCAGGTGGTCAGATGTGGTCTGGGAGTTTGTTCCAATTCTTTTATAATTATTTCGAACTTCTCAGTGAATTAAGAAGAAATCCATCAGTTTAGGGTGGGGAGGGTGAGAGGATATTGGAGCTTTGAGGGGAGAGGTGTAATTACTTTGGAAAATGGGAGAGGGAACTATCAGGTAACTAATATAGACAAATGTGGGACTTGTAGACAAAAGTGGGAGTTAATACATTAGAACAGAGAAAAGTAACAGAATCTGTAAGTACATCTAAAACTTGGTTCTTTGGAAATATCAGTAAAATAAGCCATCTTCTGATAAAACTAATAAAGAACAAAAGAGGAAAAGAGAAATTGAACATACACAATATTTGAAATCAAGAAAGATAACTACAGATTTGGAGAATACTCAAAATATTATATATATATATATAAATTTAGGCTAACACATGGAAAAATCTTCACACAATGAATAAATTTTCTACAGAAATAAATATTACCACAAGCATGTTAAGAAGAAGTAAATTGGAATAGGACAACAATCACAGAAAAAACATTATCAAAGAACTATCTGCAAAAACAGCACCAAACTTAGATGATGTTAAAGGTAAGTTCTTTCAAACCTCCAAGATCTAAACAATTTTCATGCATTAAACTTTGCAGAGTGTGGAAAACAATGACATACTTTCCAATTCATTTTATGAATGAACTTGTGTTCATGATGCTCAAATCAAAAGATAGCATAAAAACTCTAAAGACCAATTCACATGAGAATATAAATAGCAAAAAGAGGAAGGTTTACATCATGGCCTCTTTCTTTAATAGTTATGTGACCTTAGGTGTAGCAGAGTTCTCTACCTAAAACTAAAGTTCTCCCTAACATGGTTTAGAATTATCGCTGGAAAGTGGCTATCCAGCTGTGGACTACATTTGACAGTTCCCTTTGCGTCTACAGGAATCACATGACCTGTTCTTGCTAGTGGAGTATGAGCAGAAGTGATGTGAGACATTTCCAGGCCAAGGCTCTTATGCAGATGTGCTTTCTCTAATCTTTTTCCATTTGATGGCTGAATCTAGGTGACACAGAGGTCCTATGGGAAGGTGGAGTCAAAATATGGAAGCAGCCTATGTTCCTGAGTCACCATGTGGAAGACCAGTCTGACAAACACAAACAGCAACATTGGACTGGTATGTGAGTGAGAAATACATTTCTGTTGGTAAATCAATGAGACTTTGGCATTTCTTTATTACAGCAATTAACATTATCCTAATTGACACATTAGATTAGTCAGTTGACTGCCCTAAGCTTCCATTTTCCCACATCATTGATTTCCATACACCCACTCAAGGAAGCAAAAGTTGGTAAGGATTGGAGCTATTCCATGACACAGATCAGGCTATATATGCTAGTGAGGTGGGTCACTCACAATCTATTTCATAGAAATAAAATAACCAGAGCATATTACGTAAACAAAGATATTTATCACAGTACTTTTGTAGTAGCAAAAGAGGAAGAAGAGAAGGAGGAAGAGGAGAAAGAAGAAAAAGAAGAGGAGGAGGAGGAAGAGGAAGGACAAGAAAGGAGATAAAGGAGAAGAAAAGTAAATGAGGAAGGAAGAGAGGGAGGAAGGGAAGGAGGGAAGGAGAGAGGGAGCACTCCCTAACTCATTTTACAAGGTCAGCATTACCCTGATACAAAAGCCTGACAAATATAATACAAGAAAAGAAAATTACAGTCCAATATCCCTGATGAACGTAGATGTAGAAATCCTCAACATGATATTAGCAAACCCAGTTCAACAGCATTTTAAAAGAATCATACACTGTGATCAAGTGGGATTTATCACAAGGACACAAAGATTGTTCAACATGCACAAATCAGTAAACATGGTAGACCACATTAACAAACTGAAAGATAAAAATCATATAATCATCTCAATAGATGCATAAAAAGCATTTGCCTAAATTCAACATCCTTCCGTTCTAATAATTCTCAACAAAATAGGTACAGATGGAATGCACTTCAATATAATAAAAGCCTTATATGACAAGCTTACAGCTAACATCATACAACTCATACATACATACTTACATACAACTCAGTAGTGAAAATCTGAAAATTTTTCCTTTATGATCCAGAATAAGACAAGGGTGCCCTCTCTTACCACTTCTGTTCCACATAATACTGGAAGTCCTAGCTAGAACAATTAGAAAAGAATTAAAAGACATCCAAATCAGAAAAGAGGAAGTAAAATCATCTGTTTGCATATGACATGATCTCATATATAGAAAATCCTAACGACTCCTGTTAGAACTAAAACTGACTAGAAACCTGTTAGAACTTATATGTGAACTCAGCAAATTTGTAGGATACAAATCAACATGCAAAAATCAGTTGCATTACTAAACAATAACAATGAACTATCTGGAACAGAAATTATGTAAACAATCCAATTTGCAATAGCACCAAAAAGAATAAAATCCTTAGGAGTAAATTTAAACAAGGAGATGAAAGATCTGTACACTGAAAACTTAAAACATTGATGAAAGAAATTGAAGAAGACACAAATAAATGGAAAGATATCCATATTCATGGATTGGAAGAACTAATATTGTTAAAATGTCCATACCACCCAAAGCAATCTACAGATAAAATGTAATCGCTATCCAAATTACAATGGCACTTTTCACAGAAGTAGAAAAAATAATCCCAAAATTCATATGCAACCATAAAAGACCCCAAATAGCTAAAGCAATTTTATGGAACGAGAGCAAAGCTGGAGGCATCACACTTCCTGACTTCAAACTATATTATAAAGCTATAGTAATCAAACAGTACGGTATTGGAATTAAAAACAGACACATAGACCAATTAACTGAACAGAAGACAGAGCCCCAAAATAAACCCAGGCATATTCAGTCAACTACTTTTTGACAAAGATGCCAAGAATAATCAATGGGGAAAGGATAGTCTCTTCAATAAATGGTGCTGGGAAAACTGGATATTCACATGCAAAAGAATGAAATGGACCCCTCTCTTAAACCACATATAAAACTCAACTCAAAATGAATTAAAGACTTAAGCATAAGACCTCAAACTGTAAAACTCCTAGAAGAAAACACAGGGGAAGAACTTGACATTGGTCTTTGCCACGACTTTTTGGATTTGACACCAAAAGCACAAGCAACAAAAGCAAAAACAAACAAGTGGGACTACATAAAACAAACGTTTCTGCACAGCAAAAGAAGCAATCAACGAAACGAAGAGGCAACCAGTGCAATGGAAGAAAATATTTGCAAATTGTATATCTGATAAGGGGTTAATATCAAAAATATATAAGTAACTCTTACAACTCAATACAAACACACACATACATAACCCCATTAAAAAACAGGCAAAGGACTTGAACAGACAGTTTTCCAAAGAGTATATATAAATGGCCAACAGGTATATGAAAAGGTGCCCAACATTACTAATCATCAGAAAAATGCAAATCGAAAGTACAATGAGATATTACCTCATGCCTCTTAGAATGTCTACTGTTGAAAAGACGAGATAAAAGGATGTGAAGAAAAGAGACCTCTTGCATGGTGTTGGTGAGAATATAAATGGTACAGTTATTATGAAAAACAGGTTTAAGATGAATAAATTCTAAGGATCTACTGTACAGTATGGTGACTACGGTTAATAATACTATATGGTATACCACAAGAGTAGATCTTAAGCATTCTCACCAAAAAACAAAAAAAGGTAACTGTGAGGTGACAGTTGTGTTAATTAACCTGACTGTGGGAATCATTTCACCATGGATACATATATTGAATCATCATGTTGTAAACTTTATATTACAATTTTATTTGTCAATTATATCTCAATAAAGCTGGAGAAAATATAAGCAGTTGAAGCAGTTGGAAATGTGGTTCAATATTTTTTTTAATTTTGTAGATGTTGGGCTCGTACCCTGGTAAGTCTTTGGATATTTGGAAAAGTGGGACATAGGAGAGTCTTAAAGTTGGATTAACCCCAATTTTGAAGCTGTTGTGAGTGCTACACAATATTTGATGGAACCCAGGCTAGGGTATATTTGCTGATGGATGAACCCAGACCAACCAGACACCTAAGTGAGACCCCTCTTCCTGGGCTCTATCCTGGTGATAATATGGTGAAGGTGAGGTTTGGGGGTTATTACTTCCCTCTGGGAAACAGAAGAAGGAAATTCACATTCCGTTAAAAGTAGGACAATATATAATATGCTATCAAATGAGCTACTATTACTCCTCAGCACTCTCTGCAACTTTCCTGGCAATAGATGTCAGATTTTCTCTGATGGTTGATGCTAGATCCTGAGGACTGATGCATTGAGGAGTAGAGCTTGAGATCACTCCATTTTCCAAATGTGTATTCTCTGGCTATCCAGGCATCGAGGCAAACAGCCTCGATGTGCTGCCTGCTCCAAGTATGATGCTATGGTTCAGTTACTTCATTAGCATGACCTCCGTTCTCTGTCTTGCACTCTGGGGGTGGGGGTGCAGATGTCAACATCAAGTGCTCTCTGACCAAGCCCCTCTCACTTCCTCCCCACTGAATACTAAGTGATTCCACACCACACATAGGAGAGGGCCTGAAGATGTAACAAGTGACAGAAACATTTGAGAAGGGGTTAAGAGGGCACTGTGATTTTCACCTTTGTTACCAGGGACTGATGATAATGGGATTCTTGTCATTACAGCCCATAGAGGAGAAACAACACAACTCAAAAGGAAGCATTGACTGCTTCATTACCATCAGGAATGGTGGAAAGAAGAGAAAGTCAGATTTGAGAATTCATTTCAATCAGCTCTTCTTTTGGTTTGTTTAAATGTCAGTTTTTGTATGTCCATATGATGGAATGATATGCTGCCAATAAAAGCATATTTCTGAAGAATACATAACAACTGACAGTCTTATGATATAATCTTAGATGTTAAAAAAAGGATGCAAAACTTTACTCATAGTATGACCCCATGTAGAGGGAAAAAGCATTTAAGGAATTATATAAAATGATGGGATCTCTCTGTGGTTGGAATAGTTTTTTTTTTCCTTTTTCTTATATTGCTGTATTTTCCAAATTCTTTATATTAAATTTATGTTGCTTTTGCAATTAGAAAAATAAAAACCATCATTTTGTAAATTTCAGTTCATTCCTTGTTGAAATCACAGGGCTTGCTTCCAGGAACACCTGAAATTACACAAGTGAAAGGTGAGAAAGGGAGGATGGGGGAGGGGGTTTCTCATTTTGCTTTCAGCTGAGCTGCTTTGGCAGCTCAATTTGAATTACTCAAGCTGATGGGTTTTATTTTAACCTTGTCTAACAGAGAAGCAAGAGGGATAAAGTAAATGGAAGGACAAAGTATAGGGTTGGCTAGAAATTCCATTATAATAAAGAATTAGAGAGAAAACGTGGGCATTGGAACAGATAGCCAGGTTTATTAAGTCTTACAAAAAAACAGAGGCGAGGACAGCAAGGAGATTCATCTCTTTTCTAAAAGCATCTGAGAGTGTCTTGATAAGAAATTCAGTTCTCATAGACGCTCTATACCCTATAACAAAACAAGAATAAATAATGATAACAAACAAATCTATGAAACGAAGATTTTATCAGCTCCTCGCTACATCTCCCTACGTCACTCATATACTTCAGTTACTCTTTCCCAATTTTTTAACTTTAAATTTCAATTATTTTAGAGTAGACATAAAAACAGTAGAAAAGAATTTCAAAGCTCCTTGTAATAAACTCAGGATTACTGAACCCAAATGGTCAACTCCATGGAGTTTCTGGTTTTCTAAGCTGCAAACTCTGTCCTTAAAGTCTGCAGATAAGTCTGCTTTGGAGGAATTTTTGTGCATGCTCTTGAGTCTGTACAATTTTTATCTGGAACGAAAATATAATTTTGACAAGTATAACGAAGGTTGCATCTTGAACCATCACTAGATTCCAGGGCATTTTTATATAATACTGTTGTTAATTGAAGCCTATTCATAGAATCATTGAAATTTAGAGGGAGAAGTTGCTTTAGAACTATAAGAAAAGCTAACTACCTCACTTTACAGATCAGAAAATTGAAGCTGAAGAGGTGAAAGTGTGTCAAACCTAAGGCTAACTTGAGTGCTACAGTTGCCATTGCTCTCTGCTGCATGCTCAACGGGGCGACCATCAGGGATTACTGATACTTTTACTTGGAAGGTCATCAGAATGAAAGCGAATCAACATAATATTTTAAATCTTAAAAATTTCCAACTGACACTGGGCTGTGAAAATTCTTCTTCAGCATTCCTGCCTGGGTGTCAGGAAGCTACTGCTTATGAGTGAGAAGGCAGGCTTAGAAGGTTTCAAAAAGTGACATATGTTGGTTGTGAGCATGGATAAGTGAAAAGGTTGCCAGGCAAAAAAAGGATGCAATGCCTTTTTAAAATATTTCACTCAGCAAATAAAAATATCAACACATCAATAGTTAAGTTTCATTTACCTTAAAAACGATTTTTCAGATGATGGTGGATGAATAAGAAGGTACAGTATTCACCTCTCTTTTTCTAATTTCATAACACAAAACATTTCTCTCACTCTTTGACCCCTGTGCTCCCTGCTGATGGATTTAGTACTGCTTTCATATTACTATATTTTGATTAATTTGTTATGTATAGTTTTCTTATTCACTTTTAAAGCCATGATCATTAGCTTTGTAGTTCTTTCCTTTACTTTGGTCACCAAGCTCAATGACTGATATTCAAGGTTGCAGTGGGAAACAAAATAACCATACAACATCTCCTATTTTGACCAAAAAATAAACAAGCCCCCAAATGATCACTCTAAATCCAATTAAAGTTCAAATACCATGTCTGTCTTTGGTTGAACACAGACTTTCTAATAAAATTACAAGGGGTGATTCCATTCTCTAATCTTATTGCAAAACTTCTAACTTGACATATTGAGGTGGTAATAATTGAATTCATTAAATATGTGATAGCAGATACGCCACGTCAGAACACCATACAAATATAATTCTACTTGTTACCTACTCATTGCTGAAAATAAAGCACATGTTTCAGGACCAGCTTATCTATTAATTTTTATAGAATTTCCTTTTAAAAGGTATGTTTGTAATATATTCTTTCATTTATTCCTCAAATATTTACTGATTCCCCCTATGAGTCAGGCAATCTTTTAGGCTCTGACATATTGACACAAGTCTCTCAGCTTTCATTGAGTTTAAATTCTAGTGAGATAGGGCCAGAAAACAAAGGAAGAAATAAACAAGCTGAGTTTAAGCTAGTGAAGAGTACTAGGAGGAAAAGAAATTAGAGGAAGGGTGATAGAACATGGCTGGAGGAGGGGAGCTAATTTCAATTTGAATAGTTAGGTATACCCTTAATGAGGGTATGTGAACTAAAATGTGAATGGCATAAGATCCGAGCATAAAGAAACATGTAAGGGGAGATTGGACATGGATAGACCACCTGAAGGTCTAGTGGAATGGTGTTCTAGGCCATAGGGCAAACACCCTAAGGTGAGGATAGATGTTAAGATTAGGAAGATTTAAGGATTAGAAAGAAATCCAGTGGGGCTGGAATGTAGTTAGTGACTGAGTAAGTTAATGGTGGAAGAAAAGGGGGTCTAGTACTGAGCCACGGGGTACTTCAAAATTAAGAAGTAGAGCTGAGGAGAAGGAGACAGAAAAGGGAACTGAGAATAAATAGCCAGGGAGCTAGGGAAAAAAACTGTGATATCATGGAAGCCAAATTCTTTTTTTTTAAGTGCTGGGGCTGGTCAGCTGTGTGGAATGCTGCTGAGAGGTCGAGCAACATCAAGACAGAAGAGCGATCATTGCCACTGGAGAATGGAAGCCATGGGTGACCGTGGCCCACACAGTTTCAGGGGAATGGTAAGAGTAGGCGGCAGGATTGGAAGGGTTGACGAGAGAAGAGCAGATAATGCAGTGGTGACAGAGAGGAAAGATAGCATTTTAGACAAGTTATTCTGTGAAGAGTAGCAGAGAGATGGGACAGTAGCTAGAAGGCAGGCAAAGTGGGGTCAAGGGAGGTTTGGTTATTATTTTTTCAAGATATTTGAGTGTGTACCACAGTTTGTTTATCCAGGCCCCTGTTCAAGGATATCTGGGTTATTTCCAGTTCCTGGATGTTAAAAATAAACCTGCTATAAACATTTGTGTACAGGTGTTTGTGTGAACATAAGTTTTCATCTTTCATGGGTAAATGCCCAGGACTGCAATTGCTGGGTCATATGGTAGTTACATGTTTTGGTTTTACAGAAACTGACAAACTGTTTTCCAGAACACTACTTTACACTCCTACCAGCAGTGTATGAGTGATCCATTTTCTCCACGTCCTCACCAACATTTGGTGTTGTCACTTTTTTTATTTTAGCCATTCTGATAGGTGTCTAATGATATTTCATTGTGGTTTTACTTTGTATTTCCCTAAATGGCTAATGATGTTGAACATCTTTTGATGTGCTTATATGCCATCTGTATATCCTCTTTGGTGAAATATTCTTTCATGTTTTTGCCCGTTTTTAATTAGATTGCTTGTTTTTCTTCTGTTGAGTTTTGAGAAATTTTCATATATTCTAGACACTAATCTCTGGTCAGATATATGGCTTGCAAATATTTTCTCCCACTTGCCAGCTTGTCTTTTTGTCATCTTAACAGTATTTCACAGAGCAAACATTTTAAATTTTGATGAAGTCAAATTTATCAATCCTTCTTTTTATGGATCATGTTCCTGGTTCCAAGTCTGAGAACTTTTTGCATAGCCCTAAGTCCTGAAGAGTTTCTCCTATGTTGTTATCTAAAAGTTTTTAGGTTCACATTTTACATTTAAGACCAAGATCCATTTTGAGTCAATTTTTACATACAGTGTGAGGTTTAGGTAAGGTTAATTTTTTTTTGCCTATGAATGTCGAATATCTATTTTAATTAAATTATTTAATTTATAATTCAAGTGGAATAAGTATTGACATTCTTCACATCTCTATCAATTTCAATATTTTCCTATTTTAAATGTGAGATGTTCCTAGAAAAGTCATTTGACATAGCAGTATCAAACAGGAATAAATATTTTCTTGAACATCATCAGCAATTTCTCTTTCTACTGTCTCCCAAATGGAACTATATTAAGCAACGGTGGAGGCACATTTTAAAATAAATCTATGATTAGTGATAATGTGAGCGTTTCTAATTAGAGACTAGAGTTTCTAAATTTCATTTTAAGGGAAAAAGACAACATGTTCTTTGGCTACTTTGATATACACAGGTAAAATAGAAGAAAGCTATCAGTATAGGCATTCAATCTATTTTTCAGAATCAATGGCACTGTGTTTTTTCCCCAAACTATCAAGAAAATTACCTTAACTGTGCATTCAATTTCATATGCACTATGGTCATACTTTCCTCAATTCTGTCCCTGAGTCCAGCGTCATACACACTGAATTCATAATATACCAGCTAAATCTTCTTTAAAACCTATTCAATCATATTTCTTTCTATTCCCCTTCCTTTCGGTTAATGTCTCCTCATTTAATAATAAGTAGCACTGATTTTTCACCTTGGCATTGCAGGCTCCCCTCACCCTGGTCTCTACAGTAATTTTCGCCATGTAAACTAGTCTAATTCTATCTCAGAACCTTCCATGAACTGCCTGCAACCATTCTTTCACTCATGCTATCCTCTTATATCTGATATTCTATCTGTTGAATGGACTCTTGTTTTTCCTACAGTCAGTGAAAATGCTAACTCTTCCAGTCAACCTCCTCTGGTCATTCCAGCCCAAATCTTCCAAAGGTTGCCTTTGTCATCCAGAATAAAATACAAGAGCCTTACCATCACCGAGGAGACCCTACCTGATCTGGCCAGTATTCTGTCTCTCACCATATCTCTTACGATGATTTCTCTGCTTACTAGTGGCCTCTTCTTCCAAATTCAAAGCCAGCAGCATCCCATCTTCAAATCTATCTGACCCACTCTGGTCTCTTCCTCTTTCATTTACAAGGACTCTTTTGATTACACTGGGCCCACCTGGATAACAGAGAATAATCTCCCTATCTCAAGATCATTCACTTCATCCAGGTCTGCAACGTTCTTTTCACTATGTGACGTACAATATTCATAGGTTCCGGGCATTAGGACATGGACATATTTGGGGGCCGGTATTCTGCAAATGATATCTCTCAATCTCCATGTATGATTTCCTTACTTCATTCAAGTTTCTCATCAAATGTCACCTAATCATCGACGCCCTTTCTGAGTGCCCTAAATAAAATAAAATATCATACCTTCCTCTTCCTGTATATTCCTTCTTCTTCCTTTCCTTCTTCACAATTATTACCACTTGACATACAATTTTGTTTTGTTTACGGCTTGCTTGTCTCAACTAAATGATAAGCTCCATGAAAGCATGTCTGCTTTGTTCACTGCTGTATCTCCTGCACCTCACTCCATCTAGAACAATGCCTGCCATATAGTAGGTGCTCAATAAATGTTTATTAAAATGGTGAAGATTGAATTTCTGCACATATTACTTTCATTATCCAATATACACTCCTGGAAGTTAAGAACTATGTTTTATATCAAATTCATAAACTTTATGCACTGAAGAAATCTGATTTCCTTAATAAGATTCCATCTTGGCCAGTAAGAAGTCAGAATCCTCTGTCCCACACTCCTATTCTGACCTTGTTCTCTTTCTTAATTTTTAGTAGGTTCCATTGAGTTATTTTGTATAACAGAAAAGAGCTATTTCTCACTCTTCTTATGAGATGGAGCCAACAGGCCATGGTCAGAGCTTTTTAAAGACACTGGGCTCTAGCTGTCTATAGAGATGGAAAAAACCCTTGGAAACTTAGTAGTAACTTGGACATTATATCACATAATTGGAAATAAACGTTAAATAAACATCTGCTTAAAAATATGTCTTTAAAATAAATAAGGGTTATTTTATGTAGTTTTAAAAGTCACAATAAAGCTTAAGACACATTTGACTATTATGGATATTTTTAATACAAAACAGAAACATCAGCCTCTGATACAATGGGGTTGAAGGAAAAAATGTGGGAAAAAGCAAAGTCTAACTGCGTCACTAGCTTATTTGTATATTATTAGGTACTATTATTGTTACCTCTTTGAGTCTCAGTTTCCTTATTTATAAAATGGTGGTAAAAAGGCATCCATATTTATTTAATATCAATTGAAAGAAAAAGATGATGATATGGTGAACAAGTCAGATATGGTTCCTAAAAAGAAGTTCTTATAAATCGTGTTTCAATACTGGCCATATTAAATGCTTGGAACAGGGTGGAGTAGAGGAGTGGGACAGGGGGCTGACTCAGGGGAAGATGGAGGAGAGAGATCTCCCTTGGTGAAATTGGCAGTCTTCCTTTCCCTTTCGAGTCACAGGCCAGAAATTCTCAACAAAATGACCTCTGAGAATATTAAACTTCAATACAATCCTGAGTAGAGGTTAGAATTCAAGGGAGTTGAATGCCTAGAGAACAATATTGGGAATAAAGTTTAAAGACTGAGAATGAAGACTGAGGTGGCAGAAGAACTCCGGAAGGGAAAGTTGACTATAAGAAAGGAATGGAGAGAATCCCATGCAGCCTCTAGCAACAGAGCTAGCTCGCAGGGATGAGGCTGGAAACAGGCTAGGTGCCCTCATGTATCAGAGACCATACACTAGATCAGGGACCAATTTGCAGACAGCCTGGGCGAAAGGGGTACAGTCATGTGGACCACCGACTTTCCAGGGTATATGCATGCTGCTATTCCTGGGTTCTATGACTTTGGTGTGTCACACAACAATATATGGCAGTATTCTCTTTACAGGTGAATCATTCTAATACATTGTCAGGCTAGGCTCCTCTTCCTGATTTTACAAAGTGGGGAAATGCCTGGGGCTAGGCCTGGGGAGATTGACAGCTAGGACAGCTTATGATCAAAAACCGACTGATCACTTCTTTTAACATATACTACAATAAATGTGGTAATAGCATTCAAAAAAGTAGCATACAGACAAGATCCAAATAAATGTGTCCTTTAGATTTGTGTTTTTTTCCCCCAAAATACCCAAATAATTGAACAGGAACAGTAGAGAGACTCTGAAGGTATCAAATGGCTACTCTGGTTTGTCCCTGTGAAACAGCACATTGCTAACACGCTTGCTTTAACAATTCTAAAAATACCATCACAATCCATTTCAAGAGTAGGGAAGAAAAAACGAAGAAGATTAACTAGATGATGTGACAGCAATGATTGAAAAGAACCCAAATGAATCATTTGGGACTGTCACTGCCAAGAGACGGGTTCTCTGATCTCTTGACCTGTTTCATAAAGACCTCTAACATATATTTATTTGTTGTTTGGTGTTATGAAGATGACTTGGCACTGCTAAAACAACTGGTATTTTTGGTCACATCAAAGAATGAATCAATTTGTTGAAAATAAAAATGTAATTTGTTTACCAGAGTGTGGCTATAAAACTTTTAACCCCCTCCACTCAAAACCCTTGGCCATCAAATGCTTGTTTAACTAAATTTTTCCCTTGTTCATTAGTGGGCTGTATTATAATACATGCAGTGCAGACAAATGTCACAATTAGCTCATCTCCATGGATTAATTCACTCATTCAATACATTTTTATTGAGCGTTTACTAAGTGCTGGGCAATCCTCTAAACACTGGGATATGAACATGAACCAGACAAAGTCCCTGCCCTCAAGGAATTGAGAATCTAGCCCCCAAATACACCCAACTGCTTACCTCCCAGATGGACCCTGGGGCTGAGGAGAATGAAATCAGCCCCTGTTCCTTTATGTCCCCCAGTATTCTGTGCATGCATCCACGGTGCCATTTAGCATACCAAGTTGAGTCGTCTGTTAACTAGGAGTACCCCATTAGGTGGTGAGCAACTTGGGAGAAGCTGGGGTGTTGACTAAAGAGAACGCTTTCTCAGCTGAAATGCTGGGGAGAAAACTGAATGTATCGTCTGTCCCACACTCACTCCCCTACAATCTAAGCAGGGAGGGCAGGAGCCTTGCCTTGTTCACTGCTATATCTCTAGCCTCTAGGACAGTGCCTGGAATATAATAGGCACTTGATAAATGTCTGTTGAATTGACAAATTAACAAAGAAATCAGCTTTTATGATTTCTAGATTCTGATTCTTTTCACAATACCATACTACTTTGTGCCCCAAAGCACTGCGTTCTCGCTCATTTCACAGGGCACGTGGCTAACTTCCCAAAAGGGAGGAGACTGCTATATCTTATGACAAAACTTTGGCACCAGTGTAGTCTGTAAAACTGGATTTTTATGTGGGCACACTCTCTACCCATGACTAGGACTCTAATTGATTCATCCCCTTACAGCCAGTACCCAGCAAGCGAGAGCTCCAAGGCCCTGAGCCCTGTTCGTGGCTAACGTCTTTGACCCTTTTTTCTTTTTTTTTTATTGAGTTAATGATAGGTTACAATCTTGTGAAATTTCAGTTGTACATTAATGTTTGTCATTCGTGTTGTAGGTGCACCACTTCACCCTTTGTGCCCACCCCCCACCCCACCTTTCCCCTGGTATCCACTAAACTGTTCTTAGTCCTTAATTTTAAATTCCTCATATGAGTGGAGTCATACACAGATTATCTTTCTCTTGCTGGCTTATTTCATTTAACATAATTCCCTCGAGGTCCATCCATGTTATTGCAAATGGAATGATTTTGTTCTGTTTTACAGCTGAGTAGCATTCCATTGTATATATGTACCACATCTTCTTTATTCATTAGTCTGTTGCTGGGCACTTAGGTTGCTTCCATGTCTTGGCTATTGTAAATAATGCTGCAATGAACATTGGGGTGCATAGGACTTTTAGGATTGCTGACTTCAAGCTCTTTGGATAAATACCCAGTAGTGGGATGGCTGGATCATAAGGTAGTTCTATTTTTAATTTTTTGAGGAACCTCCATACTGTTTTCCATAGTGGCTGCACCAGTTTGCATTCCCACCAGCAGTGTATGAGGGTTCCTTTTTCTCCACAACCTCTCCAACATTTGTTACTATTAGTTTTAGATATTTTTGTCATTCTAATGGGTGTAAGGTGATATCTTAGTGTAGTTTTGATTTGCATTTCCCTGATGATCAGTGATGATGAGCATCTTTTCATGTGCCTATTGGCCATCCATGTATCTTCTTTGGAGAAATGTCTGTTCATGTCTCCAGCCCATTTTTTGATTGGGTTGTTTGATTTTTTGTTGTTGAGTTTTGAGAGTTCTTTATATATTATGGATATTAAGCCTTTGTCAGATATATGACTTGCAAATATTTTTTTCCCAGTTAGTGGGTTGTTTTTTTGTTTCAATTCTGTTTTCATTTGCCTTGAAGAAGCTCTTTAGTCTGATGAAGTCCCATTTGTTTATTCTTTCTATTGTTTCCCTTCTCTGAGAAGGCATGGTGTCCGAAAAGATCCTTTTAATACTGATGTTAAAGAGTGTACTGCCTACGTTTTCTTCCAGAAGCCTTATGGTTTCAGGTCTCACCTTTAGGTCTTTGATCCATTTTGAGTTTATTTTGGTGAATGGTGAAAAAGGATGGTCAATTTTCATTCTTTTACATGTGGCTTTCCAGTTTTCCCAGCACCATTTGTTGAAAAGACTTTCTTTTCTCCATTGTATGTCCTCAGCTCCTTTGTCAAAGATAAGCTGTCCATAGATGTGTGGTTTTATTTCTGGGCTTTCAATTCTGTTCCATTGATCTGTGCACCTGTTTTTGTACCAGTACCATGCTGTTTTGATTACTGTAGCTTTGTAGTATGTTTTGAAGTCAGCGATTGTGATGCCTCCCATTTTGTTCTTTTTTCTCAGGATTGCTTTAGAAATTTGGTCACCCTTTTTTCTTGATTTCACTTTGTTTGTTGACTTGGCTCTCCTTTTTCCTAGTTTCTTATTTCTCACATTCTTTCTCCCTTTTGAACCCTGCATTCACTCCCTTGGATCTGCAATTACTTCTCCAGCTTTGAAACTCATACCATGGGTCTGAAATAGCCCTGTAGTCTGGCCAGTCTTTTCTGGCTGCCCTCAGTAACTACATTTCTTGATAGGGCCACCAAATGCCATAATCCTCTTCAGAGTTGGCTCCCATGGCTGGCATCCACTGGTATGGTCTTAATCCAGTCCCCAAGAGGAAGAATCAGACACAATAGGCATTCAATAAATGTCTCTTCATTTGAATTCATTCATAATAGTAGTGGATACAAAATGGGTCACTGCCTGGCTCACAACAGCCCCCTCAGTGACCATGCTCATTATTCTCCTTCCTTTGGAGGAATTCTTCTCTGCACTCAAACAAATAGTCTAAATGAAATCCACCATTTTCCTATTTCACACACCTGCTTAGTCATAGTTTGTGATCAAGGGAGGAAGAAATTGACCAAACCTTAACAAAGCCTGTAACCTAGAATTAACCCCACTTCTCTTATCAGGACCAGCCTTGTAGGACTTAAAAAAATGGGAGCAGAACCTAGAACCATGAGATTGACTGACTGATCAAATAATTCTTTCTCCAGTCAAAAAATTAGTCAACAAAGGAATGTCTTCATTTTGCTATCTCACTGTCCATCAGGGCGAATAGATGCACTCTTGTGTGCTACTTTCTCTTTATTTCTCCTTTTCTTGAATGGTAGTCTTTATTGCTATTTTATTCTGTTTTTATTTCACTATTGTATACGAGTTATCTTGTGGGTCGTTAAATTTGTCATTTAGTCATAAGGCATATGACCATATGGAACCACATTCGAACTTGGTCAAGAGGAATAGAGGTCATTTTGAGATCCTGGACTTGGAGATGATGCTGTGGCAATGTGTGACCAACTCCATTGTCTCTCATGAGGGAGGCCTGGGAATGGTTTTGGTTGCATATGGGAAAAATGCATTATTGTCCTGCTAATGATAATGAGAAGAGGGGTATTTTAACAAACATATTATAGGAAGTAGGTGTGTGTATGCTAGGCAATCAAGATAAAATTTTTCATAAAGTGACACGGCTATCTGGCTTTCAATGATTCTCTTAATTGTGACATCTGTGCTATCACCTCTTCCTTGCAGAAACTGCTTCTTCTTGCATCCCCAAGTAGTGTCTGTGGTTCGAATGTGTGCTTCTGTGTCCTTACATGACTTCACTAAGCCAGCCACAGGGGTCAATTGTCAGTTGGAGTAGAGGGCAATGTCTCAAGATAGTCTAATCAGTGTTTCTTCCCTGAGATTTTTCAAATTCCTCTGGTAGCCCTACATCTAGCTTCACAGGGAAGGATGTCATTACTCAGAAGCAAAAGAGAGAGACGGGGGAAATAGAACGAGAGAAAAGAGACAGAAAAAGGAGAGAGAGAGAAGAAAGAGTGGCAGGTTCTGAGAGTGGTCCAGCCCTGGCTTCTAGTTCCACAGGATTTTGGTTATTGCCTTT
This sequence comes from Equus quagga, assembly GCF_021613505.1. Taxonomy (NCBI): domain Eukaryota; kingdom Metazoa; phylum Chordata; class Mammalia; order Perissodactyla; family Equidae; genus Equus; species Equus quagga. The sequence continues at coordinate 8,028,642 of NC_060276.1, forward strand.
GGAAGCTTAGATGTTCATTTCTTCATTCATTTGTGTGAATACTTCACAGCCTTCCGAAACATACCCCCTTTACCTAGCCTACTTTAAATGAGATTTCTTGAGTCTAACAACCATAACAGTCCAGACTAATATACTAGTTCATAATCCATTATTTGATGATGAAATAAAAAAAATTTTTTTTAAATTAATAGAAAAAATAGAGTATTTTTTAGCGTATCACAAGAAGTAGGGGCAAGTATTGGTTTGACAATTTTGGGTGTGTGTGTATGTGTGTTAGCACATGCATGCATGTACACACTGGGTCACTAGAGGGTCATGCTCAAAAAAATTTGAAAGCCATGGCACTAAAGCCTTTGAATCTGTGACTCAGTGGGACCACTTTAATAGTGTAAGAAATCAGATCTAGATTGTCTTATTGTTAATGAGCACCCCAGGTATGAGGGAAGTGACAAAAACCTGGAGAAAGGCTGAGTTGTTAAAGAAATTTCTCTGTATTTGAAGCAAAGTATTCTTCCCAAAGTGACAGTCCGTGGAATAGTTCGTGCTTATGAATTTGGTGAGGACTGTAAACCAAAAGGCCAGACAGAAGTTCCTTTCGGTAGCAACAGCCTCACCAGCTGCAAAAGAGTTCCAATTACCCAGGTGATCGGCTTAGTGTGAAATCCACATATTATGCAAACTCTGATGAAGGGTCAGAGGAAATTGATAGAATCAAGGCAGTGACAATTTCACAGTCATCGCAGGATAACGGATGTGCAGCAAGACTCATTTAGGAAAATAAAGCAAAATATCAGGATGCCTTAGTTATGAATGAACACCTGAGCTAATCTCCTTCAGTGCTGCTGAAATGACACGAGTCTCCCATTTGTGGAATTCCACTCCAAAGGGAGGGATTCAGTCCCTAAACAGAACCTGCTGAGACAACAGCCTCTTTACCGAAGTGGATAACTTCGGTTGAGTGACAGCTGCAGTTGCTCTATGATGAAGGGATAGAAAATGAATCAGTACCAACTTGAGGCTAGAGTATGGATGGGGGGAGCAGTGTCTCACCTGAAGGTCGAAGTGATTCCTGGCACTGATCAAATAATCTGGAGGGAAAATACAGTCCTTATAACAGAAACCAGAACTGTAGGAGGGATTTTGGTATGCTTGAGGATGGGGCCCAACTCTTGGTCAAGACTCCAGAGCAGCGCTGTTCGAGTTTTCTATGATGATAGACCGATTCTGTTCGGTCCAATACAGTAGCCATTAGCTGTATTTGACTGTTGAGCCCTTGAAATAAGCATAGTGAGACTGAATTTTAAATTCTATTTAAATTGAATTAATTTAAACTTAAGGTTAAATAACCACATGTGGCTACTGGCCTCCAGAGTGTACAGCAGTGGCTAGCCCATGAGAGTGCCCAGGTGTTTAGGAGGCAGCTACCTGGTGGGGGGTCTGAAGCCTCCACCTGGAGACAGAGTGGGAGATAGATAGAAAGGACATGATGGAGAGCTCTGAAAGCAAGCCAACTGTGGGAGAAAGCAAAACTTGCCTGTGTTAGTCATGCACTGCTTACTTCCTACACTCCTCTTCCTTGAATTCTCACCTATATTTGGTGAGATCTTTTGGAAAGTCCCACTCTCCCTGTTTTGGGCTCGGTGGAGTCACAGGAAGGAGTGTGTTCCCAGGTTGACTTGGGTGTTAAAAGGGGAGCAGTGCATCCTCGGCTTCTAGGGCTTATAGGTGCAGGAGGAAACAAAACAAGAAATTTTACCCAGAGGTATATAAAAGTTTTAGCAATATTTTGGGGCTGGCATGGTGGCGTAGTGGTTTAGTTCATGCACTCCACTTCAGCAGCCCAGGATAGATGGGTTTGGATTCCAGGCATGGACCTACACACCACTCACCAAGCCAAGCTGTGGTGGCGTCCCACATACACAGTAGAGGAAGATTGGCACAGATGTTAGCTCAGGGCCAATCTTCCTCAAGCAAAAAGAAGAAGATTGGCAACAGATGTTAGCTTAGTGCCAATCTTCCTCACCAAAAAAAAAAAAGTTTTAGCAATATTTAAACTTTTTAGTCAAACTATTAATTTTGCCTTATAGGCATATTAAACAAACAAAAACATTTTGTTGAGTTCTACATGTAAAGAGATATAAATCGAGCTAAAACAGTGTGTCTAAATAGAGATAGCTTCGCATTGGAGTTTCATTCATTTAATATTGGACCTGCTAACTCATTCTAAACAAGTGTCTTATGTTCCCCACACAAAATGGTGTCATTATTCTCTTACAAGTCATCTAAGTGGAAAACACAAAAACATCTTTTGTCTTTGTAAAATTTAGAAGAAGTTTTAAAAGTATTGCACACGGTTTACTTGTCCATTGAGAAAATTGATAAGATAGAGGTGCACTTACATTTATATTAAAATGAGATCACCCAGCATAATTGTTTGTAATCTGCTGTTTTTCTCTTTCCATGTAAATAAATAGTTTTGTTTAAAAATATACACATCTGCACACATTTTGTAATTTAATAGCTGCATAATATTTCTTTGTGTGGATGAACCAGAATTAATTTTATTACTCCACTGTTATTGTACATTTAGGTTTTCTTATTCCCCCACCAATAGACAACACTCTGCTGAACATTATTGTATCTATTTATTTGCATATTCATACAAGTATTTCCTTAAGGTATTTTCTTTGACTGGATGGCTACATTTGAGAGGTTATAAATTAAAATATTATGATCTTTGTCTTTAACATCAATGATGATAATGGCTGAGATCACTAAGCACTTACTATGTGCTAAATATTACTGTAATTGCTTTACATGAGTTAATTCACTTAATTCTAATAGGTGCTACTATTATACCCATTTTACAGATGGTAAAACTGAGACACAGAGGGTTTATTAACTTGTCCAAGATTATTTAACTAGTGCAGAGGAATCTGGATTTAAATTCAAGCAGTCTGACTCTAGTCTTTGCGCTGAACCAGAATTTCTACTGTGCTCCCTCTCCATGAGTTTTCTTTTGGGTGCTCATATTAGAAATCCCTTTCACTAACATTTCTCATATATAGGGCTGTCTTTTGGGCTTTTGCTGCTCTGGGCGCATTGGAAAATATGCCACCATTCAAATATCAAAAGGTTTCCAATGGACAAAGGGAACTGTCGGGTTTTAGGTAACCCCAACTTCAGAGACAGGAAAAGATAAACACTTAACAATAACAACAGCAAAGAGTGATGGCCTTCGTTCAGTTTCTCCATTCTAGTCAGTACTTGGAGTAGCTAGTATTTTCCTACGGTGGTGTTTGTGCATTATGTTATAATTTCACACATCACATTAGTTTTTCCCATTGGACTGTGGGGGACGAGCGGTGATGATCCATATCTTACTAATTTCTGTTGTGTGGGGCCTAAAACAGTGCACTTTAATTTCCAAACTGAGGCAAACACATGATCTCGTGACCACATTTTGTCCACAAAGTGCTTTTGTGGATCCTGTAGCTTCAACAAATAAGGAAGCAATCTTGGTATCGATGATGTGAAATAATAAGAAATATATATTTTGTCTTTGTCTCTGGGTCCTGGCACACAGCTGCTAAAAACTCTTGCAATTTCCTGAGTGATAGGTGTGATAGGAGTATCATTGGTTATAATATTTGGTCTTAGTTCTAGGTCCTGACACAAGAGCTTCTAAGACCCTTGGGATCTCAGGAGCGATGAGTGCCTTTTTGTATGCTAATGAGATGGCTGGTGGCTGGGGGCCCCTAGATAGCCTCAGCATGTGGTTGCCTGAAAGACAAAGGTATGATTAGAGGGTTGGAACTTTCAACCCCTCAGCCCCAACCTCCAAGGAAGAGAGAAGGGCTGAAGATTGAGTTAATCACCAATGGCCAATGATTTAATCAATCATGTACATGTAATAGGACCTCCATAGAACCCCCTAAGTGAGGGAGTTCAGAGAGCTTCTTGGTTGGTGAACACAATGAGGTGCTAGAAGGGTTGTGCGCCCAGAGAGGGCATGGGTGCTCTGCATCCTTTCCTCCCACACCTTGCCCTATATGTTTCTTCCATTTATTCATTAGTTGCATCTTTTAATAGTACATAAACTGTTTTCCTGAATTCTATGAGCCATTCTATCAAATTATTGAACCTAAGGAAGAGGTCATGGTAATAGCTGGTCTGTCAGAAGTATGGGAGGCCGGAGAGACTTGTGATTGGTGTCTGAGATGGGGGCAGTCTTTGGAACTGAGCCCTTTACCTGTGGAGTCTGATGCTAGCTCCAGGTACTTTTGTCAGAGTTGAATTGTGGGACACCCACTGGGTGTCTGGAGAGTTGGAGAATGGGTTGGTGTGCGGGGAAAAAAAAAACCTCACACTTTTGCTGTCAACTGCTTGTGGGTAGAAAAACAGACCAGAGTATCTATTTACTAAATGACCATTGATTCATAAAAAGCTGAGCTGAGCTGTGGCAGCTCCCAGAAGTGGGGATCCTTCGAGGTGGCTCTCAAAAGATAACTAAATATGTACATTTAAGGGCTGATTTATGTAAAAATACTATGAGGGGACTGAACTATTTTTCTCAGTTTCTATTACTATCTTATGCTCTCCTTGATGGCTAAAAATCAAGAATCAGCTAAAAGTTAGACATGACTCCACTGAATCAGAGAAGTTAGGAATTTACCATTGCTGTAAATGCTCAAGATGTTTTAGTATTTAAAATATTACATGGGAAATTCAGAAAAATGTGTGGCCATAAGGATGTTGCATGGGCATGGCCATTTTTCAATCCTGTTCCTAATCCTATTCATTTAAATTATCAATTGAACCAAATATTAGAATACATTAGGCCATCAATTGGGTTTGCCTTTTCATTTAGAACTGCAGGCATAGCTGCTGAGAAATCTCAGGTGTGACAATGCAATCAGGGCTTTAGAAAAGCACAGCCAAATGCAATTTATATCAGTGCTCAGAGAAAATTGATTGCGATATTATTTATATCATTTTTCTCTGCATTCATTTCTCAATCCATGCATATAAAAATGTTACTTTCTAATTCATAGACTATAGACACCATAGATTATATGAAATTGGTCATACATTTAAGATTTTAGAATCTTAGGGGGGAAAAACATGTTCTACATAGTGATCCATCTTAAATAAAAATATCCAAATAAAGAGAATTGATGTCCTTTGTGCTTCCACTAGGCAGGAATCAGCCTGCTCTATAATATATCATATTAGCATGAAGTGCTTGCTGCATACCCGTATGATGGGCAGTCACCATTGGCAGCGGTAGCCATTGGAGGGACTAAGCTGCAGCTGAAATCCACATTTGTATTTGTGAACCAACCTCTCCCTTCTTGTCTCCACATATTTAAAAGTGTGGCTAAAGGAGCCACAGAAAGGGGATTGTGATCTCTGCCTGGGAAGGGCCCCAAAGGCAGAAAACAATCTTGCAAGAGATCATGTTAATACAAATAATCAGACTTCATCAATTCATATCCTCATAGATGCATTGAGTTTTTATAACATGAAGCTTTTCCAGCAAAATCTCCTCATTGCTGCGTGGAAAAATGGGGCAAAAAAGAAGCAGCTGTAGTCATTAAGTCCAAATGGTGCTAGAGATTGAAAAATAAACTGTGATAACATAGGCCTCAAGATATGAAAGGGTCTGGTCTGGTTCCTGACCTCAGGGTCCCCTAGGACAGAATGCTTTTTTTTCATTTTTTTCTTTATAACAGCTTTATAGAGATACAATTAACATACCATGCAATTCACTCATTTAAAGTGTACAATTCAATGGTTCCTAGTATATTTACAGAGTGGTGTAACAGTTACCACCATCGACCTTAGAACATTTTTATTTCTTTTAAAAGAAACCCTGCACTAAGTCATCACCCCCAAACCTCCCATCACCCCCTCAGGCCCTGGGCAACCACTAATCTACTTTCTGCCTGTATAGATTTGCCTGTTATGTACATTTCATATAAAGAGAATCATACAGTATGTGGTCCTTTGTGACTGGCTTCTTTCACTTAGCATAATGTTTTCAAGTTTCATCCATGCTGTAGCGTGTATCAGTACTTCTTTTATTCTTATAGCCGAATAATATCCCATTGTCTGAATATGCTACATTTTGCTTATCCACTCATCAGCTGATGGATATTTGGGTTGTTCCCACCTTTGGCTGTTATGAATAATGCTGTTATGAATATTTGTGTATAAGTTTGTGTGTGGAAATATGTTTTTAATTCTCTTGGGGATATATCTAGGAGTGGAATTGCTGGGTCATGTGGTCCTCCTATATTAACATTTGAAGGAATTGCCAAACTTTTCCAAAGCAGCTATACCATTTTACATTCACACAGCAGTGTATGAGGTGTTCAACTTCTCTACAGCCTCACCAACACTTGTTATTATCCATCTTTCTTTTTATTATAGCCATCCTAGTGAGTACGAAGTGGTATCAAATTATGGTTTCAGTTTGTATTTCCCTGACAACTAAGGGGATGCTTCTTCATGAGTGATTACAAAGAATGAAGGAGAAAAGCTACGGGCTAGCTGTGGGAGGTGGGGCCCTGCAAGGAAAGGTAACGAGTGGAGCTAGGGCCTGACTCTTTGTGCTTAGCACAAAAATTCCTGACCCGGACATGGAAGTATCACTATTGCAAAGACAGAGTTGCAAGTTTTGTTTTTTTTCAAAGCAATAACAGTGAGGATAAGAGGTTCTAGGTGAATTTTCTGAAATCATGTGGTCCAAAACTAAATTGCTAGAGAATAAATTGGTCAAAAGGACAAATTATTTGCAAAGATGGATTATTTGAAATGACTGATCAAAAATGAGAATTTCCAGTTGGTAATATGGCAGTACAGAATAATGGCTCTGACGTCCTCATATTCCTGCTGCAGGGGTTGGAGAAAGTCTAACAGAAAGGACAAGATAAGCTCCAGGATCAATTCAAGGTCTAATAATCTGTGAATAAATGATAAAACTTTTGACCATTATTAAAATCTCCATCCTGTATATACATCTATAGATTGTATAAGTTCTTCTTTTTTGGCTTGGGGTTGACCGTTTATTTTCATTTCTCTGTACTTAGTACAAATATGCACTTTGCAAAATTGTTTCCTTTGGGGAAAAGGGATGGGTTTTGCCATAGCTTTAAAGGAGCCATTAATGATAGTGCATGTGAATTCCGTAAATGTTTGTTGTGGTTTCTCTCAGCTCTAAGCTAGGCCTAAGATGTATCTAGTCTGCCACAAAAATCATAGCACTTATATGAGTTTAACTATGTAACTTCCATGAGTAACGTTCGTTTCCAGTATCCTCTTGACTAAACAGAATAATGCTAACACTAAACTGGTATGCCAGTCAGGGGTATGGATTTCTTTTATCATTGCATTCAGTTAAGTTCCACAAAAACGCAATTTAAACTAGTTGTCATAATTTTATTCTTGTCTATGCTGAAGTTTTCTAACTTGTGAGTTTCTTTGTATGAGTATCAGAGTATTGAAGAAGTTTCCATGTTTTTACAATTTCATTCTCTCTCTCTCCATGTAGATGGGTGGAAAAGCCAGGCCTCTTATATTTCAGGTTGTGCATTTCCTTTGGCTGTTTCTGGCACCTAATTTTCATATCCTGTGCTTTTCTCTAATTCCAATTTTTTCAAGAGAGTCAGAGTCCATGCTTTCCTGAACCAGGAGTCTAGTGGGAGAGAGAAAGATGGAAACAAGGTAGGTACTCTATATATCTTGAATGCAAAATAAAAAGTTTAAAAAGTAATAATGATAATAGGTACCACTTATTGACTACTACCTATGTACAAAGAATTGTGTTAAACACTTTATATGCATTTCATTTTGTTTTTGGTTTCACTAGAATATTTACCTTTGATTTTATTAGGGAATCTGTAATTATTTTTAATATGCACTCTTTTTAAAATATACTTTCTGTTTTTCTATTGAAGTATAAAATATGATTATCATTTGAAAAAATTAAGAACATAGAAAGGCAGAAAGGAAAAAATACCACCCATTTTATGCATTTCATTCGTAAGACAACCATATAAGGTAGCCACCTTCATTATCCTTATTTTAAAGATGAGAAAATTGAGGGTTACAGGAGTTAAGAAACTTGCCAAATTAAAAAATATAGTTTGTAAATAGCAGATCTTAGATTTGAATTCATGTTTTGAAATTTGAAACCTGAGTGAATTGATACATCAATGTATAAGTAAATTATTCTGCCATGAGACAAGAACTATATAATACAAGTATGAATGAAGAGAGGCTAACCCTGCTTGAGGGCATTGTGGAAAATGAGAGAATGGAGGAGACCTCAGAGCTGGTCTTGAAGGATGAATGCAGGTCATTGGGGAGAAAGCAAAGCCTGGATCTGTAGTTGCCTGAGGCCATTGTGGATGAAAGGCTGACTGTGCAGCACTGGACGTTGCTATTAGAGGCAGCCAGCAGCACTACTAGCACTACTACTAGGCCACAGTGTCTGCATGGGTAGAAGCCGAGGCGTCAGACTGACCACGGCACATTAGAGAGTTGCAAGTGGTCAATATGTGTATGAAGTTTGGAAGCACAGAGAGAAGAGGCTACAAAAGTAGGTTAGGCTAAGTAAGGTCGTAAAGGGCTATTATTTTAGTGTGGAGATCAGATCAGAGAAGAGCAGAGACATATATAGTCCGTGGGAAGCTATGGCAAGAATCCAGGTAGGAGCCGGAGGTGGTACGGGGAAGAGGAGACTGCTGTGAGATTTGCTGGCTGGTTGAGAGCAGCGGAATGTGAGCTGGGGGCATTTACAGTTCAGATGATGTCTCTCAGCAAAGCATTACTGTTAGATCCCTGCCCCCGACTCCCTTCTGCTGTGACCTGGGATGGAGCTTTAAGTGCACAGGTTCTGCCTGTCTCAGGATAAGTACTCCAACGCATTAAAGATTCTAATCTTGATTCTGCCACTTATTAATTGTGTAATCTTGGGTAATGCATCCATTTGTTTGGGCTTCTGTAACAAGGTACCATGGACTGGGTGGCTTAAACACTGAAGTTTATCTTCTCACAGTTCTGGAGGTCAGAAGTCCAAAATCAAGGTGTCAGAAGGGTTGGTTCTTTCTGAGGGCTGTGAAGAAGGAGTCTGTTCCAGTCACGTATCCATGCCTTGTAGATGGCCATCTTCTCTCTGTGTCTTCATATTGTCTTCTTTCTATGCATGTCTGTGTCCACATCTCCCATTTTTATAAGGCCATCACTCATATTGGATTAATGCCCACTCTAGTGAACTCATTTTAACTTAATTACCTCTGTAAAGACTCTATCTCACATTTTGAGGTACTAGGAGTTAGGACTTCAATGTATGAATTCAAGAAAGAGAAAACACAATTCATCCCATGACAGGCAAGTTACCTGTCGTAGATTCTCGAGGTGTTCCAACCAGTTCCGCTTAACTGGCTGGTACACCCATCCCTGAGCTGTGTTAGTGCTGGGACTAATGGCTTACACTTGCGACCTGCTCTTGAACATTCCCCTTGGCTACTGAGAACTGTCTGGCCAAGAGATGCCTGGGACTTAACCGGCCACCTCTGGGGGTGGCAAATGACTTTTGGGGCAGGGGACTACGAACGCCCTTTGGCTTTATTGTTACAAGGTGAGCTAACTCTGTGGTGTGATTTATGCTCCAGAGCTAATGCTGCTCCCCAGCCCTCCATACACACATACCCCATGGATTAAACCAAAACTACAATTTACCTGAGACCACATGCTTCCTCAGCTCTTTCCCATTTCCTGCTTTGTTTCCATCCCTACCATACAGGCTTTGCCTGAAGAGCACATTCCCAAAAATGAACACCCATATCAATTCCCTTCTCAAGTGCTGTTTCCAGGATACCCAATGTCAGATGTTACCTAATTTTTCTGTGCGCCACTTTCCTTATCTGGCACATAGTAAATAGTTAATAAATGTTGGCTGTCATTTCTATTATTGATATGGTATCTGATGTGGTATTTAATTTACAGCAAACCATTAGATATGGTTGGTATATTGCAATGCTTCATAATGAAGAGAAATATTGATTCTTTATCATATTTTGGTAGCTCAGAGATTCTACCTTGGAAGGTTCGAGTCAATTATAGAGACCTTAGACTTTGAGAGGATCCTAAAGTGTCTAGTTAAAAGGGTTCACCCTGTAGGAGAAATAGTTACATGTGTACTGAGAACTGGACATTGGGGTATCAGAGAGCTAAGCAAAGTCTGCAGCAACAAGTCTTAGATAAAATGATGGATTCCTTTAATATGTGCAACCATTTGGAAATCTCCAAATTAGTAAGAAGGAACATTACAGTGAGCTAGAAATGCTGTAGCACCACGCGCAGGTGAGAATCAACAAAATATGTGTTATAACAGGCCCCATTTTAAGTGTTATCAAACATGACCTTAAGGAAACACCAGTTTTACAAACAAATAAGATTCCTCAATACATTAAACAAGTCATTCACTGCAACTGAGTGGGATTTTCCCCAAGAATACAAGGGTAATATAGTATTGAGACATCTACAATGTGATACTGAGCAGCTTTTGCACAAGACAAATAGAGAAAATAAAAAAGGTTTACAGAGTTTTACCATGAAAAAAATACCATCATTGACTCCACTGAGAAAATGTTTCTTGCAAGTTAGAATACCTATCTTATAGAATAAAAGAATGCCAACTATAATAATAGCATGGCATTTTAGTGCGCTTCTAGGCAAAACTTAGATGGAGAAGCTACGTAAAGACAGTTTTTTGAAGCCGGTGTCCTGGTTTAAATGTTGGAGTGAGGTATGATGGCAGTAACAGAAGACTTAACATTAATAGTTCCAACAAGAAAGGCCGTGTCATTAACCTAACAGACATAGGAAGTCTTTTATAACATTCAACACCCACGCAACACCTACTCCAGTGCCTGGCACGTAGTTTATACTCCATAAATATTTGTTGACTTAATGCTGAATTGTCTCCTAAGGAAAAGGGAAAGAAAACTTTTAGAAGAAAATGAGTTATATAAGGATATTTCCACAGGTCTGAAGCTAACAGCTAATGTCATACTAATTTTCAAAATATTCCAGCTTTAATGGTTCAGAAGGTCAGTAAATAATACCTCTCTTGCCTTCCCCTCCTTAGTTCTGAACTGAAAGAAAGAGGGAGCGAAAAAGAGAGAGACTAGAAACAGACAGAGACTGAAATGTCAGCTTGATTACTGATTAAAGCTCTTTTAGAGAATATGGCTTAGGTGTGCAGCTAATCGGGCTTACTCTCAATTTCAAAAGGGACACGCTCCTCTCAAATTGCAGGCTTTCTGGGGGAGGCTAATGCATGTGCAGTAGAACCCCACCACAACCGCCAAGGGTGAAGACCAAAATTTACCCTCTCTGTAGACAGGTACAGCCTAAGGAAGAGACTGGAAGAGTAGAGGACTAAGCCTTGTATGCCCAGTTTGTTCTCTTACATTAATCAGATAAGTCTATTATCCCTACTGGAGGACCAGCAAGTGAAATAGAAGAAAGAGTGAGGGGCTGAAAAGAGGCTGAGAATGTCACTCTAATAGAAGCAGGGGGAATGGAAAATAAGTGATGCCTCTAACACTTGCCATCATCATTATCCATCCATCAGCAAGTGTACTTGGCTCTAACTCCAATATGTATGTTAGATCTGATGACTTATTTCTATCTCCACAATTATCACTCTAATATAAGCCACTAATCTCCTGCCTGGAATAATAAAATTGTTTCCAAACTGGCAAAGTATCTATATAGTTATGTAGTTTGTGCACTGAATGATTCCGTGGGTTCTCTGGTAGCCCATGTTGTCACACAGCGCACAATCAGGATAACTCTATGTGGTAATGTCCACGTAACTAGTGCCCTCTGTGCTACTTTAGGCTAATATTAGGTGCTGGGGATACAGTGATGAGCAAATCAATACCTGCTATCATGGGGCTTTACCTTCCAGTGTGGGAGAAGACAAACGTATATAAATCAACACATGGATTTCAGATAGTGACAATTACCATGTTAATTTTAGATAGTGGCAAGAACTGTGAAAATAGCAAATACTGTGCACTAGAATAAGGCTTGGTCCCCTACGGAATGGTTGAAGACTCTCTGTAAGCTGTCCTTGGGAATGAGACTGGATCTTGGTGTTAATTCATGTTGGAGAATAAACTAAAAATGCTGAGCAAACACAATCTGGAAGGACAAGGGGAGTGATTTCCCTGAGGCCGCTGTTCCATTGAGGGAACCCATCCTCCCTTAAGAGACAGAGGTGAATTTTTATAGGCTGGGTCCTGGGAGTTAATAGGCAGATTTTAATTGTTTTATTTCCAGGAAGTATTAAAGTATATATGCTTGTATATTAACCTGCAAAATACTTAGACAAGGATCTCTCAAACTTAAATGCTTAAGGGGGCCAGGCAGATAATTTAAATTTGTGAGAAGGCAAGTAGGGGAGCAGGATAGAACTCATGCGTGCTATTAAAGAGCAGTCAGCAGTCGCTCAGCTTCCCCTAATAAATGCCACATGGGAATATTATTCCAGCATCTCCAACTATTCTTATTTTTCAAGGGATGCTAGAAATCTGGATTTTTATGTGAAATTTCTGGATTCTTAGATGTTATTTTTTAAAAAATAAACTATATAGGTCAAACAACACACTTTCAAGCTGAGGGCAATCTGTTCTGACCTCTAATTCAGACTAAAAACACCAAAAGAACTCTTTCATTTGGAAAACTAAGCGTCATGTGTTTCCTCAAGATATAGACATCTATAATCTCACACGTCTATTCTGAGAAGGTTGTCTGAAGAATTTTCTCTATTTTTATGCATTTTGTTCTCAACAGCATTCCATGTCCTAAGTCTATAAACCTCTGTGAAATGAAGCTCCACTATGCATATTTCTATTTAATCTCTAGGTACTGAAAAAGAAGCAGATGATCTTCAGACTCTGATTCTGAGAGAAAGAAAAAAATAGAGGGATTTGAATAGTTTCCTGGGCTTATGCTAAGTATACTAGAGTTAGCTATTTTGCCCTTCAAAATGACTGATTTAGACGTTTGAGCTACTGGTCACAAAGTAGACAATTCAGATCCCACTATTGGGTTCTTGCAATCTACAACTGATGTTAAGGGGACTCCCCATTTGGAACCATACGGAGAACACAAGGCATGGATATTATATTTTCATATTTAAAATTTAATACAATTCAACATTGCTACCAAAAATCTCTTTCCATATATGCGTACACAAATAAATGCTGTTAAGCCAAATTTAAAAACAAACACACAAAGCAGCACTGATAAATATTTGACTGTAAGAGATATTTTTTATGAGCATCAAATATATGGTTTTCAAACATTGTTATCTATCTGAACCATTATTATAACACATTTTGGTAGATTGAGAATGGAAAAATACAAGATATTATTCTAACTGGGACTTTAAAATCCCTGAAAATTCAAAGTCAAAATCTGTCATTAATATATTCAGTTTGTCTCAGTACTAAAGGACATATGTTCCATCTGAATCATGCAGTTTCATGATGTTCTAGGACTTGAAAAGAAATGACACTGGCTTTCTCTGTATCATTCCTATACAGAGAAACACAGAGAACTTCTCAAATGATTACTGTGATATTTATTGGTGTCATCTATGTTACTTTATTTAGATAACTTGGTAGCCTTTCTTGAATCTAACAGTGGAGGAAAAGAGAAATCAATGTTTCTGTTAGCAGGTCAGGTCCTTATTGAATTGTTTTGTCCAAAGGCTGTTGCTAAGCTTACAAAGCAGAGTCTCTACAATATGATGCAAAAACATATTTATAAATATCAAAACAGAATAAAGAATGAGTTTCTGTGAGTGAATATAAGTAATATTTTAGGATTATTTTCAAAATTAAAAAGAACCATCCATGTATCACCATGTCACTTTACTTGCAACATCTAAAGGAACTTGGGGTTCATTATTTTGAGAAGTCAGTACAAAAAGAGATGCTCTAAACAGTTAAAATTATGCTTTTGTCAGACAATAAATAACATATGTTTCCAAGTATTGTTCTCTAGCAGGATCTGATTATATAATTTATTATATTTATTTAAAATACATGATTCTTATGAAATTTACACAATGCATAATTATAGATATCTTTTACTTAGGATTAACAACATCCAAAGGTACCTTGATATTGCTGGAGCCACAAAGGTTAGAAGGGTATGAGGTTTGTCAAATGTCATAAGAACAACAACATAAGAAATGCTTTACACACATTATCTCAAACTATCATAATTACCCTACAAAGTGGACCATATTATATTATTTTACAGATGAGAAAAATGAGGCTTGCAGAGCTATTTGGGGTATAACGTAGAATTATTTAACTTCCCTTTAATAAAGATGATTCATCCAGGCATATGGACTCTCAAAAAGTCAAAATATAGACATTAGGGTTCTCATAATCTCCCCTAAATTTATATGTATAATTTAGCTTGTCTATTAAAGTGCATTTTTTTTTAAAAAAGAGACTCATCACTTATATGATAATCTTTAAGAGGTTGGTCGCCCAGAAAAGATCCCCCATGCAAACTTTTTAGTTTCAGACATAAATTCCAGAAGGGCAAGGGCCAGGGTATTTCTTTGACTTTATAAATTCTGTGTTGGCACACAAAACATCTGATGACATATTCATAACGTAAACATTATGAAGATATTTGTAATAAGATTTTCAAAACTATGAAGTATTTATGACCAAAATTAAGTGAAAAAGAGCATAAGCTTTTATGATATAGACTCATTGTGTGGATACAGAGTTTATCCCATTAGTTGATAAGATGGCTAAAACATCCTGACTAAAGAGAATGTGGTTCAATTATCTTGAGAGAAATTGAGCTAATTAGTGGGAACGGGATATCACCTCTTAGGATATTCCAATCAGATGTCAAATTCAACAGAGTCCAAATGGAAAGTATCATCTGAACTCACTTCTAAACCAACTCCCTTTAAGACTCCACATTTATGAGAATAGAACCATCATTTTCCCAGTTTTCCTCTACTATAAAGGACACTTCAGATAGAAAATGAAGCACATACAAAGGCCTCAAAGGGTGAAACATCACGTCTTATTCATTCATCCATAGATGGATATTTAAGTTGTTTTCATATCTTGGCTATTGTGAATAATGCTGCAATGAACAAGAGAGGACAGATACCTCTTCAAGATCCTGATTTCATTTCCTTTGGATAAATACACAGAAGTGGGACTGCTGGATGATATGGTAGTTCTATTTTCAATTTTTTGAGGAAACTCCATACTGTTTTCCATAGGGGATACACCAATTTACATTCCCATCAACGTTGAACAAGGGTTTCTTTTTCTCCACAGCCTTGCCAATACTTGCTGTTTCTTGTCTTTTAAATAACAGATGTGAGGAGGAAGATCCAAGATGGCACCGTGAGTAGTCCTCTTTGTCTCTCGCCCTTCGAGTCTACAATTATTTGGACACTTATCGCTTGACATAGGATATCCAGACAGCATCTCAGGATGTCTGAGACACCCACGCGACTATACATCGGAAGGCAGACGGACTTTCGTCCGGGAAGATGTGGAAATAGGTGAAAACTCTCCAACCCCGACGGGCAGCCTAGTACCCGCAAGCGGCTTTCTTCCAACGGACGCCCCCAGAGGATCCACACACATCTAGGGCAGGAGCGAGAACACAACAGAGGAGCGACGGTGGAAACAGGTGACCAGAACCCTACCTAAACCCCCCGCAATTACTCCTAAACGCAGAGGGAAACTTTGGAGTTGCACACCTGAGCCCGCGGGGAGAGTCTCTCCCCGCCATTGGCGGGGAGACCCAGCCTGGTGTTCGGGGCGCCCGGAGGGTCCCAGAGAGAGACACGGAGGGCACGGAGGTCTCCCAGCTGCCGTTGTCCGCCCCGTGGGACTAGGGATTGCTGGAGATCTCGGAGAGGACCGGGGCTGGGGGAACTTTCAAGGGCCGGTTCTGTGACCCGGAGGGGAAGCGCCGGAGTTCCGCCAGGCAGCAGACAAAACTCTCTGTCTGCCATTAGCAGAGGGGCCACGCTGAGCATTCACGGCTCCGGGAGAGGCCCGGAGAGAATCACAGAGGGCGGGGCGACCCCCTAGCTGCCGTTGCCCGCCCCGTGAGGCTAGGGATTGCTGGAGATCTCGGAGAGGACTGGGGCTGGAGAGAGTTCCAGAGACCCAGCTTAGTAGCCTAGGGGGAAACCCTACAGGCTCACAGCAGCCTTAGGGAAAGCCTCTGCACAGCACCAGTAGAAGGCACCCAGCCGCCAGCCACAAGGCTGGAAGACCCCAGGGCAAAAGCAGCATAGCTAGGTGTACTAACCACAGACTGTAGAAGATGCCAATAGCTCTCCTGCGACCCATAGAGGACAAGTGAGATTTGGTGGGTGCCGACAGCAACGGAGCGACAAATATAAGTGATCCCACCCCTGGCCGCTGGAAAAACCCATAACACCATCGCAGACCCCAAGGAGAGAGCACATCTAGGTGGGCTGCAACAGTAGGCACCTGCAGCCTGAAGCCCCCCTGTGACGGCCCCCACGGCAGAGGAGGGAATCCAAAGGGCCACTGTGGCTACGAAGAGGGGCCCAGGCCCAGTTAGCAACTACGGACAGGGTTCCTGGTTGGTGAAGTATAAACAGCTGCTCCCCCCACCGCAGCAGCTGAAACAAGTGAAAGGAGCAACTAAACTCTATCTCCATGCGGAGGCACAAATCAACAACATCAAGCAATATGAAAAAATACATTAAATCTCCAGAACAGAAAGAAAGCAACAAATACACAGAAAACAATCCCAAAGAAAATGAGATATATAACCTAAATGATGATGACTTCAAAACAGCCATCATTAAGATTCTCAATGAGTTAAGAGAGAATTCTGACCGACAACTCAACGAGTTCAGGAGCTATGTCACAAAAGAGTTTGATACGATAAAGAAGAACCAAACAGAAATATTGGAAATGAAGAACACAATAGAGGAGATTAAGAAAAATCTAGATGCTCTGAACAGTAGGGCCGATAATATGGAGGAAAGAATTAGCAATTTGGAAGATGGCAATATAGAATTGTTGCAGGCAGAGGAGGAGAGAGAAGCAAGACTTAAAAGAAATGAAGAAACTCTCCGAGAATTATCAGACACAATTAGGAGATGCAACGTAAGGATTATAGGTATACCAGAGGGAGAAGAGAAGGAGAAAGGGGCAGAAAGCCTATTCAAAGAAATAATGGCTGAGAACTTCCCAAATCTGGTGAGGGAGATGGATCTTCAGGTGACAGAAGCCAATAGATCTCCAAACTTTATCAATGCAAGAAGACCAACCCCACGGCATATAGTAGTGAAGCTAGCAAAAGTCAACGACAAGGAGAAAATATTAAGGACAGCCAGGCAAAAGAAACTAACCTACAAAGGAACCCCCATCAGGCTATCAGCAGATTTCTCAGCAGAAACTTTACAGGCTAGAAGAGAGTGGAATGATATATTCAAAAATCTGAAGGACAAAAATCTACAGCCGAGAATTCTCTACCCAGCGAAAATATCCTTCAAATACGATGGAGAAATAAAAACTTTCCCAGATAAACAAAAATTAAGGGAGTTCATTGCCACAAAACCTCCTCTTCAGGAAATCCTCAGGAAAACCCTCATTCCTGAAAAATCCAAAAAAGGAAAGGGGCTACAAAACCAAGAGCAGAGGAGATAAGTAGAAGGACAACAACAGAGAGTAGCAGCTCTACATCAGAACAGATTAAACCATGGGACGAGAAACAAAGGAAACTGAAGAAAACCGGAAAACAAGACACAAAATGGTAGCGGTAGGCCCCCGCGTCTCAATAATCACTCTAAATGTAAATGGATTGAACTCCCCAATCAAAAGACACAGAGTGGCAGGATGGATCAAAGAACAAGATCCAACAATATGCTGCCTCCAGGAAACACACCTCAGCCCCAAAGACAAACACAGACTCAGAGTGAAGGGATGGAGAACAATACTCCAAGCTAATAATGAACAAAAGAAAGCAGGTGTCGCTATACTAATATCAGACAAGGTAGATTTCAAAGCAAAACAGATAAAGAAAGATAAAGAGGGGCAGTATATAATGATAAAAGGGACTCTCCACCAAGAAGACATAACACTTATAAATATATACGCACCCAACACAGGAGCACCATAATTTGTAAAGCAACTCTTAATAGAACTAAAAGAAGACATCAACAACAATACAATAATAGTAGGGGACCTCAACACACCATTAACACCAATGGACAGAACATCCAGACAGAAAATCAACAAGGAAATAATAGAATTAAATGAAAAATTAGACCAGATGCACTTAATAGATATATATAGAACACTTCATCCAAAAACAGCAGGTTACACATTCTTCTCAAGTGCACATGGAACATTCTCAAGGATTGACCATATTTTGGGAACCAAAGCAAACATCAATAAATACAAGAGAGTTGAAATAATATCAAGCATCTTTTCTGATCATAACGCTATTAAACTAGAAATCAACTACAAGAAAAAAGCAGAGAAAGGTGCAAAAATGTGGAGACTAAACAACACGCTTCTCAACAAACAATGGATCATTGAAGAAATTAAAGAAGAAATCAAATATTATCTGGAGACAAATGAAAATGAGAACACGACATACCAAATCATTTGGGATGCAGCAAAAGCAGTCCTAAGAGGGAAATTAATCGCAATACAGGCTCACCTCACTAAACAAGAAAAAGCTCACATAACCAACCTCAAACGACACCTAACAGAACTAGAAAAAGAAGAACAAACAAAGCCCAGAGTCAGTAGAAGGAGGGAAATAATAAAAATAAGAGCAGAAATAAACGATATTGAAACAAAAAAGACAATAGAAAGGATCAATGAAACAAAGAGTTGGTTCTTCGAAAGAATTAACAAAATTGACAAACCCCTAGCCAGACTCACCAAGAAAAGAAGAGAGAAATCGCAAATTAATAAAATCAGGAATGACAGAGGAGAAATCACAACAGATACCAATGAAATACAAGAGATCATAAGAGAATACTATGAAAAACTATATGCCAACAAATTGAACAACCTGGAAGAAATGGACAAATTCCTAGACTCCTACAATCTCCCCAAACTGAATCAGGAAGAAATGGAGAATCTGAATAGACCAATCACAAGTAAGGAAATAGAAACGGTAATCAAAAACCTCCCCAAAAACAAGAGTCCAGGACCAGACGGCTTCTCTGGAGAATTCTACCAAACATTCAAAGAAGACTTCATACCTAGTCTCCTCAAACTGTTCCAGAAAATTGAGAAAGATGGAGAACTCCCTAACACATTCTATGAAGCCAACATCACTCTGATCCCCAAACCTGACAAGGACAACACAAAGAAGGAGAACTACAGGCCGATATCACTGATGAACATAGATGCAAAAATCCTCAACAAAATTTTGGCAAACCGATTACAGCAATACATCAAAAAGATTATACACCATGATCAAGTGGGATTTATACCAGGGACACAGGGATGGTTCAACATCCGCAAGTCAATCAACGTGATACACTACATCAACAAAATGAAAAACAAAAACCACATGATCATCTCAATAGATGCAGAGAAAGCATTCGACAAGATCCAACACCCATTTATGATAAAAACCATCAGTAAAATGGGTATAGAAGGAAAGTACCTCAACATAATAAAGGCCATATATGATAGACCCACAGCCAACATCATACTCAATGGACAAAAGCTGAAAGCCATCCCTCTGAGGACAGGAACAAGACAAGGGTGCCCACTTTCACCACTCCTATTCAACATAGTACTGGAGGTGCTGGCCAGAGCAATTCGGCAGGAAAAAAAAATAAAAGGAATCCAAATAGGTAACGAAGAAGTAAAACTCGCGTTGTTTGCAGACGACATGATCTTATACATAGAAAACCCTAAAGAATCCACAGAAAAACTATTAGAAATAATCAACAACTACAGCAAAGTAGCAGGGTATAAAATTAACGTGCATAAATCAGTAGCATTTCTATACACTAACAATAAACTAACAGAAAAAGAACTCAAGAACTCTATCCCATTCACAATCGCAACGAAAAGAATAAAATACCTTGGGATAAACTTAACCAAGGAAGTGAAGGATCTATACAATGAAAACTACAAGACTTTCTTGAAAGAAATAGGCGATGACATAAAGAGATGGAAAAACATTCCTTGCACATGGATTGGAAGAATAAACATAGTTAAAATGTCCATACTACCTAAAGCAATATACAGATTCAATGCTATCCCAATCAGAATCCCAAGAACATTCTTCACAGAAATTGAACAAACAATCCTAAAATTCATATGGGGGAACAAAAGACCGCGAATTGCTAAAGCAATCCTGAGCAAGAAAAACAAAGCCGGCGGAATCACAATCCCCGATTTCAAAACATACTACAAAGCTACAGTGATCAAAACAGCATGGTACTGGTACAAAAACAGGTCCACAGATCAATGGAACAGAATTGAAAGCCCAGAGATAAAACCACATATCTATGGACAGCTAATCTTCGACAAAGGAGCAGAGGGCCTACAATGGAGAAAAGAAAGTCTCTTCAACAAATGGTGCTGGGAAAACTGGACAGCCACATGCAAAAGATTGAAAATTGACCATTGTTTTTCACCACACACCAAAATAAACTCAAAATGGATCAAAGACCTAAAGATTAGGCCTGAGACAATAAGTCTTTTGGAAGAGAATATAGGCAGTACACTCTTTGACATCAGTTTCAAAAGAATCTTTTCGGACACTGTAACTCCTCAGTTGAGGGAAACAATAGAAAGAATAAACAAATGGGACTTCATCAGACTAAAGAGCTTCTTCAAGGCAAGGGAAAACAGGATTGAAACAAAAAAACAGCTCACTAATTGGGAAAAAATATTTACAAGCCACTTATCCGACAAAGGGTTAATCTCCATAATATACAAAGAACTCACACTGCTTAACAACAAAAAAACAAACAACCCGATCAAAAAATGGGCAGAGGACATGAACAGACATTTCTCAAAAGAAGATATGAATATGGCCAATAGACACATGAAAAGATGTTCATCATCGCTAATCATCAGGGAAATGCAAATCAAAACTACACTAAGATATCACCTTACCCCCATTAGATTGGCAAAAACATCCAAAACCAAGAACGACAAATGTTGGAGAGGTTGTGGAGAAAGAGGAACCCTCATACACTGTTGGTGGGAATGCAAACTGGTACAGCCACTATGGAAAACAGTGTGGAGATTTCTCAAAAAGTTAAAAATAGAAATACCCTATGACCCAGCCATCCCATTACTGGGTATCTATCCTAAGAACCTGATATCAGATATCTCAAGAGTCCGTTGCACCCCTATGTTCATCACAGCATTATTTACAATAGCCAAGACGTGGAACCAGCCTACATGCCCAGAAACTGATGATTGGATAAAGAAGATGTGGTATATATACACAATGGAATACTACTCAGCCATAAAAAAAGACGAAATTGGCCCATTCACAACAACGTGGATGGACCTCGAGGGCATTATGTTAAGCGAAATAAGTCAGTCAGAGAAAGACGAACTCTATATGACTCCACTCATAGGTGGAAATTAGTATATTGAGAAGGAGATCTGATCGGTGGTTACCAGGGAAAAGGGGGGGTGGGGGGAGGGTACGGAGGGGGAAGTGGTGTAGTGTACCCACAACATGACTAACAAAAATGTACAACTGAAATCTCACAAGGTTGTAATCTATCATAACATTAATAAAAAAAAAAAAGAAAGAAAAAAAATAAATAAATAAATAACAGATGTGAGGTGATATTTCACTGTAGTTTTGATTTGCATTTCCTTGAAGGTTAGTGGTATTTAGAAATGTGTCTATTCATGTCCTCTGCTCATTTTCTTCCTTTTTTTTTCTTCCTGAGGACGATTCGCCCTGAGCTAACATCTGTGGCCAATCTTCCTCTATTTCGTATGTGGGTTGCTGCTACAGCATGACTGATGAGTGGTGTAGGTCCTTGCCTGGGATCCAAACCCATGAATCAGGGCCGCCAAAGCAGAGAGTGCTGAACTTAACCACTACACCACCAGGCCGGCCCTCCCTGCCCGTTTTTAAATCAGATTATTTGGGGTTTTTTGCTATTGAGTTGTATAAGTTCTTTACATATTTTGGATATTAAATTCTTATCAGATATATGATTTGCAAATATTTTCTCCCATTCTTTGGGTTGCCTTTTCATTTTGTTGATCATTTCTTTTGCCATGCAGAAGCTTTTTAGTGTGATGTAGTCCCACTTATTTATTTTTCTTTTATTTCTTGTGCTTTTGGTGTCATATAAAAAATTTGTTGAGAGTTTTTATCATGAAAGGATTATTGAAGAGACTATCCTTTCCCCATCGAGTATTCTTGGCTCCCTTGTAAAATATTAGTTGACTATATATGTGGGAGTTTATTTCTGTGCTCTTGATTTTGTCCCATTGGTCTATGTGTGTTTTTAAGCCAGCCACTCTGGTGATTGTTAATGAGGCCAAAGCAAACAGGATTTTCTTGTCCAATTTCGTCTTGTACAATCATATGTCTTTGTAATACCATTTTTTTTGTTTCCAGTGAAGCTTCAGGTCATAGTATTTGGCAGAAACATACAGGTTTCCTCTAAACAGCCTTCTACCTGCGTATTTGCACCCTGTAGATGCATGCCTGCTAACTTTTCTGTTTGGCCCACATTGAGAACATAAGCAGCAGGCAGAAAAGTTTGTTTTTTCCTCTAAATCTCCAGTTCTAAATCTCTTCTCATAGCAGGCCTTGTCCCAAATGCAGCTAGGGGGCCAGATTGCTGCTTCATGGGTGTGGGACAGTATGCAAGCATTCATCCTTATGAAAACACGATCTTTAAGGTAGAACTCCCAGGATATTTTCAATGTGATGTTTTGCATGATGCTTTATTCACATATTTTTGATTCCTTGTCACATTTTGCCCTTCTCCTTTGGCAATCTCCTTCCAACCCCAAGCTTTTCCAACATTTTATTTACTTCTGAAGTCACATAGTTTCCTAATTGGCAAAATGCAAGGCTGTCTTTCAATGCTTAGCCTGTGTGCCAACAGCATCTGAAACTATTCGAGATCTTATCTTCTTTGAATTATCCCCTCACATGGTTTTATGTTACTAATTTTTCTCCATCTGTCATTTATATCCTGCCTATCATCAGAAGAGGTTTGTGTCAACTTGAAATATAGAGCTGCAGGTGAAAGAGGATTAAAATAAAGCTAAAAAAAAAATCTGAAATTATTAGGAATGGGAGGGATATATCAGCTATTTGGGATAAGGCAAGTATTCTATTTCGGCATCAAATTAATTTTGGTCTTCCCGGTAATCAAGCAGAAGAGGTAAACTGGCTGAGAATATCCCTAACCTGCCATGCCTGATGACAGCTCCCTCCTCTGCTAGTTCCTCTAAGCTGTGGATACTGCCCAAGGTTCGGTCTTCATCCATAGACTCTTCTTTCCCTATGCTTGGCTCCATCACTCTCATGCTTTCACATGCCACCACTGAGGGTAACTTTCCAAACTCCAAGTCCTACTGTCTCATGAGTTTTAGCCACTTCCAATTATTGCATCATGCTAACATGACTGCAACTTAACTTTTGATCTTCTCAAAAAGAAAAAGCTCAAACTTTCTAACTTTCCCAGTTATTTGAAATGTCTAAACATTTTTCCAGCTCCAAAAGTCAGGAATTTTGTCTCACCCTTTGTTTTTTGCCACCGCCATCCAGTCATTCAGTGAATCTTGCTGATTCTTCCAGTGCAACCTCCCTTTTTCTCTTCTTATGGCCTCAGAGTCCTTTGATAACCTCCACACTGATACACCTGATTCTTGTCTTTCCTTCTTTCAGTCAGTCCCACAATTTGGGCTCAAATCATTCTTTTCCAAATTTTCACTTTCCTCCCATTCTTCCTTTGCTAAGCCTTTTGTGGCACCCGATTATGGGGACAAAGCTCACACTCCTTATCCTGTCATGAAAGATCCTTCACAATCTCACCCTTAGCTCCCATATATCTCCTTAAAAAAAGCCCAGATCTAGTTAAACTCTCACACTTCCTATTTGCTGGTATGTTTATTCCCATATATCTCCACATCTGAAGATTCTTTCTCCTCTTATCCTCTAGCCCATAGTTCTTTTTAAGAGCCAATACCAGTTTGCCCCCTGTGCTAGAAATACTTATCTTGTTGCTGACTGACACTGTAACTTCAATATTTACCTGTTACTTAAGTTTCTATAAATCCTTGTATTTCTCATCTCTCCAACCATATCATTAGCTCCCTAAGGGATGTCTTATACGTACATCTATGTATTTTCAACAGCACCTAGTATAGTAGACGTTTTCTAAATATTTGTTGATTTGATTTACAGCTATTTATACAATTACTTCCTTATTCCATGATATCTATATAGAACTGTTCACACATTAAGGCAATAAAAGAAATGAAAAAAGTTATTGTATTGCCAAATAAAAAGTCACACTGCTCCCTAAACTTTGTATCAAAAAGATCTTGCTGGTTTGCTGTTTTAACATGCACAGCAGCATATGCACCAACCA
The DNA here is from genome assembly GCF_021613505.1 of Equus quagga. Taxonomy (NCBI): domain Eukaryota; kingdom Metazoa; phylum Chordata; class Mammalia; order Perissodactyla; family Equidae; genus Equus; species Equus quagga. Next base: position 8,053,336 of record NC_060276.1, read on the forward strand.
GCAGTTGGAATCTATCAAGAAGACAGGAACTGCTACAAATTGCTATTCCATAACTATAAAATGTCATCACTGCCATCATATTACCACCAGGGAAGGTCGAATTTCAGAATGAAATTGGGCCTCCCTTTCCAAGTTGAGCCTCTGTGTGAACAATCATGGGCCAGAAGAGCAGTGAGGGCCATGAAGACTCATATAACCTGAATAATTATTTGCTTGTGGTGAGATATCTCCTGGGGGCAATAATAGTAATGACCATCATTGATGCACTCATACTGTGTGCTTAGAGAGACTAAGTCCTTCACACGAATTATGCCGTTTAATCCTCACTACCGTCTTATAAGATAGAGACCATTATTTGTCTGTTTTACAAATGAATTGAGACTTAAAGTAACTTGCAGAAACTCACACAGCTAAGAAATGACTAAGCTGGGATTTGAATTGAGGTAGACTGGCATCCAAGATTACACTATTTACTGACCTGAACTAATTCTTCTCTGCTACTTTCTTGCTTTATTCTAATAGCGTGACTCACTCAATAATCTAGGCAGAGATTTATATTAATTACATACTTCCATACATAACCATACTACTTCAGGAAAAGGGATGGACAAAGTATTTTATTTCAAATTGCTGGCACTTCTAAAGGTTTTGCGAATTCTGAAAAATTCAGCTTTGTCTCAGGTTCTAAAAAAGAAAGCTTGTATGTGTAGCTAGAAACTAAAAAGTCCAGTACTGGCAACAATCCTCTGATAGAGTTAGGAAATCTCAGGAACATGGACTGAATCCATTTTACGTGTCTTGGCTTGGATGGCAGATGAAGTCTGTGCTCTTCCAGTGCCTTTTCAATGTGTGCCTCTTTTTGTTCATCTGCTTACCACTCCAACCCATTTTCTCATGCTAGAGACTATTCATGTGCCAATCATGAAATGTCAGATTCCATTCCCCAGAAAGCTAGTGGAGATATTTTTTGAAACACTTGAAAACTAGCAATTCTATCTCATAGATAACATAAGGTCTATACACCAGTGCTCTCTGATGCCCTTTGGATTTAAACAGAGCCTCCTGGAATGTACGTCATGTCAGAAAATGATTTCATACACTGCAGTAAATATATATGAGGACATACATTCCATGCTGTAGAAACTGGGTAAGATATAATTAATAGAATAAACGCATGGTATAAAAATAACTGTGGGGATTGATATCAGATAATAATATGTCATAGTTTGATTCAAAAGCTCCTTGAGTACTGGGGCCACATCTAATTCATCTTTGTCTTCTACACAGGATGTGATACTAAATGATTGTTTGTCGAGTTAGTGTGGCTGCCCCTAGGAATTGTTCTGTATCCTTCAAGTGGACTTATGGCTTGTAATTAGGTAAGAGGCACATCTTGGATGAATGAGTACAGAATTGAACTCTCTAAATATTCAGCCAGCAGTTGAATGCTTCTATAGTTTCTACGTGAGATGTATAGAAAGGGTGTTTTAAACAAATGAGCTTAACTGCAGTGTAAAGCCCATTCCATATTGCTTCTACTGTTTAACTGAACTGTACTTAATGCATGCAAACATAGCTCGCTATCTCAGGAGCAATCTTCCACACCCAGGGAACATCCATATGCCTTCACAGAGCACACTTTAGCATTATATCCTTGGCTTTTATTAAAAGTTTATACAATGAATGATTATATACAGAACATCTCTAATATTTTTATTTTTGAAATGCTACTGACACCATTATCTATTATGCTGTTTAAATTTTTACATAAATACATACATGAGAAATTCCACTTGAGTTCAGAATAAAAAGAAATCAAACTTTGGCTACCTTTTGTCTTTAAGTAGATCATGCTCTCTCACCATGAATTTACATATGTTCAATCTACTCAGACTACATCTCTCACCAACCACTCAACAGAATTTTCATCTTTAATGTACTTAATATTCATGCTATGTCACTTAAGAATTATTTAAAGTAGCTTACCTTAAACAAACAAACAAAAACAGGCTAAGTATAATCACTGAGGCAAAGGTAAGCATATGAATAACTATAACTGAAATTATTTTCATCAACAGGTTCAGTAAAGTTGCAAGATATAAAATCAACTTACAGAAATCAGGTGAGTTTCTATACACTAAAAATGAAATATCAACAAAATAAAGAACACAATCCCATTCACAATAGCATCAAAAACAATAAAATACTTAAATTAAGCTTAACAAAGGAAATGAAAGATCTGTACAATGAAAACTACAAGACTTTGATGTAAGAAAGTGAAGAAACAAACAAATGGAAAGCTATCTCGTGTTGACAGATCAGAAGAATTAATATTGTTCAAATGTTCATACTACCCAAAGCCATATATAGATTCAATGCAATACCTATCAAAATTGTAATGACATTTTTCACAGAAACAGGAAAAACAATTCTAAAATTTGTGTGGAACCACGAAAGACCCTGAATAGCCAAAGCTATCTTGAGAAAGAAGAACAAAGCTGGAGGCATCACACTTCCTGATTTCAAACTATATTACAAAGCTATAGTAATCAAAAGAGTATGATATTGGCATAGAAACAGACACTTAGACCAATGGAACACAATAGAGAGCCCATAAATAAACCCCTGCATATATGGTCAACTAATCTTTGACAAGGGGGCCAAGACTACTCAATGGGGAAAGGATAGTCTCTTCAATAAATGGTGCTGGGAAAACTGAATACCATATGCAGAAAAATGAAATTGGACCGCTATCTTACATCACTCACAAAAATTAACTCAAAACGGACTAAAGACTTAAAAATAAGACCTGAAACTTCAGAACTTCTAGAAGAAAATATGGGGGAAAATCTCTTTGACATTGATCTTGGTAAGGGTTTTTTGGATATGACACGAAAAGTATAAGTAACAAAAGCAAAAATCAACAAGTGGGAATACATCCAACTAACAACCTTCTGCACAGCACAGGAAACAATCAACAAAATGAAAAGGCAACCTACACAATGGGAGAAAATTTTTGCAAACCGTTATATCTTATAAGGGGTTAATATCCAAAATATCCACTCATCCATCTCAATAACAACAACAACAACAAAAACCCCACAAACAAGCTGATTAAAAAATTGGCAGAGGAACTGAATAGACATTTCACCAAAAAAGACATGCAAATGACCAACAGGTACATGAAAAGATGCGCAACATCACTACTCATCAGGGAAATGCAAATCAAAACAACAAGATATTGCTTTACACATGTTAGAATGGCTATCATCCAGAAAATAAGAGTTAAGGTTGGAAAGGATGTGGAGAAAAGGGAACCCGAAACACTTGGTGGCAATGTAAATTGGTATAGCCACTGTGGAAAATAGTATAGAGATTCTTCATAAACTTAACATTAGAATTACCGTATGCTGTAGCAATCCCACTTCTGGATATACATCCAAAGGAAATGAAAAGAGGATACTGAAAAGATAACTTCACTCCCATGTTTATTGCAGGATTATTCACAATAGCCAAGACATGGAAACAACCTAAGTGTCCATCAACAGATGAATGAATAAAGAAGATTTTGGGTGTGCGTGTGTGTGTGTGTGTATACACACACAATGGAATATTATTCAGCCATGAGAAAAAGGGAAATGCTGCCACTTGTGACAACATGGATGGATCTTGATGGCATTATGCTAAGTGAGATAAATCAGACTGCTAAAGACAAATACTGAATGATCTCACTTATATATGAAATATAAAAAAGTCAAACTCTTAGAAACAGAGAGTAGAATGGTGGTTACCAGGGGCTGGGGGGGGGGGGGGGAATTGTGGAGATGTTGGTCAAAGAGTACAAACTTTCAGTTACAAGATGATTAAGTTCTGGAGAGCTAATGCACAGCATTGGGATTATAGTCAATACTGTGTTACATACTTCAAAGTTGCTAAGAGACTAGATCTTAAGTGTTCTCACCATAGAATGACATGATAATAATGTGACGTGATGGAGATGATAGCTACTGCTACAGGGTAATCATATTGCAATTAAAAAGTGTGTCAAATCAACCAATTGTACACCTTAAACTTACAAAATGTCAACTATATCTCAATAAAAAATAATTCCTGTGACCTTTGTGAAGATATTCATTTCTAATTCCAGCTTGAGAAAAATTTAGTCTTTCGTTGAATTATTTAAATAGATGATTAGTTAGAGAGAAAATTAGTAATATAGATGACAGACTGTATTAAGAATGCAACACAAGTTTCCCTCGCAATATATGATCAGATAAAAGCACACCAGAGTTCCAACAGACTTGAGGGCCATGTAGTTTAAAATTTTCACCTCATAAAAGTTTCCCCCATGCCATGTCTTTCCAATCTTCATGAGCATCTGATTAAATACTTCCTCAAAAGGTTGCCATTGACTTGTTGGACAATATTAGTTTTTAAAACATGTTTCCTGATGCTGAAAGAAATTTTGGTTCCTCAGAGGTCTACCCATAAAATTTAATTAAAAATAATAAAATTATCATCACTCTTTAATTTCCCAGTGTTTCACATCTGGATCTGCTCCTGTATCCTGGGAGTCCTAGGTGTCCTCTTGCTATAAAAATTTATCTTAATGGAACCTCTTCCATGGTGACCCAATTCATGGGATTGTGCTCCTCCCTGAGTTTCCCCATCTAGCACCTCATTTCTCTACTGAAAGCAAGACCTAACATGAAATTCATGAAATTCATCCCATCCTTTTGGACTCAAACACTCTAAATAATATTAAAATCTTTTGAGTACTTTCATGTGTCAGGTTACATACTTTACAAAGATATCTCAATAAATCTCTTAAAGACCATTCTTCCTGGATAGCTCATCCTTAGTTTACCAATTTTCTCCTGCAATGTCTCATCTACCTTTATATCTATCCAGTGTATTTTTCATCTCTGACATTGTAATTTTTCTTTATATTTCATGTAATTACCTAACTTTTAGAACATATAGAATACATTTATACCTGGTTTTTTTTTTTTTTGAGGAAGATCAGCCCTGAGCTAATTGCTGCCAATCCTCCTCTTTTTGCCGAGGAAGACTAGCCCTGAGCTAACATCCATGCCCATCTTCCTCTACTTTATATATGGGACCCCTACCACAGCATGACATGCCAAGTGGTGCCATGTCCACACCGGGGATCCGAACCAGTGAACCCCGGGCTGCCGAGAATCAGAACGTGCGAACTTAACCAGTGTGCCACCGGGCAGGCCCCATATACCTGTTTTTTGAAATTGAGGTATAACTGACATATAACATAATATTAGTTTCAGCTGTACAACATAGTGATTTGATATTTCTCTATATTTCAAAATGGTCACCACAATAAGTCCAGTTAACATCCATCACCATACATAGTTACAAAATTTTTTTTCTCATGATAAGAACTTTCAAGATCCACTCTCCTAGCCATTTTCAAGTATGTGATACGGTATTATTAACTATTGTCACCATGCTGTACTTTACACCCTATGACTTATTCATCTTATAACTGGAAATTTGTACATTTTCATCTCTATTCATTTCTATTTTTCATCTCTGATGTAATTTTTCTTTTTATTTCATGTATCTACTTAACTTTTAGAACGTATAGAACACATAGAATACAGTTGTAACTGTTTTAATGTCCTTGTCTGCTTTTCCAACATCAGTGTCAGTTATGTGTTGGTTTTGAATGACTGATTGTTCTCCTTATTATGTGTGATGTTTTTCTGCCTCTTTTCGTGCCTGGTAATCTGTAATTGGATGCCAGACACTGTGAATTTTACCTTCTTGTGTGCTGAGTACTTTCGTATTCCTGAGATATTTCTTTCTTAGAGACAGCTTGATCCATTGGGGTCTTGCTTTTATATTTTGTAGGCAGGACCTGAGCAGCATTTAGTCTAGGGCTCATTTTTCCTCACTACTGAGGCAAGTCCTTTCTAAGGACTTCACCATTACTATTACCCTGTGAATTATGACATTTTCCCAGCTGGATGGTGGAAACTGAGCTATTCCTTATCCTGAGCACTGAGCACTATCACCGTTAATCTTTTCAAGATGCTTCTTTCCCTGTCCTTGGGTAGTTCCTTTACATGCTTGTGCTGATCAGTATTCTGCTGAATACTCTGCAGGTACCAGCCTTTCTCTTTCCATGCAGCTCTCTCCTATTCGGTACACTGTCCTCTGGACTGTAGCTGTCTTGGTCTACTTATACTCTCAGTTCTAGCTCCTCAACTCAGAAGTTCCTCTTGGTTCTGCCTATGTTCCTTCTCCATTCACTGTGGCCTGGAAATTTTCTCAAGGCAGTGAGCTGGGGCAATCATAGGACCCACACCATTTGTTTCCTTTCTCTCAGGGATCACTGCCTTTCATTGATTGACAATCCTCACCGGGAAAACCACTGTTTCATAGAATATTTTTTGGCTTTTGTTTGTTGTTCCAAGCAGCAAGGTAAAATTCAGTCTCTGTTACTCCATCTTAACCAGAAGTATCATCATATTATTTTTGACAGATATAGTGCCATGTAGATTTTTATTTCTTCTTTATTAGGTTTCGGTAAGTTGTCTTCCCAAAGAAACGTTGTCTGTTGAATTTAAAGGCAGGAAATTGTTTATAATATTTCCTTTTCATTTTTAATATCTGTGTGATCTGTAATAATTTCTACTCTTTCATTCCTAATATTGGTTTTTGTTTTCCCTCTCTTATCCTGGATAATTGCTGCTGTTTATTAATTTTTCTAATCAATCTTTTCAAAGACCAAATTTTTACATTTTTGACTTCTATTTTTTGTCTATTTTCTCTTTTAGTGAGTTTTCACTCTTAACTGTAATTTCCTTCCTTTTACTTACTTTGTGATTAATTTTCCCTTCTTTTCCTACTTCTTCATGGTGGAAACTTAGATCACTAAAACTGAAACTTCCCTTCCTCTTTATAATATGTGCATTTAAAGCTATATTTCCCCCTCTATTCATTGCTTTAGCTGCATCCTGAAAATTCTGATATGTTGTGACTTTATTATTGCTCAGGTTCAAATATTTTATAACTTCCCCTGTAATTTCTTCTTTGCTCTATGGGTTATTCAGAAGCATGCTGTGCAATTTTCAAATGTTTAGGCATTTCTTAAATTTTTTTATTAATGATTTCTAATTTAATTACATTGTGGTCAGAGAATATATTTTGGATGATCTTAATCCTTTTAAATATATTGGAACCTATTTTATGGCCTAGAATGTATATTGCAGTTTTGGGATCCACTGTTCAATAAATATCAATTATGTCATATTGGCTATTCAAATCTTCTATATAATTACTATTTTTTTCTATGTGTTCGATCAGTTACTAACAAAGGAGTATTTAAATATCAACCACGATTATGGATTAGTTTCTTTCTCCCTTCTTCATATCTTTTTTACAAACTGTGTATTAGACTCCCAGCTATGCTATCCCAAACTCACTCCCTCTGAGTCTGGCCCCACAGTAGTGTGTTTCTCCCAAGAGTAAGCATTAATGAGTCTAAGGTTCCTTCTCTTCCTCACTGACATAGCATGTTCCAAACTATATCCCACTCAAGATACAACAGAAGGAATCCAGTGGACTTCAAAAATTAAAATTTCCTCCTTTAGTACAGGTAGTTTCATGTTACTTTAAAAATGATACAACTGACGGCCTCTTGTTAGGGTGTGTGCAGCAGGTGAGGATGTGTGAAAACCACTTGATTCCTGTTCTGACCAACATGCTATTGACAGCTGTTTGCCTGGGTCAGTGGTTTCAGGCTGTAGCCAAAGAACTGACTGAATTAAATGGCCCCATCTGCATTATGCTCATATCCTCCAACTCACAGACGCAGAATATGTCAGAACTCCATTTTTGATTGTATGTAAATCTTCCTTTGGGGTAACACATATTTCTAGGAACCTCTGCTCTGGGAAGATGACTTCGTATGTGGAGATAAAGGCCTGGCACTATGACCGTAAACAGATAAAAAGAAAGCACAGCCCATACTTAGCATATCCAAGCTTCCATAGTGCAAGTCCAAATGAGCAAATCTCCCAAAGAGATGATAACGTTTCTCTGGGTAGAGAGCATCTGAGTGGGGAGAGGCCTTAGCAAATATCCATGTATATTGGATGGCATTTATAAATCACATTAGAAGGCTCATCTTAATAGTTGCCTTTTCATTTCCTTCCATAAAATTGAAGGGTAAGCATAATTTTTTTTGTCACATGGAAGAATAATGGCCTTTAACAATAGCTTTTTGATTTGTACTGAGGCTAATCTTTTTCGGAGGTGCTTAACTGTCAAGGACATTGTCACTATTTTATTGTCCTCGAGTACTCAGTAGTGAATTTGAAGACCCTAGAAAGCTTTCTTTGCATGAAATCAAGTCTCCTGAAAAGATATAGGCAACTGGTAGTGAAATAGAGACTAACGTCTTCTGCCATTGCTATATTCTTCCTTCATTACCACTCTGCAATGGAATGCAAGAACACTGCTTTATAGTCTATGCTGAGAACAGCATGTATTGACCTCTTGTCAGTACTTCAGGCTAGTGTTCTCAGTTTACTGTTGAGATATAGTATAGCTATTGACAAGCAAAAGGAACTGCCAAAGATAGAGCATATATTATTAAAGCAGTTCATTTTCTCATCAACAGTTTATGTCTTGCTTTGGATAATTAGTGAGGTCTTGGAAGGAATTAGTATAGTATTTGGGAATGTGTGTGCCAAGAGAATATACATACATTGAATTAGAAAAGAAATGTACTCATTTATGAGGGAACTGAGCAATGTGAATGGCATGCACATAGAAATTGAACTCTGAGGTCATTCACATGGTTTTCCCATTAAACCCCTACAATTGGCCCATTTATTGCTCTTTGTCTATAAGGTCAACCTAGGGTCATTATGTTTCTAATATTATACCACTGCTTATATCAGAAGCCACTTTTTTATTCACCCATGATCACCCTACATAAACTGAAGAAAAAGACTCTTCCCACTCAGCAGCCTGGGGATATGTCAACTAGAGGAAATAGTTGATCAAATGAACTCATTCCATTTACATGGCCAAAATACCTACAAGAGGAGTTCATACTCTAGGGACTAACCCAGATATGCTGTCTCTAGATAATCCCAGGCATCTAGATATTCTTATGAAATGTAGGCAACCCAGTATTCTGTCCCTGGTATGTGTTGTATAAGGCTACACTTCTACCTAACCCCATCTTCAAAGTATAGGAATTCACTTCAGCGTGGCTTAGGATAATGCAGACTTTCACATTTTATATGGACATGTGGCATTCTATGGTTATGTTCTATTCCCACCCCCAGTGCTTTTAGGTTTCTATCTTTCCAAAATGATTATTTCCATTGAATTTTGTATGATCACGGTTTCAGCAGGGAATAACCTTCAGCTTAGGTGGTTCAAATGAGACCACTTGAATGAAGAGACTTCTTACAGATGTGGGGCAGGATGAAGGGGATCAATAATGGATGTTGAGGTACCCAGAGATAAGCAACAGCAGGAAGTCATTACTGTCTCTAGGGCTGACGGGGCGAGGGGAGGTATGAGTGCTTCCAGAGCTCACTGAGAGCTAGTCCATGGAGAAGAGGCCACCCAGCGGGGGCTTTAATGTGAAGGACTGCAACTACTGCCAAAGAAGCAGTGTGGAGGGACAATAGGAGTTGGGGAGAAATACTAACCCTTATCTTTCTCTCCTCCTATCCTCCTATGTCCTGTTGGTGCCTCCAATGGGCTAAAGCCCATAAAGAAGACAGTCAGCAAGGGAGCAAGGCAACATCTCCAGAACACAGAATGGGCAGAAAAAGGTGTAAAGTGGACTGGGGAAGGTTGGAGTGGGTGAACGAAGAACAAATCAGCGTATGTTTCGAGGTTACTGCTTGTGCATAGGACGAGGTGGGAATCAAAGCATTTGAGACTACTCCATGTCACCATCATCTTTTGGCTGGACAAATGCAATTGTATCCTAACCAGTCTCCCTACAACCACACTTATTTCCATCCAATCAGAACACCACCAAAGCCAGAGAAATCAGTTCAAAACAAATCTGATTGTTACACCCTGCCCTCTACTACCCACTCCCCTCAGGACTTAACCCTCCAGTGGATTTCGTTGCTTTTAGGACAGAACTGAACCCCTTACCAGTGCCTGCTGTGTCCTATGTGGTCTGGTCCCAGCCTAAGTCTTTCATCTCATGTTCTTCCATCCTCTTCTTTGTTCAGCTCCTTCCAGCATTACTGGCTTTCTTTGCTTTCTGCCTGATTCAGAACCTTTGAAATGTTGCTCCTTCTTCCTGAAATGTTATTCCTGCTTTCCCCTCTTTCTTAGTTAATGCTTCTTCATCCCTCAGATCTCATCTCAAAAGTCACTTCTTCACGGAAGCCTTCATATTACTCCTAAATCCACTCTGCTACAAATTTCTATATATTTTGTTTATACTATGTACATTTTCTTCATTGAATCTTCTCAGTTTAAAATTCTACACTTATTTGTTTGATGATTAGCTTGATTTCCACCTCATCTACTAGATAATAAGCACCATGAAGCAAGGGATCTAGTTTTGTTCACCAATGAACCGCAGGCCCTAACTCAGCAACTGCACATAGTAGGCTTGCAACAAATGGTCATAACCTAGGTTGAAGGATGATCATATGAGATAAGACACATGCGTTAGTATGGCTGGGTAGTTTATCAGTTATGAATTTATTATTCAGTTCTCTATGCAGAAAAACATATAACAATATACCCCCAGTTTATATTGGCTCTTCATGTATTTTACAGGTAAGGTAATCATTTTTTTTTAGAACTGTATTTTCAGGCTATGTCCTTGAAATTTCTCAGGTAAAAATCATTGGTAGCATTATTTATGCATCACAGAAATTGTGTTTCTGTCTAAGAAATGAAGAATACGGTTCTCTGAAAACTATGTTTAAAAAACACCTTTTACTATCTTGCATTTTTCTTCCTATAAAACTCACATTTTCCTGGTCATGAAAAAGAATGCAGTTGCCAGGAAAAAGGTGTGAGCATGAATGCATAATATTTAAAATTATTCAAAGTAAATGTTCTTTCAGAGAGGAGAATTATTATATCAGGAGAAATGCTGTCTGCTTCCTAAGAGACCATTCTAAACAAATAATTATAAACCACATTTTTGATGTGCTCTGTGAAGTTCTGGATGGCAGGATATTTTTGTAATTGGCTTAGCTATGTGCAGGGAGACATGAGTTCAGCCCTGTGGCTGCATCCCTTATTAAGGCTGTTTCTACACAGACAATGGGGAATATATGTGAGGGAAATACCTTAGAATTTTGCTGAATTAATTTAGTCAGTGACACAGTAATTTTCAACATTCCAAGAAACAAAGAAAAAGGCATAACTCCTTTAATATATGATTGGAGTGTGGAGCAAGGTGGTGCACGTATATGAGAGAATGTATAGTAAGTGCCTAGCATGGTGAGAATAAATGCTATGTAAAATCATACAGCACACATTTTGTAAATATTAGTTCACTTTTCTCTCCATTTATTGAGGTGCTCGAGTTGTCAGAGAAACACTGATTACAAAAGTACAGTCACACAGGTGGAGGGACATCTCATGGGGAAACGTAGTACATTCTCTTTATTTGTATTCCTTCTCAACTGGGCATGAAAGAGACAGGACAGAAGTATTAAAGGTTCAAAATTAGAAGGCTCAATACAATGTAAGAGAAGCTATGGGAGAGAAAGAGAAAGGTGAGTGCTGAAAAGAATGAACAGTGCCATCTCTCATAAGGTATAGGCAGCTAGTGAAAAGTCAGATCTGAGCAGCTTGTGATTTGTTTTTAAGCAGTAGTATCTTATTTTCCATTGGAATCTTACCCAGGATTCTAATATATTAAAAAGATAAGAGCGGAATTCACGTGGTTGCCGGTAGAAAGGGGAATGGAGTAAGATAGCCTACTCTCTCATGCTTTCCACCCAAATCCACCCCACCCTGAAACTTTTGTGGTTCTACACAACTCACCTTGGAAACTCAGGTCTGCACCTGCTATGCAAGTAATGCTATAGGGACAGAGCCCAGAGTCGAACCACAGCACGAGGGCCTGAGGGAATTTATAGTAAAGTCTCTAAGGAAAACTGAATTAGATAAATAGTTTCCAACTGAAGTTTAGAAAGAGAAGGTACTTAATTTGTACCTAGGAATGCTTTGCTTTAAAATTGTATCTTTCATTAATTGCTAATTCCATAGATTGAATTCCTAAATTACTTGGCCGTAATTGTTGCTTAGGCAATTTCGATGCATTTTGTTAAATATTTTATTTTACAGGAAAATGACTGGATCATTTGTTAAATTATTTATTTTAATGAAAAAATAAGAATAGATCCTGAAATTGCTGACTTGATATAACTATTGAAACTGAGTTTTCTAATAGGAAGGGATGGTATATAAATCTAAATCTTGTCTTTGAGATAGATAGTCTTATACTATTTTTGCTAAAAAGCACAGTTGCTTAAAAATATGAGAAGAAATTAAGGAAATAGTGTGTTGAGGTCACTGTTCATTTTATTTAACTTCTATTTGGACTGACAACAATGGTTTTAAATAATTTGAATCACCAAATGGAAGCCCCAAAATCCAGCATTATCAACTAAAGCCCAGCCTTTCCACCCCCAGGTGGATGAATACTCTGCTGATGTCAGGCTAAGTTGGGAACCTGGAATAAAGATAAGCCTATAGTTAAAAAGCAAATACAGGAATAAAAGCAATCAGACAAGAAATACTTCATTTTCCTGCCACCAAATCTCCCCCTCTCCTATATGTATACCTCTATATTTTGCCTCCTACTTCCTACTAAAATGGAAGAAGTGATTCTGCAATGAATTAGGACTATATCTTGAGTTATGGCCATCAGAATGTGACCAATAGGATTGGGCCAAGGCGGGTAAGAGTCTCTGTACATTCTCCACACTCCTTCTCTCTCCAATTTCTATGACTGTAAGTGACAGGCTCGTAGATGGCATCATTACAAGTTTCAAGGAGCACAGACCCTGAGTCACCGCTTGGAGAGTAGTCTGATCCACATGTTACTATGACACAAGTGACAAGCCTTCCTTGAGTGAGGCCTCTGAGAATTCAGGTTTGTTACCACAGCATAGGCTTTACCATTCTAGCCTATCCCAACTCATATAGATGGCCATGGGTCTTGTCAGTTTCTCTATAATTTCCTAAAGTTTCAAGAACAGCTAGAGTACATAGTTGGTCCTGCTGTTCTATATTTAAACCTTTCCTTATTTTAAGCTCTGCATTTCTTATATCTATATCGATCAATAGATCATATCCTTTAAAAAAACAATGCGATAGAAAATTTAATTTGGTTCTAATCTAGCATTTCTCGAAGCATTTTTTCAAGAAGCATTACTTTTGGGAGATATTAATATGTATACCTGAACAGAATTTCCAAGGTTATATAATTTTTGAAAATGCCACATTCTATAATTCCCTCTTGGAGACATTTGACATATATTATCATATTAAAGGCTCTGAGCAGATCTGCAACAAAGAAGCCAAAGTTACTTTTTTCCAAGTGCTTCCCACATTTATTTGACCATGTCATTTTTTTCTGCAAACATTTCTCAGAAGTAGTTCCATTTGTGGAAAAGTAATTATGGAAAAAAGTCCTATAATTTCACTTACAAATATGCATTTTCACCGAAAGAACATTGCATTAGTCAGAGTTCTACCAAAGAAATAGGACCAGTAGTTAAGTAGGTATATTAGTTTCCTCGGGTTGTTGTAAGAAATTACCACAAAATGGATGGCTTAAAAAAGGAAAAAGTATTCTCTCACACTTCAGGAGGCTAGAAGTCAAAATCAAGGTGTCAGCAGGGCCATGCTCCCTCTGAAACCTATAGGGAAGAATCCTTCCTTGGTTCTTCTAGCTTCTGTGGTTGATGACAATCCTTGGTGTTCCTTGGCTTTCTTCCCTGTTTCTTTTGTGTCTTCAAATCTCCCTCTCCTCGTAGGGGCACTGGTCATTGGATTTAGGGCCCATCCTAATCCAATATGACTTCATATTAATTTGATTACATCAGCAAACACCCTATTTTTAAATAACTTTCCATTCACAGATTCTGGGACTGGAGGTTAGGACCTCAACACATCTTTTGGGGATATGACTCAACCCACAACAGTAGGAAATATACACACACACACACACATATATATATATCATATATATATACACACACACACACACAAATATATAGCCTTTATATATATATATATATATATATATATATATATATATATATATAAATTAATTGGCTTATGCAATTATAGCATCTGGCTAGGCAAATCTGAAATATACAGGGCAGGCCGGCAGGCTGAAAGCTGGAAACTCTTGGGCAGGAGTTGAGACTGTCATCCACAGGTAGAATTTCTTCCTCCTCAGGGAAACTTCAGTTTTGCTCTTAAGGCCTTTCAACTGATGGGCTGAGGCCCACACATCCTATCAAGGGTAATCTCCTCCATTTAAAGTCAGTTGACTGTAGATATTAACCACATCTGCGAAATGCTTTCATGGCAACATCTAGATTAGTGTTTGAATAACTGGGTACTCTAGCATAGCCAAGTTGACACAGAAAACTAACCATCACAAACATAAAGTTACTTTGTCAGGTCAAGAAATTTCTGATGTTCTAGCACATTCTAAAGCTCTCAGCATACAAAGGCTTTATTTAATCTTAACATAATTTTCTTGGATTGCCTTTATCAGACATAGGTCTGGTAGGTAGACATTATCCATCCTGTCTCTGAATGAAAGGGAGAATTGATGCAATGGAATTTAATACCGTTCAGATATTTTAAAAAATAAAACATAACACCTATTTGGCTGTTTTGAAATTTTTACTTTGAAATGATCTTAGATAGCACCCAAGCTAATATTCTTACTTTATAAATGGGTGGACTGGGTCCAGAGTGGATACGCACCTTGCTCATATTTACCTGGTGGATTCAGACCCAACCTGAGATGAGAACCCAGTCCAGATCTCTTTCCACAGTGCCTCTCAGGCAACTGTCAAAGTGGCATACTAGGTTACGCTAAGAAAACAGATGAACCCTCTGGCTTTGTTCTTCTGGTCATCATAATGTGGGAACACATGTATACTGAGGAATCTTCCCATGCCCCTTCACTAGGGCACATAGCTCAGCATCCAGGAGCTGTCTGCGTTCTTGGAGAGGGAGGGTGCCTGGGCGTGAGGGTAACTCTCCCAGCAGAATGCTTTTCCTGTACTGGACCTCTCAGGACCCTCTTTAAGTATGGGTTGCGTACTTCATATGCATCACATATGGAAATTAATTTTTAGTCACTCTGAGTATACAAGGTTGGCCTGCCTCTGCATTTCGATGACACTCTCTGTTGTGATATCCTAGGTGACATGTCCGCATAAATACATTAAAACAGGAACAGCAAAGGTCATAACTTTCATTATTACTGAAGATAAAATTTAATGAGCTAGATCACAGGCTGCTTTAAGAACAGCCGTGCCAGGTTAATGGGGCTCTGCCACTGAAGCCAATTACACTGGGTACAATTACATCCTATTCTAATAGCTGTAAGTCAGGGTTACACAAAGATTCTGTCTCTGGGTAATTACTAGTTAGGAAGCAGGTGAGGGGAAACTAAGCAAATTGTCACTGATCATACAAGAGACACACAGAGAGCACAGAGCTTGTAGCTATTCCGGGTGCGTGTGTGTCATCTGTTGCTAAGAAGGAGCTGGCTTCACAGTCAGAAAGCCCTCTTCTTCTAGCACTGACCGAAAGGATATGTGATTTCAAAGACGCTTTTAGAAAAGTAGCTGAAAAGTGAATAGTAGGAGAGGGGGAGGAAGAACCCAGAAAGCCCTTCTCTATTGAGACTGTTTCCCTGAGTATTTTGGAAGATTTAGTGGGCTATTACTGATTTTTTCCACCCTAAATACAGGGGAGTGTTACCAAAACCCAAAATGATATAGTAAAATTTGAACAAACAAACCTCAAAGATTGACTTAATAAAAGACCTCCTTAGAATTCTCTGTTATCCTCACCCTTGTGGCTATTTACAGGTCCTTTACTACACATGGCTGAAAGGGGGCCATTGAAGAGCCTCTGACAATTGAAGAGCCATCAGAAATATAGATGAAAACACTCTGAAATTTCAAAGTAACAGAATTTCCCTATAATCTCATGGATCAATTTGCACACTACTGATTTTTGAAAAGTCTTTAAGGAACCAACACATCTACTCCATGTGAAACACATGTGTTCGTGTTCTCAGTGAGTAAATATTTAAAAATCCATGGGAAGGGGAGGTAATGTTTTCTTAATGAAAGTGTCAATGACATTTATTGGAACTGTGGGAAAGTCATTGCAGACAAGGGCAGCTGTATTTCTAAGTGCTGCCTTTTGAGTAGTACAACGTTTATAAGGGAATGAGTATTAAATAACTGATACAAGCAATGTCAATTTATTAGAATGTTCTTTGTTTCCAAGAGGTTAAAGATTAAAAAAGTAATTCCTAATATTGGTTGTTCAGACCACAATTGGAAAGACTTGCAGAATGATTCAAGACTTTTTAAAGATCCTTTCAAAGTAATGAACTAATTCATGGTAGAGTAGAAACAAAGGAGCTAGAGGGAACTAGAGCTGGTCTAGTGTGAAGTCAGATCATGCCCTCTTGCTACTGCTGGCCCTGCGACTAAAGTTTGGTGATATTGCTCTTATCATTAGAAGAAGGGAAAGAAGAGGCTTTCCAGTAATTATATATTCATTCTGCCCCTTTTCTCTCTCGAAACAAAACTCATCTCTCTGAATCCTTCAGTTGTTTCCACATTCTTCAAAACATCATTTGTTTTTATTCCTAATTTAAGATTGGCATCCATTTCTTGGTTATCTTCCTCAGAGATCATCCTTGAAGAACTAAACCGTATAAGTATGTTTAATAATTTGAAAGAGACTTCAGCCACTCCTAGCAAACCTACCTTGTTGAATTGCTCTTAGGTAACAAGTGCCCCAAGAGCCCTAAATAAATCAAAAGGCAGAATATTTTCCAGTTTATTGTTATAATTCTTTCAGTATTTGGTTCTACATAACATCATCACAATAAAGAAGAAACTCTGAAAAGTGTATCATATTTGAGAGTTACTCAAGAAATGATTCAGCTGTCCTTTCAAATGCTGATCTATCTTGGACAAGTGCAGTGCTTCAAATGTGTGGATTTCCTACAAAGGCAAACAGATAGAAATTCTTCTTTCATATGTATATTGACTGTGCTACTCAGAAAACACAGTAGTCAGCCCTGTCATTCACATAAGTGCTGACACTGGACGGTACAAGAGAGGAAATAGGAGAATATACACTTTGACACAGAACTAATATAAGAAAAATGAAAAGGTGCATCTGATGAGGAGCAATATATCCAACAGCACAGGTTGCTCACCCCACCTTGAAGTAATACAATCCAAGGATGATGACCGGCCAAGTTTCAGTCACATTTGAAAAAAAAAAGCTCAGATACACTAGAGGTTTGCTCTAATGCCAATGGATCCACATTAGAGGCAAAACAAAAGAGGGCCACAAATGAGTTTTCCTATCACTGACAGAATTAAACTTTTCTGAAATGTAGTTCAAGAATGACCCAGATCCATTCATATTCTATAATCTTGTTACTTGAACAGTGGCCCATGGACCAGAGCTATCAGTCTTACTTGGGAGCTTGTTAGAAACATAAAATATCGGGTCCTACCCAAGACCTACTGAAACAGAATCTCCATTTTATCAAGATTCTCATATGATCTGTAAGCACATTAAACCTTAAGAAGCACTGTCTGAAACACAATATACCATGAGGTTCCAGTGTCTATTTCATTATGATCTTTGTAAGAGAACATTTACAACACTCCAGATTCAGCTATAGATTCAGTTTTGTGAATCTTCCAACAGGGCCATACTCAGATTTATCTCTTTGAGAAACAAAAGAAATTATTGGTGAGAGACTATACTAAGGACAGCATGGCCTCAGTGGGGCAAACACTAAGCGTGGAGTCAGATTAAGCTCAATTACTGACTCACCACCAGCTGTGTAACTTGAACAAGATGCTCTCTCTCTAGTTGTCATTTCTTTCACTTACAAAATTGGGTGAATACCACCTGTGCCATAGTGTTGTTAGGAGAGTGGACTAGATGATGTAAGCAGAGTGCTTAAATCAACCTGTTTGACCTATTGCCTGTGGAGCATCTCTAAATTTCCCCCCAGAACCTCAATATTAATTTCTCTTCTCTGGTTAACTCTGTAGTTTGGTGCCTCTAAGGTATTAGGCAAGTTCACATCAGTTAGATTCTTACATTTTAGCCTCACATTTTCTCAAAGTAGTACCCTCTTAGGTCTCATCACAAAGGCATCACTACTCACTCTGACCAGAATTAGCCCAAATAATGGCCTGTGAATAAAGAGCAAATGAGAGCTAGATGACTTCAAACTAGTTTCCAACATGATCATTTAGGTGAAACACTTTTGTCCAAGCCTCACTGCAATTAGAGGATTCCCAGAGAATCCTAGAGATGTTTTATGACCATCTCTCAAACTGTGGCTTCGAGAGTGCTGAGTCCTGTATATAACATAAAATAATTGATCCAGAGGGCTCGTCCCATTTAGACAGCTTGACTATTTGTCCTTGTTTGCCCAGCACAATCCTAGTTTACTCTTGTTTATCCAGATGTGATTATTAATAACCCTAATTTCACTTTAAAAAAAGTGTCCCGGCTTGTATGATAAATTATACAGTCATTCATAAGCAGATGACTTTGGCTATCCTAAGTTAAACAGCAAGTCCAGAGCAAATGCTGTTCTTGTTGCCTTGATTTGTCCTAAGCAGCTCTCCAAAAAGTTGCTTCTGACATAGAACCTTATAAATTCTGTCAGGACTCGCCAATCCTACACTGGGCCTGATATTCTCTGTTGGCATTTAATATCCTTTTACATCCCCGTCTGTATCTTCCTCTCTATTGCAGAGGATGAAAACTTGAGACTACATGCAGCAGACTGCCTTGCCAGCTGAGGTCCATACAGTCTTAGATTCCTTGGTAAGATGCATTAGCATGAGGTTTGGAAGGTTGATGAGAAGTATAATCCATTTTACTGCTGCTTCTGTAAGTGGGCAAGTAGACTCATACATCCCCAAATGCATGTTTTTTTGTTGCAGCCTCTGCATTCCCCAGCTGCTTAATCTGCTTTGAGGCTGAAGAAGATCCATAAAGTTGATGGTGATTTCCTGCAGATCCCTCCCTGACCCTGGGCAGCAGCGTCTCTGTAAGCCTCCACATATGTGAAAATGAAAGCTAGTGGCAATCAGCTTCACTTTCACCCTCTTTATCCCTTCTTCTGAGTGCTTTGTTGTTTGCTTGCTTGCTTTCTTGTTAATGCTTTAACAATTCTATTGAGCTGCAATTGATATAATTAACCCTCTCCCTCCTCTTTGTCCCCCATCCCCAGGCAGTTAATGGTCTGCTTTCTGTCACTATAGATTAGTTTACATTTTTAAGTTTTATATAAATGAAATCTTACAGTATGTACTCTTTTCTGTCTGGCTTCTTTCACTCATCAGAATGTTTTCTGAGATTCATCAATGTGGCTGCAGGTACCAGGTTTCATCACTTGGTATTACTGGGTAGCATTCCTTCATATGGACCTACCTTGTTCACCCACACACCTATTGATGGGAATTTGCATTGTTCCCAGTTTTTTGGTTATTACAAAGAAAGCTACTATGAACGCTCCTACAAGTCTTTGTATAGACATGTTTTCACTGCCCTGGAATAAATACCTGAGAGTGCAATGGCTGGGTCATATGGGAGATTTGTTCAACTTTTGAAGAAACTACCAAACAGTTTTCCAAAGTGATTGCACCATTGTATATGATTTCCAGTTTCTCTGCATCTTCCTCAACACTTGCAGTTGTCTGTCTTTTTAATTTTATCCATTCTAATAGGAGAGAAGTATGAGGATCCACATCTCCACTAGGACTTAAATATGGCTACATTATCTGGGAGGGATTTTAGGTAAGATACACAAAATAGTAGGTAATGGTGAAGGATGAGAAAGAACAGAATGAATCATGGAATAGGAGTGGCCATGGGGAATGATTTGGAGTAAATACACTCTTCTTGCCGTGTGAGCCTCCAGAATTGAATGTGGAGTGATGAGAAATGTTAGCAAGTCACTTTGGGAATGCTCTTTAGAGGGTGCTAAAGGAAAGCTCCTTTTGTCCAACCGGAGATCACTTGCCTCCCCAGAATCACCCCCACAGAGGTGTTAGGAATGGTACTTTGATGTCAAAGCCATGTCATGGCCTCCCCAGTATCCACCACCTCATGTTGATGTCTGAAGTGGTACTTTGTGATGTCTAAGGCTCCCACACCACCATTGGCTGGGGTAGGGGCTAGCTGATCAATCAAACTGAAGAGTGTGGCTCCTCATTGTCCTGGGTTAGCCCAGTTCTTGGCATCATCATGACTAAAGTAGTCACAAAATCTCAGGAGGCTAACACAGTAATAGTACAACTGATCCCAAGGATCAAAGGGAGTAAGAAGAGGAAGACCCTCAGTCAACCAATATCCAGAGATAGTGTCAAGGTGTGATGACTCCAACCAGGTTCCTTCTATTCTCCAACAACTTTGCCACCCAAGACCTCTACCCTGTCCTTGCGTGGCTCAAAACTCCTCATCAGCCCTTTTTCATGAAACCCTCCTTCCCATTCAGTCCTCATTCTCCTGCTCCAAACTAATACTGTTCTGAGCTTATTCTCTTGGCCTTTTGGGTGTCAGAGACAACCATTAAGGTCAAAAGACTCCTTCAAGAGAATTCGAGAAAAAAAAAATCTCAAACATCTACCACTCACTCAAAAAATCTTTAAGAAGAAAGAAGGCCAACAATATTCAT
Source organism: Equus quagga (assembly GCF_021613505.1). NCBI lineage: Eukaryota > Metazoa > Chordata > Mammalia > Perissodactyla > Equidae > Equus > Equus quagga. The sequence goes on from NC_060276.1 coordinate 8,074,328, forward strand.
CTGTTACCATACGCTTAATGAGAAATGGAGACAAAGAGAAGCAATCAAAATAAGAGACGAGATCAGCCAGCCCAAAATAAGAGACCCTAGAGAAGCCCACCACTTTACATAACCAGCGCAGCCAGTAACTGAATAGAAAAGGCCAGAGACCTTAGAAGTATCTGCTGTGTCTCCAGAGGCCTGATTTCTGAGAAATGGCCAACGACACAGAGACTGAATCTACACCAACAGGGTACACTGATGGCTATGATTAAAACAAAAATCAAGTCATAAAAAGGTGACGTTTTGTGTGTCTCTGTGAATTCTCTGATGATAGGGAGGGAGGAAAGGAAGAGAAGAGGCAGGTGTGTGAGAAGTGAGGGATGTGTGGTCCTTGATGGTTGGGGACCAGATCCTCCAGTCCACAGTTAGCCAGACATTAGGGGTAAGGACTGGGTCATGACTGAGCACTGACAATACATTTCCCTCTTTAACACTTTATCTCAGGGGTAAGGAGAAAAAGGGTGTGGTGTTACTGCATTTGTTTGGGGTGGGGAGTGACATATTTCCAGAACCCAGATGGGAAGAGGGTTTGATGTATGGAGAGTGACTATGTTACTCCCCCCCCAAAAAACAGACAAAGAAATCACCTCCTGGCCACATACCTCATGGTGGAGTTTGTTGTACTCCACTGTATACCGTAAGCTAAAAGTGCACAGAAGGCATAAATTCTCACCCTACTAAAAGTCACCACCAGCACTCCCCAGGACTGCAATAATGGTTGGAGGGCACAAACTCAACACCAATTAGGCCACTTTCTTGCTAAGAAACTTGGGGTGGAGCGATGGCCACCCAAGGGCGAGGAGTGGGAGTGGTCTACTCCTGGTGCAGGTGATAAAGGGGATCATTGTCTGCAGAGAATTTTAATACCAAATAGAAGTTGGTCTTTTTATTATCACCATACCTCAGGATTTCTAAATAACTACAGTGGCAAAACATTCTTCCTCAATAAAGTCTTTCATTAGTCCAAGTCCTACAAGTTTCTTGTGGTTTAAGTTTTAAAAGTATAAGGTTCTTGCTACAATTGGACAAAAAACTAAATCCAATTCAAAAACAGGCAAAGGACTTAAGTATAAATTTCTCCAAACAAGATATACAAATAGCAAAAAGGTACAAGAAAAGATGTTCAGCATCATTAGTCATCAGGGAAATGCAAGTCAAAATCACAAGACACTACTTCACACACATTGAGATGGCTATTGTGAAAAAAAAATAAATGAGTGTTGGAGAGGATGTGGAGAAACCAGAGCCCTCGTACACTGCTGATGGAAGGACAAAATGGTGCGGCAGCTGTGAGACAGTTTGGTGGTTCCTCAACAAGTTAAATGTAGAACTACCATATGATCTAGCAATTCCACTCCTAATTATATACTCAAAAATATTGAAAGCAGGGATTGGCCCCGTGGCCGAGTGGTTAAGTGCGCGCGTTCCGCTGCGGGCAGCCCAGTGTTTCGTTGGTTCAAATTCTGAGCGCGGACATGGCACTGCTCTTCAAGCCATGCTAAGGCGGCATTCCACATGCCACAACCAGAAGTACCCGCAACTAAGAATATACAACTATGTACCGGGGAGCTTTGGGGAGAAAAAGGAAAAAAATAAAATCTTTAAAAAAAAATATTGAAAGCAGGTACTCAAACAGATACTTGTACACCGATGTTCATAGCAGCATTATTCACAATGGCTTAAATGTGAAAACAACACAAGTGTCCATCAACAGATGAATGGATAAGCAAAAAATGATATATATATATACACAATGGTATATCATTTAGCCATAAAAAGGAATGAAATTCTGACACAGGCTACAACATGGACGAACCTTGGAAACACTATGCCAAGTGAAATAAGCCAGACACAAAGGACAAACGCTGTATGATTCGTCTTATATGAGATAGCAGAATGGGCAAATTCATAGAGACAAAAGTAGAATAGAGATTACCAGGGGCTCAGGAGAGGGAGGAATGTGGAGCTATTGTTTAATCGGTACGGAGTTCTTGTTCAGAATGACGAAAAATTTCTGGAAATGGATAATGGTGATAGATGCATTGTGAACAAAATTAATGCACTGAAATATACACTTAAAAATGGTTAAGAGGGAGAATTTTACTTTATGCACATTTTACCACAGTAAAAATGAAAAAAAAGTTTATGTAATGTTCAAAATAGCACACTTTTAGTATTTGTCCTTTAAAAATCATTGTCTTCTACGAGGAAGGTAATTTGGAGAAGTCCCTGTTACACAGTTGGCCACAACAGAGGCTGGCACAGCTATCACTGCTTCTTCTACAGAAACTTCTTAGTGGTTTGGAATAGTTTGAGATCACTTCCCGCGCACTTCCAGTCTGCAGTCCCCGAGGCAGTGTACGTAATACCCACATCCTACATTTAAACAGTAGATTCTAAACACACAATGGCATCATAAAGATTGCAAAGTAAAAATGCAACTGTATTAACTTGTTAATGAGTTGCTAGGAAACAGTGTGATACTTTTGGGGTGTTGCTTTCAAGCTTTGTTAGGTGGGACCAGAGTAGTTTTTAAGGCTAATTTGTCCTCACTCCTGATGCAAAACCCTCTGTGTATACTAGCTTGTGTGCACTACAATACCTTGTACACTATTCCCAGCCCTGTTTGAGCCTCAGGGGTGGTTCCAATCCTCTTGGGCAGTTCTTTCCTTAACCTAGGGTAGTTTTCTCACATGCATTACTAATCAGTACTCTACTGAGTACTCGGGACATCTGTAGGTCTCTCTGAAGCTCACTTACACTCTCTCTTTCTCTCTGTCTCCCTCTCTGTGCATCTTGTTCCTCTCTGGTGCTCTGCCCTCTGAACTCCAGCTGCCTTGGTCTGCTTGGATTCCGAGCTGTCTTTTCACCTTGGGGTGACCACCAGAATCTTCCTGGGATTCTTGTTCCTGTGCCACAGTCTGGAAACCCTCATCAGACAGCAAGCTGGGTCCTCCAAGTCTCACCTTGTTTTTAATGCTGTCTCATAGACATCACTGTCCCTCATTAACCTATGTTCAATGTCTTGAAAACTGATGTTCAGTATATTTTGTCTGTTTTTTTTTAGTTGCTGCAGGAAGAGGGTAAAAGAAGTTCTTGCCGCTCCATCTTTCTCAGAAATGGGAGCTTTTCCCTTGCAATGGTTTTGAAGAGAATCAATTTACTGTGATATATTCCTTCCTGTCCGACAAACTTATAATTGTTCCTGTTTTACTAATGGAACACTGACTATAGATATGCCTAGAGTTTGAGATAAATGAAGTAGTAACAGAAATGGAAGCTAACATTTATTTACTACTTACTGTTTGCTAGGCAAATTGCACACTTAAGGAAATCACTCAGTGAATATTAGTTGACTCTGAATATCATGGATTTATATTTAATATTTTAGTGTACTTAAAAGTATGCATGTATATATAATTAAATTACACTTATTTGAAATTATACTGTATGGGTGTATAAAGAGAGGGTTGTGGGGAATAGTGGTGTTGGTGCTAAATCAGGAGCCAAACAAGTTCAAGATGCTGGCAAACTTAATGGACTTTTTATATTCAGTGACTAAATAATTATATATTAGCCAGTGACTATGGAGATTGAGTCCCTATATTACTTGGCTTGCCTGATGTTTAGAATACCTTTAAAAGTAGGGTGTTCCAGGACTACACAATCTCATCATAAAAGTGGGATTTTATTTTTAAACTTGACTTATAAATTACAAACATAATATGAGATTTTGTAAAATATTTTGAAAATACAGAAAATGTTAAAGAGGAAAATTAAAATAATCAATAATCCCATTAGCCACTGACAGGAATTCTCACAGTCAACTTTACATCTAACCAGTATTTATCTAAACGCATGTGTGAGTCTTTATCTAAATGCGTGTACACTTAGCTTTTCATAAAAGTGTGTTGATACTGTATTTGTAATATGCTTTCATGAACCATAAGATTTTATACTTTATATTTCTTACATCATTTTATAAAAAGTGTTTTTGAGAAAATATAGTCGTGTTATTCATGTACTTGTTTTGATTTTCAAATAGAAATTCTCTTCTCCCATTGCACACCATAACCATTTTGGTCTACGTTAAGATGATACCTCTGCATTTCTTTAGAAGTTGCCTATAAAAACATCACTTTTCTTTTATGAAACGATAGTACAGCCAGTGGTGTGCAGAAGTCCTCTCATACCACTTTGCAAAAGCTGCCTATGAGTATTTCTTCCTAATACTGCATTCACTGATGTCACATTTATTGCTTGAATTAAGCCATGGGGGTATATACAATACAGAAAAAGGAAAATAGTACAAAATAGGGCCTTTTTTTCTGGAGAACCAGTTCTTAGATATTTACTAGCCTACCTCTGGGTACAGCCATGTCATAGAATGCCATGCTATTAAATGAAGATGTAAATAGATAAGAAAAAAGTCAAATCATACAAAATACATGTATTATATTCCTATTTCTGTTAATAAGAAATCTATATGCATTTGCAAAGAAAGCTGTCTTTAAAGACTAGGGTTACGCCTGAGAAATATGATTGGGGAGTGATCTGAATTTTAAAAAAAGTTTTGTACACACTTGTATTGTTTTAGACCTTTTATAATGAATACACTTTACTCTTATGATTAACATATATGTTAAAATTAATGTATATTTCTTCAGGAAAATAAATTTATTGTGCTGATACTATCTTGAAGGTATTAAGATCAGCACAACCACAATGTAAAACACTTATTTGCTGTTTACGATGTATCAGATGCACATTGTGCTAGGTGATTTTTACATATGTTTACTCATCTAATCCCCACCAATGCTGTATGATTTGGATTATTTGTCCTCACTCTGCAGAAGGATCAATTGAGATGCACAGAAGTTATGTTATCTTGCCCATAATCAAACAGCTAAAATATGTGTGAATGCTTATTTTTAAAGCCATTTTTGTCCCTTCTATGCTGAATGGAGAGCTCCACTTGGTTGTTTTGGAACTACTAATTTGCGACTACCATCCCAGAATGAGTGAGAATATCTTCAACATACTAGAATGACAATTGCTGGCATATGTTGAATGGCCAGCTTGAGTAGGGATGGAGATTGGGATGGTGCTGTCACTAATTACTTCTAAGTATAAGAGAAATCTGAAAGGGAAACATAAAGAGTTCAGACAGAGCAGCCATTGAAAATAGAGGTCATGTCTGTAATTCCTTATTAGAAAAGAATCAAATTGGAAAAGGGCTAGAAGCAAAAATTACATGATAAACACAGGTGAAAATGACTTGTCCAATGGGTGAAATTAGGACAGCAGGGGATTGCATAGGTGATAACAGAAACTGTTTTGATGAACCAAACTCGAAATTCTGTGTCAGTAGGTGAGGAGCATTCATGTAAAAATTCATTAGTGATGAGATGGACAGTTTCATTACAGAGTGTATTTCTCATGTTTATAGGCTCTTAGATGTGGAAAATGAGGCAAAATGGTTGTTCTTATACACTTATACCCAATCAGATTATGTTGATTGATCAAAGTCCAAGAATAAAGTTCTAGCTTTACTTTGATCCTGCTCCCAGATCCAAAAGAATCCAGAACTGGTAGGCTATTAGCTGCAGAAGAACTGGAGCAGTATTCTGTGGGACACGAATCCCCACAGACAGAAATTCTTTGAGGAGGTCACCCAGACTCCAAGTGAGATGAGCAAAGTGATTCTGTCACCTGACAGCACACATCAGCTGTGTGGCTTGGGCAAATGACTTCACCCTGCTGTGCCTCAGCTTTCTTGTGTGTAAACCAGAGCATTTAAAATACTTCAATAAATTGATGTAAAAATGAAATAATGATGCACTTATTATTAGACTGGAAAAAATTAGAAAGCTAGATAATGCCAAGTCCTGATTGAGATGTTGGGACACTGAACTGTTCACAGGAATAGGGACTGGTGCAGCCATTCTGGAGAGTAATCTAGCACTAATTGGTCAATTGAACGTATGCATACCCTACAACACAACAATTCTGTTTGTAGGGACTTATCCCAGAGAAATTTTCACACAGGTCCATAAATTCTCACATAATGTACACATTATGGATGAAAAATATCACAGTGTGGCAAGAACCATAAATATCACTGAAGTTTGTAGCTGAAACCATTCATTCTGATGATGACCTCAGAAACCTCCTTCTAGTTTCACATTCTAATTGCTTAACATAACAAGCTACTTCCTGCTCTTATTAAGCCCTAAAGACAAGATATTTACATACTTTTGGAAGCAGACATTTTGTAAATCGTTTTAGAGTGTGGAATGTTTAATTTGGTGTTAACTTTCATTTTTAAATGTTTTTTAAAAGGTCAAAGGGCTATTGAATCAAATAAACTGAAAACTTTTTCAGAGTACTCACTTGATGCCAGGCCCTCTGCTAGGCTTTGCAGATATCCAGATACATAAGGCAGAGTCTCTGACCTCAAGAAGCCTGCCCGACCTCAGAAAACATTTTAGAAAAAACTAAAACACAGAGTTTTTTCACCCATTGGCATCAAAAGAGAAGTTCAGTTCAGATTTTAAGTCAATGATACGGTATCTTTTATCGGGACTGCAGCTCTCTAATTAAATCTTTCTGGCACTTTAACTCCAGGGAAACCCAGTTGATGATTCAAAGTCAGTCACTGAATGTGATTTAAAATCAATAAGAGTGAAAGGCACCCTGGGTGTGCTGTCCTTTCAAAGGAAGTGAGAGCACTTTCATGCCTTGTTTGTAGAAAATCAATTCTCTAAAGCAGCTACTATGATGCTATGGACAGAGAGAGCTTATGTCTACAGATAGACCAGTGCTGTTCTTCTTGATCTGCATACATTATAACCACTTAACACTATTGCACTTTAACGCTCTGCTGTAGGACCTTCTGAAATGCTTGCTGTTATAGAGGAGGTAACAGATTTCTATGCCTCGAGAGCTGAGGTTGATGAAAGGCGAATGTTAGAGCACCTTGTTTCCAAAAAGTAGTCTTGGTATGTATTTAAATATGCGTGGATATATTGCCACAATCCACAAAGAATTGAGGATATGTACAGTTTTAAAAGAATGCAAGAATACTGAGAGTCGAAAAAGAAAAATATAAATAAGAAAAGAAGCCACGAACAGAGAAAATATATATCCAAATAGAAGAAAAGAAATAAAAGATCAATATCGGAGAGGTGTGATTCCCCTTGAAAAGGACAGCATATAATGGTTCAGACATGTCACTTCCTATTGCAGAAGCTGATATTTCCTCCTTAACACTTTCAAAGTATAGTGCAAACTCTTTAGACTTCCACTAAAGGTCCCCTATGAACAGGCTCCCACGTACCTCTCTAGCCACATCCGTAATAACTTCTATTCAAGCAACCTATGCTCCAGAGAAAATTAACTAAGGCAATGATTTCCCTAAAACCCCTCTGTTTTCCTCTTCCCCTGTATCCATGCTATGCTCTGTGACCCCAAACCTAACATTTTTCAAAGCCCAGCCTACTGGCCACCTCCCAAAGTCCTTTGTTCACTCACCCCATTAAGTATTAATTTTTTTGTTCTCTCTACTCATTTATCTTACTGTTCACTACATGCTGCATCTATGATAGTTATCTGAATATGTGGCTTATCAGAAACACATGCCAGAGGGGTAATTTTATTAGAAATCTACCATGTGACGTAAAATATTATCAGAAATAAAGTTATCTATGACTATGAGGGGAGAGAATCACACTATTCTGCAAACTACCTCTAAGAATCTGTTTTGAAAATATAATAGAAAACATAGACAAACTGGAGAGTAAGAGGTGGAAGGAATTTAAACCAGAGGCTTCTTTCATCAGAAGTCAAGAAGAACCCCATATCTTTGTATTAAGACCAACCCTTTGCAGGACACCAAAGGCAGAGGCCAGGAGACTGCCCATGGACTCACAATAAGATCACGATAAGATCAGCAGAGGTCAAGAGGGAGCTCAGGTGCTGAGAGTGAGAACACCTCTCTGCAGGACTCATACATACATCATCAGGGATAAAATGAGAGTCTCAGAACTCTACATGCTCCTGGCAAGGCCCCTCACTCCCATGTCTTCTCTACAGGCCTGTCACTCCTTTCTGCCTTGATATTATCATGATTAAATTACATCTTGCCTTCTCTTCAACTAATGGTGTTGGAAAACTGGATATCTGAATGCAAAAGAATGAAATTGGACCTTTATCCTACACCATATACAAAAATAAACTCAAAATCAATTAACGGTTCAAATCTAAGATCTGAAACTATAAAACTCCTAGAAGAAAACATACAAGAAAAGCTTCATAACACTGGTCTTGGCAATGATTTCTTGTATGTGACACCAAAAGCAAAGACAACAAAAGCAAAAATAGAAAAGTGGGACTACATTAGACTCAAAAGTTTTCACGCAGCAAAAGAAACAATCGACACAATGAAAAAGCAACCTAAGGAATGGGAGTAAATATTTACAAATCATATATCTGATTAGGTGTTAATATCAAAAATATAAAAGAACTCATGCAACTCAACAGCAAAAAAACAAACAATGCAACTAAAAAAACAGCAAAGTACCTGAAAAGCCATTTTACCAAAGATATACAAATGGCCAACAGGTATATGAAAACGTGCTCAACATCACTTCATCAGGGAAATGCAAATCAAAACCACAATGAGATATCACTTCACACCTGTTAGAATGGCTATTATCAAAATGCAAGAGGTAACAAGTGTTGGAGAGTATGTGGAGAAAAGGGAACCCTTGTGCACTGCTGATGGAAATGTAATTGGTGCAGACACTATGGAAAACAGTATGTATGTTCCTCAAAAAATTAAAAATAGAACTACTATAAGATCTAGCAATCCCATTTCTAGGTATATATCCAAAGAAAATGAAATCACTACCTAGAACAGATATCTGCAATCCTGTGTTTCTTGCAGCATTATTCACAATAGACAAGATATGGAAACAACCTAAGTGCCTACTGATGGATGAATGGATTAAAAAGTGTGATATGTGCATACAATGGAATATTATTTAGCTTTTAAAAAGAAAATTCTGTCATATGCTACAATATGGGTGAATCTTGAGGACATCATGTTAAGAGAAAAAAGACAGTCACAGAAGGACAAATACTGCATGATTTCACTTATATAAGATATCAAAAATAGCCAAACTCATAGAAGCAGATAGTAGAATGGTTTTTGCTAGGGGCTGGCAAAAGAGTGAAATGGGGAGTTGCTGTTCAATGGGTATAGAGTTTCAGTCATGCAAGAGGAAAAAATTCTAGAGGTCTGCTGTATAACAATGTGCACATAACTAACAAGACTATACTGTACCATTCAAAACTTAAGAGGTTAGATTTTATGTGTGTTTTACCACAATAAAAAAGAAAAATAAATTTCCTCCTGCTTTTTATACATGTTGATGTCAGTTACCACAAGAAGAATAGAGTCCTGAGTCGTCCATCCTTCACCTCCTGGATTCTAAGAGCCACTCTGCATCCTCTTTTCTCTCCATTTCTCCCATCTCTCCTCAACTCCTGAAACTCACTTGCTGAGCCCTCTGTAAATTATCACCATCAACATAAACCCCTCCTTTTGCAAAAGATCTCATCTTTTCACAGCATAGTTCCCATTATCTCATCCCTTGTTGCAGACATTTACAGACCATTGGCTCTCTGTCACTTTCACCAACGCTACTCCTGTCTTGATTCCAGGAAATTTCAACATAAACACAGATGGTCCTACCAGTCCTCTGCCTTCTTAGTTCCTTTTCCTCTCTTCCAGTGAGCTTGTTTTCCACTCTTAGCCAGTCATTCCTATGGCCATATCCTAGACTCTATCATTTCCAATAACCACAACTCTTCCATAATCCCATTCCTTGGCTATAACCTCCTAACTTTCCAACTCACTCCCTTTATCACCCATCTAAAACACTCATTCACCCCTCTAAGATGTCTAACATGTTGAACCTACAATCTTTTGTTTTCTGTCATCCCACTTATATCCTCAGATCCTTTCTTATCCAGATTACATTATATAGTCAATGAACAGAATCATTAATCGCACGCATGCCTCTTTCAAGCTGCACTGCTGTACTCATTTGGGTAAATCACAACTATGATAGGTTAATATTTCAAAGTTTGGCCTAGAGCTCAGTAGTACATGGAGGAAAGCATTGTGGATGTATTAGAGGGGGTGCATTTGAGTTATGGGAGTGGAATTGACAAAACACATTGGCAGTGGGTGATTAGAGAGGGTAAGGAACTAAAGATGACTTCTATATATCTATCTTTGGAGATGGAGTATAGATAGTGGAGACATTAAGTGGGTTATGTTAATACTAAGAGGAACATGTATATGGGAGAAGATAATGTGCTTCCAGTCTCACTGAGTTTTAGTTGCCTCTGTATCACCCATATGGAGATATCCAGCCAGTAGTTGAAAAATACGGCCTCAGAGCCCAGAAGAAAATTCAGAATAGGAGTTATTATAGTAGAAGCTAAATCCATATGAGTGATTGAAATCATTCAAGGGAAGCCACATAAAACAAAACATAAAAAGAAGAGACTGCATCAAGAGCAAAATAAAATTTGCTTTGGGAATGTTTGGTTTATTTTTGTTTTTACTATTTATTGACGTCCATTACAGTGTGTAATTGAGATACTATTATCTAACTCTCCCCCAAAATAAGGAAATTACAGAAAAATAGAGATACATTTATCTCTATAATAACAAGCTATATTATTCTTCCAAAATACACACTTTTTGCATAACTCCAAAGGAATGGATTATTAGAGAAATTGTTTTCTGATTAGAACATGACCTATCATGGCAAAAAATGCATTGCTTTATTTTATTTCATATATTTTGCCCCTTAGGGTTTTTTCCTTATGATTTAAGATCCATTTTAAACATTCATCTATTGATGTTAGGATCTCTGTAAACAAAGCCCCTCCCCAAATATTGGGTCTAAGTGCGTGAACTATTCCAATTCTCATACAAACTCCAGCATTTGAAGATGGCATGTCTGTTCTAAGTACTGGAAGATAGGGAGATTTATCAGAAATCAGAGAATGCCCATGAAATCCTAAAAGAGTGAACAGGCAGGATGGGGCTCAGTAGCTGTGCTTGGTCATTTTCCCATTTGCTTTCAGAAACATTCTTCACTCAAATATAGCATCATCATTCCTGTAACAAGAACAATGCCATTTCCTGATGTTACTCAAAAAGTCAAAGACAAAATTGGGTTATAAACTTGGCCCAGCTTTTCATTAGCCATGTGATGTTCACAAATCACTCGACCTCTCTAGGACTCAGTTTCCTTATATAAAATATTTTTTAAAATCTCTAGTATAATTATCAAGAGGATTAAATAAAAGACTGTTGTGTCACATATAAAGTACTAACTCTCTGCAATGTAGTTGAACGAAAACAGGAGTCTTTCCTCTATTGTACATGTTGATGTATTTCAAGGGCCCAGGAGAATACCTGGCGCAGTGTAGGTATTCAATAACAATTTCTTGAATGAATGAATTAACTTGACCTTATTTTGTCTGACTTTAAATCCTTTTGCACACAAAGTAGAAAGCAACAAATAAGACATATGCAAAAACATTTTATCAATAAAAATGGGCAAAAATACTTCATCAAGGCCATGGGATCACAATAAAGCTAGTTGTTTTGAATGGGAAACATCAAATCAGACCAAGTAGAAAATCTTGAAATATTAATGAAGCAAAAGTCTCTATGTCATAAATTCTATTCATCTCAATTTTAAAGTGAGCTTATAGTAAGAAGCAAAAATGAAAACAAGATAAATTTTAACAGGAGGTAGGATTTTTTAACAATTATTTTTAATGCATCCTTACATATATTTTCCGAGTTTTCTACTTCTTCAATTACTTTCATAAGCTAACATGGTTTTGCCATTACCAAGTATTTCTTACCCCTCAAGTATGCCACCTGTATCTATTGCACTGCAGATTTTTTTAATGTAGGAGGATTAGATACTGGGGAATTTTTTCCTGAATTAATGCTGCAAATAGGCCTATTTTTTATTTATCTGTATATGAGACTGGAGATAATTAGCATCATTTTACAAAGCTCTTTTACTTCTCATAAATTGATTTGTTTTCCCCTTGCTTTTGGTTAAATGTTAACTGCATGTACTTTTTGAAAGGTTTATGTGTTTTAGTAGTTCAGATATTTTTCCCTGAGTTCATTTCCATTTTTCCTCATCCATTAAAGTGTGATACACTTTCTCAATGACATTTTTTTCCTAGACAATATATAGTTTGGTCTTTTTTATCCACTGAGGCGATATCTGTCTTTTAATTGGTGTATTTAGACCATTCACATTTAGTGACTATGGTTATAGTTGATTAATACCTACATGTTTGTAACTATTTTCTACTAGTTGCACTTGTCTTTTGTTTCTTTTTGTCCCTTTCCCCTCTTGTTCTGCCTTGTCTGGTTTTAACTGAGCATTTTATATGATTCCATTTTCTCTGCTATCTTAGCATATCAATTATACTTATTTTAAAAACTGTTCTAGTGGTTGCCCAAGAGTTTGTAATATACATTTACAACCAAAGTCAACTTTCAAATAATACTATACCACTTCACTGATAATGAAGCTTAACATAAAAGAGAGTTCCCAATTCCTCTTTCCTGTCCCTTATAACATGGTTGTCATTCAGTTAGCTTATACATATGCCATAATCACCTAATACATTAGTATTACTTTGAACAGTTATAAAATAGGTCAATTAAGAGTAAGTAAAGTGAAAGATTTTATTTTACCCTCATGTATCCTTTCTCTGACGCTCTTCTTTCTTCAAGTAGACCTGAATTTATGACCTATATCATCTTTCTTCTCCCTGAAGAACTTTTAACATTGCTAGCAGGGCAGGGCTGCTAGAGATAAATTCCTTCTCTTTTTCTGAATCAGTCTGTATTTCTCCTTCACTTTTGAAGAATAATTTTACTGGATACAGAATTCTAGGTTGGTGTTTATTTTCTTTCAATACTTTATTTTTCACTTTATTCTCTTCCTGCTTGTATGGTTTTTTATGAGAAGTCCACTGTAAAATTCTTGTTTTTCTGTAGGTAAGGCATTTTTTTCCTTTTAACTTCTTTCAAGTGTTCACTTTTTGGTCCTCTGGAGTCTGAATATGACATGCTTAAGTATGTATTATTTTGATATTTATCCTGCTTCATGTTCTCTAAGATTACTGGATTGTGGTTTGGTATCAGTCATTATTTTTGGAAAGTTCTTAGCCATTATTTATTTAAATGCTTTTTCTGCTCCATTCTCTTTACTTTCCTTTTGATATACTACTTATGTGTATGTTATACCTTTTGAAATTATCCCACAGTTCTTGGATGTTCTGTTCATTTCATTTTTTTTTCTTTTTGCATTTCTGTTTAGAAAGTGTCTACTGACATATCTTCAAGCTTACTGATTCTTTCCTTGGCTCTGTCCAGTCAATTGATGAGCCCATAAAAGGTATTTTTCATTTCTGTTACAGTATTTTTGATTTCTAGCATTTCCTTTCAACACCTTTTTAGAGTTTCCCTCTTTCTTTTTTTTTTTTGAGGAAGATTAGCTCTGAGCTAACTGCTGCCAATCCTCCTCCTTTTGCTGAGGAAGACTGGCCCTGAACTAACATTCATGCCCATCTTCCTCTACTTTATATGTGGGACACCTGCAACAGCATGGCATGGCAAGCAGTACCATGTCCGCACCTGGGATCCAAACCTGCGAAGCCCGGGCCACCAAAGCAGAACGTGCGAAATTAACCGCTGCACCACTGGGCCTGCCCCAAGAGTTTCCATCTTTCTGATGACATTACTCATCTGTTCTTGCACGTTGTCTGCTTTTTAGATCAGAGCCCTTAACCTATTAATTAAAATTATTTTAAATTCCTTGTCTGAAAATTCCAAAATCTGCATCATATCTGAGTCTTATTCTGATGTTTGCTTTGGCTCTTTGGGATATGCTTTTGTCTTGCCTTTAGGATGCCTTGTAATTTTTTGTTGAAATCCAGATGATGTATCAGGTAATATGGACTATATTAGTCAGGGTTCTCCAGAGAAACAGAATAAATATACCATGTATATTTAAAAAAATTAACTAAAAATGGATCATAGACCTAAACATAAAATGCAAAACTATAAAACTCCTAGAAGGTAACATGGGAGAAAACCTAGATGACCTTGGGTATGGTGATGATTTTTTAGATACAACACAAAAGGCATGATCCATGAAAGAAGTAAATGATAAGGTGGACTCAATTAAAATTAAAAACTTCTGCTCTATGAAATACAATGTCAAGAGAATGAAAAGACAAGCCACAGACTTGGATAAAATATTTTCAAAAGGCACATCTGATAAAGGACTGTTATCTAAAATATACAGCAGACTCATGAAACTCAACAATAAGAAAACAAACAACCCAGTTAAAAAATGGGCCAAAGACCTTAACATACAATTCACTGAAGAAGATATACAGATGGCAAATAAGCATATGAGACAATGCTCCACATCATATGTTACCAGGGAAATGAAAATTAAAAGTATAATGAGATACAATTGCACACCTATCAGAATTGCCAAAATCTGAACACTGACAGCATCAAATGCTGGTGAGGATGTGGAGCAACAGGAACTCTCATTTGCTCCTTGTGAGAATGCAAAATGGTATAGCCACTTTGGAAGACAACTTGGAAGTTTCTTACAAAACTAAACATATTCTTTCCATACGATCCAGTAATCATGCTCCAGTAATCAGCTCCCAGAGGAGTTGAAAACTCATGTCCACACAAAAACCTGCACACAGATGTTTATAGCAGCCATTCATAATTGTCAAAACTTGGAAGCAACCAAGATGTCCTTCAGTAGGTGAATGGATAAACCATGGTACATTCAGACAATGGCATATTATTCATCACTGAAAAGATCTATCAAGTCATGAAAAGACATGGAGGAACTTTAAATGCATATTATTAAGTGAAAGAAGCCAATCTAAAAATCAACTACATGGCATGCTGGAAAAGCCAAAATTCTGAAGACAGTAAAAAGATCAGTGGTTGCCAGTAGTTATGGGAGAGGCAGGGATAAACAGGCAGAGCACAGAGGATTTTTAGGTCAGTTCAAATATTCCGTACGATACTATAAGGGTGGATACATGACATTATCAGTTTGTCCAAACCCATAGAAGGTACAACACTGAGAGTGAACCCTAATGTAAACTATGGACTTGGAGTGATAATGATATCAATGTAGGTTCATCAATTGTAACAAGTGTACCACTCTGGTCGGGGATGTTGGTAATGGGGGAAGCTATGCATGTTGGGGGGGGCAGGAATAGATTGGAAGTCTCTTTACCTTCTCAATTTTGCTGTGAACCTAAAACTGCTCTAAAAAAATAATGTCTTTAAATAAAAGAAACAAAAACCAATATATATTCATGGTGCAGTTACTTTGCTGAAGGCTTTTAAGGTACCCAAAGTTGGATAAGTCATGTCCTTGACCCAGCTGACAACTCTCAGATCCTCCCACTCCTTTACTTAAAATTCTCCCATGGTGTTGAGGTGCAGGGGGTGGGGCAAGTATAAAAGGGAAACACAAGGGAATTCCCTTGTGGTGATGAAACAGTTCTGCATCCTGACTGCAGTGGGAGTTAATGAATCTACACATTTGACTGTATATCTAGGCACTATGGCCCAGCCAAGTTGACACGTAAAGTTAACCATCACAGGGACTGAGGTACATAGGCCTTTATCATGAGGCTTGTCAAATAAAAAACAAATCTGCACTTAAGTAACTGGAAACCGGAGCTGGAAATGTGTTTCCTTGTGATCAGCCCATTTTCAGGAGGCTTTATTGAGGGTGGTTCCACATTCTAATACTTATTTAACCTTAGGGGTGAGTCAAAGTTCAGGATCCTGTGAGAAGGAGAGAAACTTAACCAAAATTTGGTCATATTGTTCTCACTGATCAGTCAGTGGGGTCAAACATTTCAACCAATTAATCACTTATAAGACAAAGAATGGGAATTTGGAGGGGCTGTGCCTGGCCTTGTTCTAGGTAATCAGGGGGTTTACCTGCAAGTCTCAACTAGATCACGTAGGGAAGAGTGATACTTTGCCAAAGGCTGTTTCCCAACACAAAAAGCGGTGGGATTTCTCGAATAGTAACCATTTTTCAGGATCACAGGACTCTGGTAAAGTTCAACATTGCCAGGTTTTATGTTAATGCAGCTAGGAGCTGGGTTTGTGCAACGTTTGCTGTAGCTGTGGGTGCCAGAGGCTTCAAATTCCTCTAGTCCTAGTCCTTATTTTTGTCTCTCCTCTTGTCTTTGAGTTGAGTTTCCCTAAAAAAGCCTTCTTAAATAATAGAAGCACTGGGCTTCTGTTTCAGCTGTGATCCACTGTTAGTACACTGGAGCATGGTTGATTTGATGGTAAGGTATGAGGAGGAGCAGTGTTCTATAATCTCATTAAATCTCAGTCTAGTGTGTCCCTGGGCTGCCTTTACAAGTGTTTCTCAGCTTGCCTCCCCACTGGATGAGATAGGAAAGCTACAGGGGACTGGAATTGAATAATTGCCCTTTCCCTATGTCTGAGAAGACTCTGGCATAATCTCTTCCCTGGGAGATTAGCTCTTTGTCATAAAGAATGCTCTATTTAAAAATGGACACTTTTCTCCTCATCTTGCCAGAGCCATAAAGGAATTTTTCTTGGCTCTTCACCATGAGAACCTGATGGAATTCTTGGAACCCATGAAAGCATGGGGTCTTCCTAAATACTACAGCCCTGAGGAGTGTCTCACACTCACCCTGGTCCACACTCAGCCTATAGTAGTTCATGGAAGTTTCTGTTTAAGTGTACTTACCAGTTTGTGGCTCCAGTGTCTTCTACTCCAGCTAAACTGATCTCAGCCGTGATTCTCTGTATTTGCCTATTACCCAGATTTTGGAGTGGGTTTTGCCCAGTGACAATTCTCTGGTGAGTCCAAGAAAATTATTTCTTTTCAGTTTGTTCAGCTTTTTCTTGCTTTAAGGATGGGAGTTTAGACTTTCAAGCTCTTTACGTGTCATAGCTGAAACCAGAAGTCCTCAATGTCATTTTTTTATTATTGTCACTTTGGATAGTTTAAATTCTAGAAAATCAAATGCAGTAATGAAAATTTTCTTCAATTTTTATCTTTATTCGTATCTACCCTTGTGCATGATTGGTTGTTTCCACTGATATGAATATTCTGAAAATTTTCATTCACACAATTAAAAGTTGAAAGAAATTCTAATTTTCTCCAT
Organism: Equus quagga; assembly: GCF_021613505.1. NCBI lineage: Eukaryota > Metazoa > Chordata > Mammalia > Perissodactyla > Equidae > Equus > Equus quagga. Next base: position 8,091,701 of record NC_060276.1, read on the forward strand.
TTGGAGATGAAATGAACACTTATGTCACACATAATTTTGTTGGCAGATTACTTTACTTCTTGTGTACACCTGTTTTTATTTTTTTAAAGCCTACCCATGCACAGAAAGTTATTTATTTAAAAACAAAATTCAACAGTTCATCATTTCATACTGATGTTTAAGATATGCTGTTGAATCATAGAAGATGATGTTCTTAAAATAGCAACAACAATTGTATACAGAATTGGAATAGGGAAAACAAAATACTATTTAGAAATAGTATTCTGTCTGCAACAGCCCAGGGATGTCTCAAAAGAAGACCACAGCCAGATTATCTAATGGGTTCAATAAAACAAAACTCACAGAATTGGAAAAGTAAGGATTTGTGGAAATCATGTGACCTCTTTTGGCTAAGGAGAAACATATGAATGCTGAGAACTAAAATATTACACATGTTTGGGTATGTGCAGAGTAGTAGTATGGAAATGACAACTCTGTGAAATTTTGCTTGGGTCTTGAGACTTATCACTGACTTTTGATGCCAACTGGGGCAAATGTCTTAGTTTAAAAAAATATATCAAGAATAATAGATGTGAATAAATAAATGACAAAACATTATGAAAACTCACATTATAAAAAGTATCATGAAGATAAGTGATAAATGAAAAACTAGACAAATTATGAAACTTATATGAAATACCATATCCACATGGTTTTATTTGCAAGTGACAGAAAACACAACTTAAGCTGCCTTGGAATACTTTTAGAAAACTCTATGTTCTCAGTTTGAGTAGACTTCTGGCATGGTCAAATCAGACCTCTGGGTCTAATTGTGTTTCTCTTCATTCCATAGTCTTTCTAGTGTTGGCTTCATCTTCAGTTTGGCTTTCTTCATATTCATAAGATGTCTGTGACTGGCAACTGGGGCTATATTATTCTTTTTTCATTCCAAAGGGAGAAAATGTTCTACTTCCCATAACCATCGAAAAAATGTATTAAGCTTATTTCTGATTAGATCACTCTTAAACCCAATCACTTTGTTCAGGGAGTATTTCCACCACCTGATTCACTCAAGCTTGGGCTAGTGCCTATCCCTTTGGAAAGTAGGGTGTAATTACCCCAAATGTCTTAGTTTAGTGCTCCTCCAAAGCCACCTTTGAACTAATCACTGATTGGCATAGTCTTGAATTAGGTGCCAGTGCCTGAACTAATCACCAAGGAAAGAAGACGGAATTAGCCTCTGTAGTGTAGACCAATCAGACTCTACTCCTGGAGCTGGGAGTGGGTTAATCCATTCCAAACCAGGTGAATGCTATACAACTGGGAAAGGGCAAAATTAATGTTGTAGAAGCAACTGAAATATTTACTGCCTAGACAAAATGCCAATAATTTTTCATAAATAAAAAGTTCTCATAAATAAGGAAAAGAGAAACGCAAAATGAGAAGCAGCAAAATACATGATCAAGAAATTCACAAAAGAAGAAATACAACTGCTCAATAGAATAAAAATATATTCTATCTCACTAATAATCATATACATATGTTAAAGTGAGATTACTTTTTCACATATCACATTTGAAAAATGAATAATACTGTTCCTATATTGGGTTTGCAAGTGTGTGAGGAAAATGGCGTTCTCATCTATTTTCAGTCAGACTATGAATTGGCAATAAAAGCTTTTCTGAAAGGTAGTTTGGCAATTCATATAAAAAGTCTTAAATAGAACATAACATTTTTACTTAGCGTTTTAACTCTGAGGCACTTGAACTAAAAATAGTACCAAGTTTGCAAGCACTTATATACATGGTTTTCCACAGCAGCATTGTTTATAACAGCAAACATTGAAAAACGACCTGAAAATTCACAATTATTAAATTAAGTACATTATTAAGGTTTTTTTTTTTATGTTCCAGACACTCTGCTAGATACTAGGGACATGACAATGAACATGACAGATATGGTCCCTGTCTTCATGGAACTTGCATCCACTATGGAATATGCAATAATCTGAACACTATAATAATCATTAGAAAAGATGACAAGGGGCCAGCCCCATGGCTGAGTGGTTAAAGTTCCACGTGTTCTGCTTCAGGAGCCTGGGTTCACGGGTTCAGATCCCAGGCACAGATCTACTCCACTCAGCAACCATGCTGTGGAGATGTCTTATGTACAAAAGAAACCAGAGGAAGACTGGCACAGATGTTAGCTCAGCGCTAATCTTCCTCAAGCAAAAAAAAGAGGAAGATTGGCAATAGATGTTAGCTCGGAGTGAATCTTCCTCACCAAAAAAAAAAGGCAGGTCGGACGTCAGCAACATGGAAGAGTTAGCTCTTCCCTTTGTCTCTCCCCTTTTTGAACTACAACTAAATGGACATTCACTGATGAGTGAAGGAAGCCGGCACAGGACAACAGGATGCCTGAGAGACACATGAAGCTATACACTTGAGGGTGGATGGACTGGCCCCCTGGGAAGTGGCAGAGATAGGTGAGCACACCCTGCTCTCCCCTAGTAGCCCTGTGAATGCACACGAACACTTTCCAACCTGGCACAAACTCCCTGAAAGTGGGAACATGCATCAGGGTGACCGAAGGAGGAGGCGGTGGTAACCCTAGCCTGGGCTTATGATCGCTCTCGCTCTCCCAGTGAAGAGGGGGAGCCCACCATGCCTCTGTGCTCCCAGGGAGCAGCCCTAGCCCAGGTCCAGTGGGGAAGCCCCACCCACCAAGCACAGCAGCCCTGGAGACTTCAAGCAGAGATCACAGCAGATCTCTACATGCTGGGGCAAACACAGCCCCGGCCCTGTGTGCCCAAGTGCTCATAGTGCTGCTGAGCACCCAAAGAGGGAACATGTCCTGGGTGGCTGTGGGAATAGGCGTGGCAGCTTTGAGCCCACTGGTGATCACTTTCCTGGCAGGAAGGAGGAGTTCATAGTGCCCCTGAGGCACCAAAGAGTGGTCCTAGCTCTGTCCTGCAAGGAAGGCCTGCCGACCAAGCACAGTCCATACAAGTGAGTGAATGCACCCCAGGCTGGGGCAAGCACCCATCATACCCCCTCAGCATCCAGCAGACAGGGTAGGGTCAGAAACTCTGCTCCTGCTTCCCCCTAGCAGTTACAGGTGGAATCTGCATCCTAAGAATACCACAAACGCTCTTACAAAAGATTAGTTCATCAAGCACCATGAGAAACTGCAGCAACAATTCAGACCAGAAGGAAAATGACAATTCTCCAGAAATCAACCCTGAAGACACAGAAATTTACAACCTAAATGACAGAGAATTCAAAATGGCCATCATAAGGAAAGTCAACCACTTACAAGAAAACACAGAAAGACAATTCAGGGAGCTCAGCAATAAAATGAATCTCTTCACCAAAGAGATCGAAACTATAAAAAAAAGAACCAGACAGAAATTCTGGATATGAAAAACAATTAATGAAATAAATGATAAGCTAGAATCATTAACAAATATAATTGATCTTAGGGAGGAAAGAACTAGTCTTCTTGAGGATAAAAGTGTAGAAATTCTACAGGTGTAGGAGGAGACAGAACTAAGATTTAACAAAAAGAAAGAATTCTTCGAGAAATATCCAATTCAATTAGAAAAAGCAACATGAGGATTATAGGTATTCAAGAGGGAGAAGTGTGGGAGAAAGGAGCAGAGAGCTTGTTCAAAGAAATAATAGCTGAGAACTTCCCAAACATGGGGATGGTTTCAGATTTACAGATAAAAAAAGCTAATTGAACACCCAACTTTATCAATGCTAAAAGACCCTCTTTAAGGCATATAATAGTAAAAATGGTAAAAGTTTGGGATCAAGAAAAAATATTAGGAGTAGCAAGGCAGAAGAAAATAACCTATAAAGGAAACCCAAACAGGCTTTCAGCAGGTTTCTCGGCAGAAACCCTACAGACTAGGAGAGAGTGGAATGATATATTCAATATACTGAAAGAAAAAACTTTCAGCCAAGAATCCTCTATCCAGCAAATCTTTACTTCAGATATGATGGAGAAATAAAATCTTTCCCAGATAAAAAAAAAAGCTGAGGGAGTACATCACCACTAGACCTCCCCTATAAGAAATGATTAAAGATGCCATCACACTGGCAACAAAAAGGCAAAGGTCTACAAAGCTCTGAGCAAGGAGATAAATAGACAGACATGATCAGAAACTTGCAGCTCTCTACCAGTATAGGGAGGCAAAACTCAATTACAACTTAGAAAGGGAAAGAAAGCATCAAAAGTAATGATAAACACTTCAACTCAGCCACAAACTCACAAAAATTAAAAACAGAACAATGTGTAATCATAATTAGTCAGAAGGGGTTAGGAAAGTGAAGGAGCCTGCTTAGGTTAATGGAGATAAGAGGCCATGAGAAAATGGACTATCTCATTCCAATATCTTTCATACAATCCTCACAGTAACCACTAAACAAAAAATCAGAGCAGGGCCACAATTCACAGAAAGAGGAAAAACTGAGAAATTCCCCTCAGAAAACCACCAAAATGAAATTGCAGTAAGAAATACAAAGGAAGAGAAACAATGGAAACATAGAATAACCAGAAAACAAGAGATAAAATGGCAGTATTAAGCCTTCATATATCAATAATCACTCTAAATGTAAATGGGCTAAATTCTCCAATCAAAAGACACAGAGTAGCTGGATGGCTTAAAAAACAAGACCCAAAAATATGCTGCCTCCAGGAAATGCATCTCATCTCCAAAGACAAACATAGGCTTACGGTGAAGGGATGGAGGACAATACTCCAAGCTAAGCCTCAACAAAACAAAGGAGGTGTTGCTATACTTTTATCAGACAAAGCAGACTTCAAGTTAAAAAAGACCATGAGAGACAAAAAGGAGCACTATATAATGATAAAAGGGACATTCCAGCAAGAGGACATAACACTTATTAATATATATGCACATAACAAAGGGGCACCGAAGTACATAAAGTAATTATTAACAAACCTAAAGGGAGAAATTAACAGCAACACAATAACAGCAGTGGACCTCAACACCCTACTCACATCAATGGATAGATCATCCAGACAAAAAGTCAACAAGGAACTAGTAGATTTAAATGAAAAACTTGGTCAAATGGACTTAATAGGCATATATAGAGAACATTCCATCTGCAAACAGCAGAATATACATTCTTCTCAAGTGTACATGGATCATTCTTAAAGATAGACCATATGGTGGGAAACAAGGCAAGCCTCAATAAATTCAAGAAGATTGAAATCATCCCAACCATCTTTTCTGACTACAATGCTATGAAGCTAGAAATCAACCACAAGAATAAAACTGGGAAAGTCAGAAATACGTGGAGACTAAACAACATGCTATTGAACAACCACTGGATCACTGAAGAAATCAAAGGGGAAATTAAAAAATACCTGGAGACAAATGAAAATGAAAATACAACATGCAAACTCTTATGGGATGCAGCAAAAGTGGTCATAAGAGGGAAATTCATAGCAATACAGGCCCACATTAACAAGCAAGAAAAATCTCAAATAAGTAATCTTAAAATGCACCTAACAGAGTAAGAAAAAGAACAAAGCCCAAAGTCACCAGAAGGAGGCAGATAATAAAAATCAGAGCAGAAATAAATGAAATAGAGACTGAAAAATAGTAAAAAGTATTAATGAAACTAAGAGCTGATTCTTTGAGAAGATAGACAAAATTGACAAGCCCCAAGCCAGAACCACCAAGAAAAAAAGAGCGAAGGCTCAAATAAATAAAATTAGCAATGAAAGAGGAGAAATTACAACAGATACTGCAGAAATACAAAGGATTATAAGAGAATACTATGAAAAACTATACGCCCACAAATTCGAGAACCTAGAAGAAATGGATGAAATCCTAGACTCATATAACCTCCCAAAACTGAATCAAGAAGAAATAGAGAATCTTAGCAGAACAATCACAAGTGTAGAGATTGAAACTGTAATCAAAACCTCCCAAAAAATAAAAGTCCAGGACCAGATGGTTTCTCTGGAGAATTCTACCAAACATTCAAAGAAGATTTAGTACCTATCCTTCTCAATCTATTCTGAAAAACTGAAGAAGATGGAACAATTCCCAACACATTCTATGCAGCCAACATCACCCTGATACCAAAACCTTACAAGGACAACACAAAGAAGGAAAACTACAGGCCAATATCAATGATGAAGTTAGAAGCAAAAATCCTCAACAAAATATTGCAAACCAATTACAGTAATATATTAAAAAGATAATACACTATGATCAAGCAGGTTTTATCCAGGGATGGAGGGATGGTTCAACATCTGCAAATCAATCAATGTGATACACCACACTAACAAAATGAGGAATAAGAATCACACGATCATCTCAATAGATGCAGTGAAAGCATTTGACAGGATCCAACATCCATTTATGACAAAAAAATTCTCAATAAAATAGGTATAGAAGGAAAGTACCCCAAGATAAGAAAGGTCATATATGACAAACTCACAGAAAACATCATACTTAATGGGGAAAAACTGAAAGCCATCCCTCTGAGAACAGGAATGAGACAAGTGTGCCCAATCTTGCCAATCCTATTCAACATAGTACTGGAGGTGTTGGCCAGAGCAATTAGGCAAGAAAAAGAAATAAAAGGAATCCAAATTGGAAAGGAACAAGTGAAACTTTTGCTGTTTCCAGATGACATGATTCTATACATAGAAAACTCTAAAGAATTCACCACAAAACTACTAGAAATAACCAACAACTTCAGCAACGTTTCAGGATACAAAATCAACTTTAAAAAATCAGTTGCATTCCTATACACTAACAACGAACTAGCAGAAAGAGAAATCAAGAATACAATCCTGTTTACAATCACAACAAAAAGAATAAAACACCTAGGAATAAGATGTTATTGAAAGAAATTTGAGCGAGACATAAAGAAATAGAAAGATAGTCCATGTTCATGCATCGGAAGAATAAACATACTTAAAATGTACACACTACCCAAAGCAATCTACAGATTCAATGCAATCCCAATAAGAATCCCAATGACACTCTTCACAGAAATAGAGCAAAGAACCCAAAAATTTAAATGGAACAACAAAAGACCCCGAATAGCCAAAGCAATCCTGAGAAAAAAGAACAAAGCTGGAGGCATCACAATCCCTGACAAAAACAGACAAACAGATCAATGGAGCAGAATTGAAAGCCCAGAAATAAAACCACACATCTACGGACAGCTAATCTTTCACAAAGGAGCCAAGAGCATACAATGGAGACAGAAAGTCTCTTCAATAAATAGTGTTGGGAAAACTGGACAGCCACATGCAAAAGAATGAAAGTAAATCACTATCTTGCACCATTCACAAAAATTAGCTCAAAATTTATTAAAGATTTGAATGTAAGAACTGAAACCATGAAACTCTTAGAAGAAAATATAGGCAGTACCCTCTTTGACATTGGTCTTAGCTACATCTTTTCAAATACCATGTCTATTCAGGCAAGGGAAACAAAAGAAAAAGTTAACAAATTGGGACTACACCAGACTAAAAAGCTTCTGCAAAGCAAAAGAAACCATGAACAAAACAGAAAGACAACCCAACAACTGGAAGAACATATTTGAAAATAATTTATCAGACAAGGGGTTGATATCCTAAATATAACAAGAACTCGTATAACTTCAACAACAACAAAAAAACAAACAACCCAATCAAAAAATGGACAGAGGATATGAACAGACATTTTTCCAAGGAAGATATACAGATGGCCAACAACATGAAACGATGCTCAACATCACTAGTTATTAGGGAAATGCAAATAAAAACGACAATGAGATATCACCTCACACTGGTCAGAATGGCTATAATACCAAGACAAAAAACAACAAATGTTGGAGAGGATGTGGAGAAAAGGGAACACTCATACACTGTTGGTGGGAATGCAAACTGGTGCAGCCACTATGGAAAACAGTACGCAGATCCCTCAGAAAATTAAAAATAGAAATAACATACAATCGACCTATCCCACCACTGGGTATTTACCCAAAGAACTTGAAATTAATGATCCAAAGAGATTTACGCACCCCTATGTTCATTGTGTCATTATTCACAATAGCCAAGATGCAGAAGCAACCCAAGTGCCCTTCTACAGACGAATGGATAAAGAAGATGTGGTATATATATATAATGGAATACTACTCAGCCATAAAAAGACAAAATTGTCCCATTTGCAACAACATGAATGGACCTTGAGGATATGATGTTAAGTGAAATAATCAGACAGAAAAAGACAAATACTGCATGATTTCACTCATACGTAGAACATAACAAATACATGGACAAAGAGAACAAATCAGTGGTTACCAGAGAGAGGGGAAGGAGGTTGGTGGGTTGGTGAAAGGGACAAGGGGGCACATATGCATGGTGACAGATAAAAATTAGATTACTGGAGGTGAGCATGATGAAGTGTACTCAGGAATTAATAAACAATAATGTATGCCCGGAATTACACACTGTTATAAACCATTATAAACCCAATAAAATTACAAAAAAAAAAGATGACAAGATACGTGTTTGTTGACATGGAAAGATTTTCCCAGTATGTTGTGTTGAAAAGAAAGTCTACAATGTAGCATGTACAGTTTGACACAACTTGTATAAATTAAAAATGTATATTAATGTATGCATATACACACATTCAAATAAATGCCTATTATATGGATTCCAGCATTGTATAACATACATATATAATATATAAGGCAATGTATATATTATATACATATTATAAACATTTAGGGTAGAACAATAAGCATCAAAATATTAACAGTACATAGTTCTATGAGATGGTCTTTATTGTACTCTCTAATTTCATTTTTATACTGTTTTTTGCATCTCCAAATGGTTTTGCATTGAGTATATATTTACAATTAGAAAACATCAATAAAACTCTTTCAAAGCAGAGTAATACAGCCATTAAACTAACATACGCCTGGGTGTCCCTTCAAGTTCTTACCTCTTTATATCTCCAGGGCCACATTTTTTCCCAGTTCCTTCACCATATACCATAGATTTCAGTCTTATTGAACACATGTACTCCTGAGGAACCAGTGACTTCTTGGGTCTCAGTGCCTTTGCAGATTCTCCCCCACCTTTTTCTGGAATGCTTTCCCCTTCTTTCACTTGGTTGTCTACTTCTGGCGGTTCAGGATTCACCTTAGCTGTCTTTACTTAAAAGCACCCCTCCTCCACCTTCTTGCCTTCAGTCTATGGAAAATGCCTCTAGCGCTGCTCCTTTTTACTACCACACACACTATGGTTTGTGTACTGTGAACACATTCATCACATAAATGGAAAAATATATTTAGTATTCCTTCTCTCCTTTTCCTGCCTCGTTCTCTCTCACCAGCATCTCATCACTTTCTACTCTCTCTTCACTCACCTGGTTCCACTTGCATCAGCCTTTTTGCATTTTCAGAAGGGCACAGACATGACCAATTTAGGGCTTTTGCCCTTGCTGTTTCCTCTGCCTAGAATTAATTCCCCAAGATATCCACAAAGTCAGTCCCTCGCTTCTTTAAGTCTTTGCTTAAATGACCCTGGATTAATAAGGCCTTCCCTTTCTAACCTCTGAGGGGTAGGGAACTCCCTATTCCTCATCACCCATAACTTTCTCTCTATAATGTAGAATTTTCTCTTTTGTTGTTAACCTTTACCTTCCATCTTCCTTGACTAGCACGTGAGCCTCATGAGGGCAGAGGTCTCTGTCTCTTCGGTTACTGAAGTGCCCCTTGCACCCAGAACAGCCTGAAACACAGTAGAATTTTAATTAATATCTGCTAAGTGGGGAATAAACCTTACACCACAGAATTCCTGTTCATTTCTACTGTCAAATAAAAACAAATCCAGACTTATGTAAGAAGAAACTTTATTCGAAAAGACAATTACAATAGGGAGAACGCTCTGACTACAAGTTCTGCAAATGTCTCAAAATCGAACAGAAAAAGGTATTCTTTTATAGGGAAGGGTAATCAGGGATAGCAGGAAATTTGTATGAGGGGGCAAGTGGTGGGACTGAGCAGAGAGCATGATGGGAACAGGTAATGTTTCTCTCTGTAGTTAGCCTGTTCTCAGAATGAGCTGTTAAGGGGGGGTGGGGTGGAGTGTGTGTATCTTAGTGCTTGCTTAAGCCTGGGGATGAGCCAAAGTTCAGGAACCTATGAGGAGGAGAGAAGCCTGACTAAAATTTGTCAAGCTAAATTAGTGGGCATGTTACGGGTAATTATGAGCACTTGGTCAGTCTCTGCTGTTGTTTAAGATAGGGAAAATCTGTCCTTAAACACTATTATGGACAGAGTAAGAGTCATTGTGCGGTTAAGGTTGGTCAAAGTAGTTTTCAAGGTTGCACCGGCCTTCACATTCTTGTTGGCTTTGAAGGATTAGCTATATTACATGTTGAGCATGTTGTCGGCTGACAGCTGTTGGAGAATCTTAGAGATAAGGCATCGGTGAGAGGCATGCCTGGGAATATAATAAAAAGAGTAAACATTAAAGGTTGAATAAGGGAGTAAAGCCAGGATTTGAGGTTGGAAGGGGAGTCAGTCAAGAGGATTTCAGGACATTGGACCCAAAGCGTCCTTAGATGGCAGAGGGAGAATCGCACTGGTGATATGATGGATTTTCCAATTTGTGTTTTGAATAATTTGGTGGTGGCATAGACATCAGAGATGTTTTGGGGAACACATGCACAGCAGCGACTTCTGACCACTCACTACTGTGTAAGTGCCCCTTTGGGAAACCAGAACCACGTCCAATACCAGATTACTCTAGAGGCCACTTAACTGGAGTTGATGTAGTTCTATTGTGATCATGTTGGTGGTTTCACTAAGACTGTCCACAGTCCTGCTTACTTCCCAGAGCACAGCAAGGAAAATGTGGTAGTTTGTAAAGAACTTTAGATCTTTCAAAAGTAAGAAGACTTTGGTTTCTTATATCATCAAAGACATGATAAAATCAACATAAAAGCCCAGGGAATTACTCTGATAAGACACAGTATTTTTGCCTTTTAGGTAAACTACCCAGAAGTCAAAGAAGAACTTTTATAATTTCTTATTAAGAGTAGACCAACAATCCAGGAAAATTTTGTCATTTAACAAAGAAAAAAACAAATTGCAGTTCTGCATTAGTATATTGGTTTCTTTTAAAAAATTATAAACAAACCCATTAATGTTTCACCAGCTTTGAACAAGACAAATAAAATTCCCCTTTCCAACTTTTTATATCCATTCAAATTTTATCCTACATTTTTTTTTATTTTGGAATAACCAGTCATTTTGCCTTAGGAGAAAACTTTTTTGTTCCTTAATAAAAACATACCTTGCATACTCTGCATACAAAGTTGTTCCTATATGCTACTATTACTCCTAGTAGAGTTTTATTCGCATATATTGATTATAACATTCATTCATACTAACTTTTATTTTAGAGAATACTGGAAGCTGGATAAATGTGAAGCGTCATACTGTCATACACCAGTATTTTAGAGTAGACCACCAGAGCTTATGAATACACATCTCACAATTTTTTATAGCCATAACTATCCCTTACAGTACAACTTTTCAATGAGGCAAAAATACTATGTTCATTAATAGATGCAAACATATATAGTTTTAAAAGTATGCTTAGTAATTAATATTTCAGTATTTTACCTTATTTAGAAATGATCTAGTTATTTAATAAATATTCATTAATTAATTTAGCACACGTGTCAGGCTTTAACTTACCAAAAGACCTTGAAGACTGTTTTCAAGCTGACATATTACAAAACATAATTAGTGTTAAAATAAAGTTTATTGGGATAATGATTTAATTTGGTTAAACATAAATTTACAGTTTTTATAATCTTAAATATTTAATAGATGTCATGCTAGTCTATTCAATCAGTAAACCTGTATAAATTTATTTGTATTTATTTAAGTGTGTGAGCACTTGGTCATTACCATTCTGAAAACTCTTTCTGAATTCCCACTTTGCCTCTCTCTTCAAGTTGGTATTGCTCAGGGTTCTCAAGAACATTTAAAAAAATTAGTACTTCAAGAGAGTCAACGCCTCAGAGTAGCCAAGTTTCCAGTAAAACCATGTCCTCAGCTTCTCTGACTTCAGTGTTTCCTGGTCAAACTTCAAGGAGATCCAAACCTTTTTCATATGTCACAGACATGTTTACCCAGGGCTATTTCTGCCACTATCTTAGAATAACTACATAGTCATTATTAGTAGCTTTAACTAAGTACAACCATTTTTCTGAGATAACCTCAACTCCCTATGCAGTCGCTGTCAGTGAAATTTCAGGTGAAATTATAATCATTGCTCAGCAAGGAGATGAGATCATGGTGTCCCAAACTTTTGCTCAGGGTTCAGCCGACTCCTTTCCACATATGGTGACTGTGGCCACTGCAGCCACTATCCCCACAGGAAATGGCACTTTTTTTCCAGGTAGGTCTCATATTGCTAAAAGGAATTGAATATGTCTCAGGATACGGAGTAAGAAACATCTGGATAAAAGAGTGTTGCTCGCTGGTTCTAATTATACATAGGAGAGGGTTTTTTCTGAGGGAACCAGAGGCAGGAGCCACCTTGTCTACCTGATTCAGGACTATTGGGCATGTCTCCGCCATCTTCACCACCATGATCCTGTCTGAAGTCTTTTCTCTTGTCCCTGACTGAAAACACTGACATTCACAAAACTGACTAAACCCTTAGGCTACCCGTATGGAATGAGATAAAGTTTGTTAGCTCCCAGACCCTTGGCCTCTGCCTGGCGCTGGAGGAACTACATTACCCAGAAGGGTCTCCACCGTAAGCATCAGTGTCGCTGGGCCAATGAAGAACTGGAGAGGGACGGTCCGTGCATTACGCGCCACTCAGGGGCGGGACTTCTGGCGTTGTGTTCCTGGCGGTTATCTTATCTGTTCTTGGGTAGGTGCACCGGCTCAGAGGCTCTGGAGCACTGTCTCATACCCGACGTGACGGGAGAGAAAGCCTTGTCCTCATCGCACAGAGGCAACTTCGAGGCTCTGCAGCGTCGCCACTCGGTGTCTCCCCGCCCCCTCTCTTATCCCCCGCCGCTCGCTCGGCCCACGGGCTCAGAGGGCGGCGGCTGCGCTGTTGGACCCGGCGCAGGTGGGTGCTGCCATCCCCCGTCGTCACGCGACCCGACCCCCACCTCCGAATCCTAAAGCCCCGAATGAGGGCGCCTGCTCAGGTCCCTGAAGCCCAGGCGGCTGTGTCCAGGACAGTGGGGTACTCATGAGTGGGGTCCCTGTTTCTGACAGCCAGTGAGAAGATATGGGAGAGTTGCAGGCAGAGGGACCAGCAAGTGCAAAGGCTTGGATGTGCGACTGAGTCGGGAGCATGGGGGAAACCTAGGATCTGTGTGGCGCCTGCAAGGAATGGAGCGTGAGGGGAGGAGCCATACGTGGAATGGCAACCTGAAGAGCTGGACCTTCATTCCTAGGGCGTTACTAGCCATGGGGAGTTGTGAACAGAACAGGGACGAAATCTAGGTTAGGATTTTAAGTTTCCCAAAGATGGCTCAGGGGAGACTGGGGGTTGGAGGGAGACCCATGAAGAGGCTGCTGCAATTAAACTCCAGGAGAGTTATAGTGGCGTCCAGACCAGAGTGATGGCAGTAGGGGAGGGCAAAATAACCCGATTCCAGATAGAGCTTAAGGATAGAGCCCTCGGGGATGCTGTGACCGAAAGTAGGGAGTGAAGGACTACCCTGAATGTTTTTTGTTTGTTTCTTTTTCATTCTTTCTTTTTTGTTTTGCTGAGCATCTGGGAGAATGGAAATGGAGAAGTTGGGCGGAAGGAGCGGGTTGCTGAGGAAGCTTACAGGTTAGAATTTGGACTGGGTGATTCTGAGATGTTCCAGAAGTGTGTGTGTGTGCGTGTTCCCATGTCACATGTACCGCTGAACATGCAAGTCTGCAGTTCCAGGAGGGGTGTACGCTGAGGATTCCCAAGAGGGCTTTATATCTGGACCAGGGTGTAGCCTGAGGATCATATTTGGGAGAGGGAATCTTAGGGTTGTTATTTCAAATGGGCCTGAAGTGAGAGGGAGGGAAGGGCTGGAGGGCAGGCACAGGGGATGGGCATCCCTGAGGCTGCCTCCAGAGGGGAGAGAGGCCTGTACTGGGTAAGGAGCCAGAGCTGTAGGATGGTGTATGTATCCTGTGGGTTCAGCAGGACCTTGTGTTACTCCCGGTGAGCAAGAGAAGAGTCAGGTGGGTGGAGCAGACCAGGGCAAGGGTGTGTCAGCTGGTCCAGCTCTCCCAGCCCTCGGCAGGAGGGATGAGCCAATGTTCCCATGTGCTTCCCTGAGCAGGTTTGCCTTTAGGAGAGCTGACTGCAGGACGGCAGGCAGGCTGCCTCCCACTGGCCTGCTCAAACCCACCCCCAGATTTACTTATTTATTTCTGAAATAATTGCTTCTTTAAACATTTATCTAAATAAAAACACACAGTAGAAATTTAAAATTCATGGATTTAACTAGTTAAATTTATGCAAATTCTTAGTAATTGTTTGAAAAGTTACTATACCTCTAAACATTTGATTAAAATAAGTATTAAATATCACATTCTCTTAAATGCTTAAAACGTGGGTAAGCCACTCATATTTTCAAAAGCTTGTCACCTTGTTTGCACTGAGAACATTTACAGAAGTGTTAATCCTGTGGACAGTAAAAGCTGATACTCAGCAATTGACATGTACTAAAGTGTTTGACACCAAACTGACCTATGAAATGGGTACCATCTGCCCATTTGACAAATGAGGACATCGAGGCACAGAGAGATTGAGTCCTTCTGCAAGTCCAAGCAGCTGGCATGAGGCAGCACTGTCATTTGAACCAAGGTGTCCCTTTGAATGTAAACATACACCAGGCCTAGTTAACTCTTAGCAGTTGTTCTGTTTACTCTCATCATAGCCCTGATCGCGGTCAGGACTTGCCTTACTTCTTCGTTACTTGTCCACATGGCTCCATCCCTCATTTCATTCCAGGCTCACCCCAGTGTCTCCTCCTCCCAGAAGCCTTCCTTGGGTGCCCATGGAAAACTGCCCTCAATCTCTCTTGTCTCCTCACTCTTATTTTGTTGTCTTCAGGATTCTCTTGATCATTTATTTCGCTCCTTGTGGATGATCTGTCTCCAAGCCTGGAACGTGAACTCCTGTTCGTTCTCTATTCCCAGGCCTAGAGAGCAGTGCTGGTCTGTAACAGGTCTCTGTAAATGAGTAAATGATCCTCTCCACCACAGGCTCCCATCACTCTTAGAATAAACCCAACCTCCCTACCAAGCCTTGCAAGGTCCCATCCCATCTGTCCAGGAGGACCATCTCTGACCTTGTCTCCTATTCTTCCCTTGCTCACTGCCAACCAGCCATGCCAGCCTGAAAGTGCCAGCCTCTTTCCCACTTCCCAACCTTTGCCTTCAGAGTCCTCTCTGACTGGTACACTCACTACATCTCTCCTTGGCTGCCCTTTCACATCTTTCCAGGCTCTGCTCAAACGTCACCTCTTTGAAGAGGCCTTTCTTTCCTGGCAGTTCTAGCTAAAACAGCCCCTGTTCCTGCCTGCCCTCATTTTGGCATTTTTGTGCCAGGAATTTGGCACATTTATAAAAGCAAAGATGCAGGCTGGATTGAGCTTTTCCAGATTGCTGAGGGAGTAAATAGGAAAAATACTAATAACAAAACGCCGTAAGTGTTGGCCTTCACTGAGCCCTTGATATGCACAGAGGTCCAGTTATTATGTACCGCCTCATTTAACTCTCACCTGCTTGCAATTAAATTCTATTATTATACTTACTTCATAGAAGGAGACTTGAGGCTCAGAGAAGTTAAGTTACCTATCCAAGGTCACACAGCTCTTAAGTAGCAGAAACTCAAACCCAGTATGTCACCCACCAGAGCTTCTACTCTTAACCATGATGACACCCACGGTGGGCTGGCAAGGCCTGGGAGTGACACCTAAAGTCAGCTTTGCAGAGGGGGTTTAGGCTTAGGACTGAGGAGACCATAGCAGGCATTCCAGGCAGAGGAAACCACATGGGGAAAGGCAGGGATATAGATTGTTCCAGGAGGCATGAGAGGGCCTGTGGTTGCTGAGGGCCCCTCCATCTGCGGAGACAGGTCCTGGAGGGCAAGACTGAGATTGTTGGCTGGACATTCATCCCACCTGCACTGTGGTGATGGAGGAGTATGGGGGTATGCACACAGAGCCTGAACCACAGGGACCTGGGTACCCGTCACGGCTTCTTAGACCTGTGACTCTGCTTGACTTGACCTGAGCCTCAGCACAGTGACAGTAACATGGAAATGACAATAGTGTTGCCCTCAAGGGCTGTGGGAGGATTGATACAAGTATCAAAAACACACTGAGCACAGACATGTGCTAGATCTTCCAGTGTTTGCTTATGAACATTTCCTCCTTCATTCTCACAACAGCCTGCTGAAGTGGGAACTGTGAGTGTATTGTTGCAGAAATCACTGCTCAGAGAAATGAAGTGACATCCCCAAGGTCGCACAGCTGGCAAGTGTCAGATTGAAGAAGCTGGATCCAGACCTAGGAGTCTGGCTTCAGTGCTGGGGACATTTAATCACTTTAATATGGCATGTAAAGTGCTCAGCATGGAGCCAGGCACACAGTGAGGACCGGTAAGACTCAGCAGCTGCTGCTATTTACGCTGCTACCAGTATTGGTGTTATGATTGTTAACATTATTTCCTCCTTCCTCTGATGTCCTCAAGTGCTTACTGTCTGCTCCTCTCAGGACATGGGGACTTGTCATTGTCTTGTGTCATTCTCCAATAGCTTCCCCTGTAGAAGACTTTTCCCTCTGCCATGATTGCATTCTGTGCAATGGCAGCATCCACCTCCCCCTTAGGCCCAGCACAGAGCTAGGCCCTCAGGAGGTGCATAGTGATTTGGATCTTGGGACCCTCTGGATCTTTTCCAGTGACTGAGTCCCATCCTGTAGCCACAAGGCCAACACCCCTGCCTCTCCTTGACTTTCTATGGATTGGTGACCTTTGAGGATGTGCCATGACCTTCACTCAGAGGTCCTGGCCCAGAGGACCGAGCCCAAAGGGCCCTGTACCAGGAGGTAGTGCTGCAGACCTGGACGCCCTGCTCTCTCTGGGCAGGTCCTCACCTATGCCCCCTTAGGGCGTCTGCAGCCTCCTTCATTCTTCCCTCACATGCCAGGCCTGGCTAGCCCAGAAGGCATGGGGATCTGCCCTCCCTCCTCCCCACAGCTCTTGCCTTGTTTATGTCTCCCATTCTGCCTGCTCTTCCTATGTCTCTACCAGGGATTGCTGGCGCTAGAATCAGAGTCCCCTTCAAAACAGTTTGAAACAAAGGGAAAATTTATTAGCAGGGAACAGGGATATATTGCAGAAGTCAAGGGCAAAATGTCCAGCTGGGCCACGTGAGACACTTAAATCAAGAACTGAAGGGACCCACGATATGTCCTGGCCTTGCGGTCCCTTGTGATGGCTTCTCTCTTTGTGTCTGTTCATGCCACTCTCTGCCAATTGGCTCTTTCTGCTTCAGCGAGTTTTAGGCTGGAATTGACTGCCCCAGTTCTCTTTCTAAGGCCTGCAGATTCCTTGCCTCTACTTTTCTCTGCAGGTTTTCCATCTTTACTCAACCTCTCTCTGCAGTTGGACTTTCCTGTGTGGGTGTCCTTGAGGCAGGAAATGGCCACCTGAGCCTGCATTTCCCTTGACTTCTCACCCCAGTGCCCATAACAGGCTGGCCCCAGTCTGAGACCCTTATCCCAGATTTCCACAAGAGGGAAGCTGGCTGGCCCAGCATGGTGGATGGGGGGTCCCTACAGCCCACACAGCAGGAACCCTTGGAGATGAGCTGTTCTCCAAGGAGGAGGATGAGTCAGACAGGTACCCAGAAGACATTTACCATCACTGTTACTCGATATCTTTCAAAAGAAAACACAGTTGCAGTTAAAAGTTAAAAGCTCAGTTGTTGCCAGCTGCCAACAGGTCATCCCTTGTTTTCTGAACATGGGCAAAGATCCTCCATTGATATGGAAGATGATTGTAGAGGGAGCATAGACACATCGCCAAATGGCATTGACGGACAACCTGAGAAAGTGGTTCCTATTTCCCCTTCCCTTGTGGGTCAATATAAAGAGAAGCGACTACCATGCTGTCAGTGCTGACCACATGTCAAGCCTGCTCTGGGTGCTGTCCATGCTCCACTCATTTCATTGTCCTGGCATCTCAGTCCTGGGCAATGAAGGAAAATTCGGCCAATGCAGTGAGTCTTAATTTAGAAGATGGCCCTTGATTTTGAGATCATGTCCTCTGCATTCCTCGGTTTTAAAAGTCCTTTCTTTTGTGAAATATTGCTGAGAGTAGGTGATCCATGATGTCTGAATAAATGTCCTTAATTGACCAAATAACTGTGTGGGTGTCCCAGGTTTTATTTTTTACCGGTTCATGAAATGCCCGAGTCTGGAAATCACCATGTTATCCACTCTCACTGGCCCCTATTTTCGAGGAGTAAATCCTCCCACTCACCTCCCTTCATCTCCACAGCCCACTTTCTCCAAGGCTGCTGGCCTGGCACTGAGTTCTGAGAGGTTTCCTCCTTCGTGTAGTACTCAGGACCTCAGGCTCTGGGGCCAGACTGCCTGGGGTCAAATTCCAGCTCTGTTACTCATGAACTCTGTGACCCTGGGCAAGGTACTTAACCTCTCTGTGCCTCAGGTTCCTCACTGGTAAGATGGGGTAATATAGTATCTAATTCACAGGGCTGTTGCCAGGGCAAATAGATTAATGTATGCAAAAGCTTGGAACAGAGCATTCTGCTCACTGACTGTGTGGGTCACCAATTATGATCCCTACTGTGATCATGATTGATTATGATTGATATTGTCATCAGCGTCATCATCATCATCATGCCTGGACCTGGCACCTTCTGGACTCCTGACATGTGGCTCTGTGGATAAACATCACAGACACCAGAAACATACCTGGGCTCCAGTCTTGGCTTGGCCACTGTCACCATTTCCAGGTGTGCCCTATGACAAATCAGTTTATGTCCTGAGCTTCAGTGCCTTCATTGACAAAATGGGGCCTATCACAACACCTGCTTCCTGAGGATGCTCTGAGAAAAACCAGAAATAGAATTATTTAGTACAGGGCCTACAGCAGGAAGGACGGTGTAATCCATTGCTGAGGAGCTAAGCGAGCCTTGGATCAATGAAGACCTATACCATGTTGTGGAGTGATGGGACTCAATATGTTAATTATGTCACTTCTTCTCCAGATTAGTCCATACACTTAAGTGAAGTTTATGAATGCATTTAAATTGCTTGGCTCAGTTCCTGAGTCTTGGTAACACCCCATAATGTTAGTTTTGGTGTTGTTGCTGGGATTAAAATTCCCATGTCAGCATGGCAAATTAAGCACCTGTACTCGGGAGTCTCAGTGCAAATCTTGGCACTGCCACTTAACTAGCTGTGAGACGTGGAGCGTGTTATTGAATCTGTCTAGGCCTCAGTCTCTTCCTCTGTGAGAAGGACAGTAGTAGTACTGGCCCAATTGTATTATTATGTGGATTAAAATAGATTCATATTTGTAAAGCTCTTCGGAAAGAACTGGGCACATAGCAAGCACTGGCTACATTTGTGTTAAATAAAGTAAATGAATATACTCCACATCTTCCCACCCAACCTCTGGTCATCCATTTACAAAGGAATTGGTCTGAATAGGAAGTGAACAGAAACCTGAGGGCTCCCTTGTCCCAGATGGCCAAATGGCTCCCTCTGGCTGGGCTCCCCTGGCCTCAGCGCCAAGCCGTCTCTCCCAGGGGGTCAGCGTGGTGGGCTCCACCCCTTCCCTGGCATAATGGGGTGTGTGCCAGCATTTCTAGTCCTTCCTCACTGAGGGGAGATAGCCCTCACCCTCATGCTTTCCTGAATCCCTGTGACTCCGGCCTGGAAAACCTGGGCAGTTAGTGGAGGTTGGACACATGGACACAGGCCACCCTTTGCCACCCATCAGTCATGGGACCTCTGTTAAGTTCTCTCTCTCACCTCTGAGCCTCAGTTTCCTCATCTATAAAATGGAATGATAAAAGTACCCCTTGGGGTTTAGGTGAGGATTACATGAAAATGTTCTTGTAAAGCACCTTACACTAGGCCTGTTTTAAGACAAGCACCCAGTGTAAGATAATGCAAACACCTGGCTGATCACCCTATTGGGGCTTAGTCCCCTTTCCACGTTCCCTAACCCTCTCCCTGGTTTTATGTCCTTCCATAGCTCTCAACGCTTTCAAATAGACTTTAAAATTCACTAGCCTGTTTATTGCCTTTCTCCTCAATAGAATGTACATTCTACAAAGCCAGGACCTTGTCTGATTTGTTCACTGCTGAAACACCAGCACCTAGAACAGTGTCGGAAACATACTGAGCCCTCATGAACACTTTGATGAATGAATAAATGAGTGGTCTGTGAGTCCTGTGTCATCTTACTGCTCTAAAGAGTCCTTGTGACCTCCACCCCCCGCATTGATCAGCGTGTATTTGGCTGCATGCGATAGAAGACCAGCTCAAACAGGCTTCCCCCTCAAGGACTTTCACTATCTCACCTGGCCAGGAGCCTTAGGGGGCGGCGCCCTTGTTGGTAGTGCCATCAAGGATGTAAAGATTATTGCTGGTCCAGGTGTCTGTCTTTCAGGCTGGCTCCCTAACCGGGGTCACAGGATGACTGGTGCAGTACCCACCCCCACGAGCTACCCCTCTCCCCTGGCCCCAGAGAAAATGCTTTCTCTTTAGCATGATTGTCCTGCCTAGGTCATCTGCCTACTGCAGATTTCTGACTATTGTGGGATGCCTTTTGCCAATTGATTTAGACCCGTGCTTTTCGGTCCTCTCTGTCTCCTCAGGCTGCAGTGCCCCCCGCCTTATTCTATCTGGAAACTCCTACTTCCCCATCAGGATTCAGCTCTGGGACACCTCCTCTGGGAAGCCTCCCCTGATCTCCTTCTCACTCCCCGCTGGGCCTTCATAGGCACTACTGCCCTGTGCTCTCATCACAACATTAGTCATCCTTTGTTGGATCTAAAACAGACACACTCAGTGCCATCGTTACTCTGCCCACTCACCCCCACTCTGTACCACGACAAGCCATTTCCACTCCACTCCCTCTGTCCGGTCTGAGCCTCCTTCCTGGATTTCCTTTTAAAGGTGTCAAGAGTCCAAGGGTCAGAAAAAAAGAAATGATAAACATAGGTTTCAGAAATGCCAGAACACAGCAGGTGCAGAGACACTATTTTCATCTTCTTTTCTCTCCTGAAGTGTTAATTTTGCTTCCTCTCTGTCTGTATCCTAATAGCCTCCTTTTATGTACAAGATTCCCTTCAAGTGACTGAGCAAAACCTGGCACCGCAGAGCCTAGCACTTCTCAGCTGTCCGTGCCTTAGGGAGCCTTACTCCAGGGACGACTGACTCAGGGAGCCTCCAGGGGGTTGAGTGAGCCAGGGATCAGCAGGCGAGGACCTTCAGAAATGCAGGAGAGGTGCCTGAGACCATGGCCACTCCTCCAGAAGAAGACTTTCCCTAGGGAAATGAGCCTTGAAAGCCATAGTTTGGGGACAGCTGGTAGTATGCACTCAAGGGGTTCACAGCAGCAATTCTCTCCGGGAGATACTGCCTATGAACGGGGTCCATCCGAACAGGTAAAGACACCAGGCTTCATCCAGGGAAGAATTCTACATATGCAAGGATTGCAGGGAAGGGTTTAAGGAATTTCATCCTTATTTGACCTCAGCAGAGTCATGCTGCAAAGAAGCCCTGTGAGTCTAGCAAGTGCTGTAAAGAGTTCAGCGAGAGAGCACATTTCATTTGACATTATCATCCCTGCTAGGAAGAAGCCCAATGAGAGAAGTGAATGTGGAAAGGCCTTCACATGCCACTCTGCTTTTGTTTAGCATAAGATAATGCACACTAGAGAAAAACCCTTTGAGTGCAGCAACGCAGGAGTGCCCTGTGACAGCTCTTCCTTAACTTGACACATGAGGAAGCATAATGGGAAGCCCTGTGAGAGCACTGAGTGCGCGGTAGCCTTTATTCATGGGTCACATGTCACGTGGCACCAGCACCTTCACATTGGACAGAAGCCCTATGTGTGCACTGAGTGTAGGAAAGCCATTTGCCAGAACAGATCCCTCATCCAGCACTACATCATCCACAGTGGGGACAAGCCATACAAGTGTATCAAGTGTCAAAAGGCCTCCCAGTGCAGATCACACTTCGTGCACCACTTGTGGATTCACACTGGGGATAAACCCTATGAGTACAAAGAATGTGGGCAAGCCTTCACTCAATGCTTCCATTTTCTCTTGCATAACAGAACTCACACTTTGAGTACAAGGAATGTGGGGAGCCTTTTGCCATAGCTCTTCCTTAATACAGCACCTGAGGACTCACACTGGTGAGAAGCCTTAGGAATGCAATGTGTTAGGAAGCATTTGGCTGCAGCTCAGTCCTCGCTGAGCACCAAAGGATTTGTGCTGGGGAGTATGCCTGTAAGAGATGTGGGAAGGCCTTTTGCTAGTGCGCCACCTTTCTCACCGTTAGATAACTCACACTAAGGGGAGACCTTTTGAATGTAACTGCTGTGGGAAGATTTGGCCTGAGGGATCATCTTACTTGGCATCTCAAAATTCATACTGAAGAGAAACTCCCTTAAGTATCATTGCTATGACACAACTTTTTGTGACAGATCATTGCTTACTTTTCTTTTGGAGTCATATTAGAAAATGCCCCAACCTAGAGCCTTACTAGATACCTGAGAATTCATCCAGGAGGGAAACCTAGTGGTTATTGTGAATTTAGGAAACTTTCATAGTTTGACCTTTAGTTTGTACTGGAAAGCTCTCTTTAGAATATTAAACAACAAAGGAGGAAGAAAGGAGGATGATAAAGAAATGCATGCATGACTTCCTTATGACTCCTCTGCCATGCCTTTGAGGATTTATCATTGGTTATTTTTTGGAGAGGGTGTGGCAGGCAAATAATTGCCCCCCAGCAATGTGCATGTCTTAATCCCTGGAACCTGGGAATAGTTATGTTACATGGCAAAGGAGGATCAAGGTTGCATATGGAAGTAAGGCTGACCATAAAATAGGGAGGTTCTCCTGGATTATCTAGGTGGGCCCAATGTCATCACAAGGGACCTTAAAAATCGAAGTGAGAGCCACAAGAGTCAATGTCAGTGATGCCATTTAAGAAAGACTCGACTGGCCATTGCTGACTCTGAAGATACAGAAAGGGGGACGTGAGCCAAGGAATGCAGGCAGCTTCGCGAAGCCAGAAAAGGCAAGAAAACATTCTCCCCTACAATCTTTAGAAAGGAATGCAGCCCTGCTGACACCTTGGTTTTAGCCCTGTGATACCCGTGTTGGACTTTTGACCTACAGAACTATATGATAATAAATGTGTTGTTTTAAGCCCCTAAGGATGTGGTAGTTTGTGATAGCAACAATTGGAAACTACTATAGAGGGTAGGAAGCGCGGGTGGTTGGGAGGTGAAAGGGCCTTTGGCCCTTGATTTGCCTTTTATAGACGTTCACTGCCATCCAGTGTCAGGTGTTAGCTGAAGGCAGCTCTACAAACGTTTATTGAAAGGCTTCTTTCTTCCAAAACATTGTCTCTCCCCTTGAGGAGCAGAAGTCTTTGTAAGAAATATGAAGGCTTGACTTATGCAGTATTTGAAACTTACAAGAAATCAGAACACTGACTATAGTGTCTCATGCAGTTATTTCATTATAGCTGTGGAGATAAGGATCATATCCAAATGACCACATTTTACTGCACCACGTAAAACCGTTCAGGGCTCTGATTGAAGAGAAACCAAAACTTTCTTTATGTGGTTTTGAATGCCCAGCACTGTCACTTTCTTTTGACCCTGGTCCATTTGTTTGTTTAGTCTTCATTTTCTGTGTGGAATGGGGATGATCGTGTAGTTGTGTGGGCTTCCCTGCTGAGGGAAGGCCCCTAATTATTTCCTCTGACAAATGTTTCTCAGTCTCCCTAATTCTCTGAGGAGGGGCTCCTCTGTGCCCACCTCAGCAGTTATTTAGGGGTGGAATTAGAACTAAAACAAAATAACACACACATGATCGACTCAGAGACATAAACATGGAGAAGAAATCTCATTATTTAATCTGATAAAAGATTCTGTGAAGTGTTGCTGTAAAGTGACGTGACTAGAATTTTTACAGGCATACCATGCAGGTCCGTGTGGAATTCGCAGCTGGCGCCGTGGGCTTATTCCCATGCTGCTGTCGCTGACAAAGTGCTTTGGAATTCCTCCCTTGTGATTATCTTGAGGCTAGTTTTCAGACCACATGAGATACTCACTCTTACCTCAGGTTAAAAAGTTTAGTGTATTGAAAGGTCTAAGAGTAATCATGTCCTCACCTTTAGCCCTCTTCAGAGCCCTCTCAATGACCACATGCCAGTTTGATGTCATTACCACAGTGGACACGTGCCGTTATTGTGGTACTTGAGCCACACATCATCTTGTCTATATATTTATCATTTTGTAAAGATGAGATGCAGAGTTTTCCAGTCTTTGGGAAAGAGCAGTGCCTCGTTAGGACCCTGCCCCTGCCCATCTTCCCTCAGGAGAGCCTCTGTGCTGTGGCTGTGGCTGTGCTTGTAGCAGACCTTCTGGGTGTGGGAGAGTTGGAGGGTCTTTCTCCTGAAACCTCATTCTCAGCAGAGGATCCTTTCCAGGGAGGAGCCTATTCAGAGCTTCCTGTGGCCTCCCAGCTCCCAGCTCACGTGAGTCTGGGGAGGAAGAACATCCCTTGCTTCTCCTGAGCACTCACTGCTGATGCGGGGTCTGTGAGAAGAGGAGTCGAAAGAAAGATTTCTTAGACTCTTAAGATCTGGCAGTAGTGCTCTTTTATTTAGAGAATAGTATAGAATAGCATGGGGACAGGACCCATGGGCAGTCGGGCTGCTGCGTGGGGACAGGGCCCACGGGCAGGAGGAGCCGCTGCTGCTGCTGCTTCTGCTGCAAAGTTGGGTGGAGAGTAAGGCTAAATTTAAGGCGTAGGTATGTGAATTATCTCTTTACAAGACAAAAAAAAAGTTAAAATGGTACCAGTGCCGGTAGGGTCCAGCCATTGGGCAGTCCCACAACTTGTAGATAAGAATCAAACCGGATTGAGTAAATGGCAGAAGTCACCGCTTAAATATTATCCTCAGCTAAAGACAAAAGAGGATTTTGGGGGGGGGGGGTCAGTTACATGAGGTTGCCAGACAGTAAACAACTTAAGTCCTTGCCTTCCCCATTAAGAGTTTCCAGAGATAAGGCCATCCCCCCTTCCTCCTGGGGCAGAGAGGGAGGCATGGAGATTTCCTTCACAAATGCAACTGTCTCTGATCAAAGGGCAAGCAAATTCCACTCCTCGGAGCCTGCTTCTCATCTGAAGTTTTAAAATTAACCAGCCTAAAATCCTCATCAACTGCTATATCCTATTCTAGAAAAAACATCACGCAGGACTCTGGACTACCTACCCTTCTGAAATGATTGCGGGGGTAACATACAGTAAGAAGGTGGATCTGGCATGCAGGTGCTGTGCTATGAGCTGCTAGGGGGAAAGCTGTCCTTCAGGAACACCGCACACAGTGAGACCTACAGACATACATCCGAGAGGATGGGCACACCTGAGGCATCTATGGTGGAGCTACTCTATGATGGTTGCTGGGCTTGAGCTGTTTGGATGTAACCAGAGGGAGCCTATATGGTCATGAGCAGGGGTCTGAATGGATTCAGGGAATACGGAGGCGCTGATAGAAGGAAACTATCAGACTTGCTTTCTTCTTCCTGAGGTGAGGCCTCATCAGTAGCTCTTTCATTTCCTCCAGCAGTGCTTTCCTGAGCCCAGAATATGACCTCAAAATTGCTCAGAACCAAGCCTTTAGAGCAGCGGTACTGGCTGAGGGCTGGGACATCCCTGAGCCCAGGATCATTTCAGGAGGGTGCTAGCCCCCAGACTCAGACAGCCTCCTGAGCTCTCCCTGCCCTGTTCCTTTGTATTTATGCAGGGAGCTGTCTTGGCTTTGCTATCTCATCTGTTTAATGAAAACTGTTGAATAAAAGTGTTTGCATTTTGTATTGGTGCATGCAGCTGTGTGTTTGCATCCCCAGGGAGAGTCACTGCTTATAGAGGATGCGCTTTCCTGTGAGGATTAGAGATGGTCGTTCATCCTGGTTCCGAAGCCGGCTCCCTCTACTGCTCTCCTTAACACCATGGATAATTTTCAGCAGAGAAATTGTATTGTTCATTAGTTATGGGCCTTACGATGCCAACTGAGAAATATCCTGATATCAACCATGTTAAAACCTTGTACAGTCTCTATTTCCAGTTTCGCAAGTCAACATTCATCCCTGGAACACCCCAAGTGTATTTTATTTATTGTTTTGTCTCTTATTCCTACCAGGTGTTTCCTGAGGCCCGAGGGGCTGCTGGCCAAGGTCATATCTGGCTTGTCACTCTGCAGTCAACTGTGACAAAAGTTTTAGGTTGACACTTGTCCTTTCTAATGTCATCCTTAATATTTTTCTCTCCCTTTCCTATTTGCTCTCCCACGGACACAGGGCACCCTGCATCTCCTGACATTGTCAGACTTCATTTAATTCCCTCCTCATTAAAAAATGCCCTGCACCCTTGTAGCCCATGCTATCAGGCTATAACTCCTGCTCCCACTTCTTAAGTCATTACCAACATCTTGCTCAAATTTCCTCCTTCATTGGAGGCCTGGACTCTTGGCTCATGGCCTCTCCCTCCTACCCTATTCCTGTTACCATCCACCATGACTTAAGCATCTATGATGGGTGATCCAACCGAAGCTCCATAACCTCAGTTCCTCACCTTCTTTACTTCCATTGATCTTTTCTAACATTCCACTGCCAAGACTCCCATGGTTACAGTCTGGGCATTGTCATCATGAGTGATGGTTCTACTTCTAAAACATGCTTCCTTCTCTCATTAACTTCACTTACCTGTCCACACTCTTAGCCTTGTGCCCCCACAATCTCAGATATTTTATATTCTAGACTTCCAATCCACTGACACCATTATATTGTTATTTTTGGTGACCTCCTTCCCGCTATAGAAATCTTAGGTTCCATGTTTTTTTTTTTTTTTGAGGAAGATTAGCCCTGAGCTAACTGCTGCCAATCCTCCTCTTTTTGCTGAGGAAGCCTAGCCCTGAGCTAACATCCGTGCCCATCTTCCTCTGCTTTATATGTGGGATGCCTGCCACAGCATGGCTTGCCATGTGGTGCCATGTCCACATCTGGGATCCGAACCGGGGAACCCCAGGCCGCCGAAGTGGAACATGCGAACTTAACCACTGCACCACCGGGCCAGCCCCAGATTCCATGTTTTGATATTATTGCACATCCCTTGAAAACGTGCTCAAGATCCACATTGTTCAAAATGGTAGACACATGTCACTACTGAGCAATTGAAATGTGGCTAGTATGTCTGAGGAACTTAATTTTTAATTTTTTTGACAAATATATGTTGTATATGTTTAAGGTGCACAACGTGATGATTTAATATATGTATACACTGTGAAATGACTATCACAATAAAATGAATGAATACAGCAATCACAAAACATAGTTACATTTTATTTTTTTGGTGTGGTGAAAACACTTAGTTATCTATTCCCTTAGCAAATTTCAAGTATACAATACCGTATAAATTAAATATAGTTACCATGCATATTAGATCCCCAGAACTTGCTCATCTTAGAACTGAAAGTTTGTTCCATTTGACCAATATCTCACCATTTTCCCCAACCCCTAGCCCCTGGTAAACACTGTTCCATTCTCTGGTTCTATGATCTTGACTTTTTAAAATTCCAACATATAAGTGAGATCATACAGTATTTTTTTTTTCCTGTCTGGCTTACTTCACTCTTGCATAATGTCCTCCAGTTTCATCCATGTTGTCGCAAATGGCAGGATTTCCTTTTTTTATGGCTGAAAAATATTCCATTGTGTGTATATATATATATCTCACATCTTCTTTATCCATTCATCTCTCAACAGACACTTAGATTGTTTCCACATTTTGGCTATTGTGAATTTGTTTCCATATTTTGGCTGCAATGAACGTGGGAGTGCAGATATCTCTTTGAGATTCTGATTTAATTTCCTTTGGATATATACTCAGTAGTGAGATGGCTGTATGGTATGGTAGTTCTATTTTTAATGTCTTGAGGAACTCTATACTGTTTTTGATAAAGGCTGTACCAATTATATTCCCATCAGCAGTGTACAAGGGTTCCCTTTACTCCACATCCTTGTCAACACTTATCTCTTGTCTTGTTGATAATAGTCATTCTAACAGATCTAAGATCATCTCTCGTTGTGCTTTTGGTTTGCATTTCCCTGATGATTAGTGATATTGAACTCCTTTTCATATACCTGTTGGCCATTTGTACGTATTCTTTGGAAAAATGTCTATTCAAATCCTTTGCTCATTTTTTAATCA
The DNA here is from genome assembly GCF_021613505.1 of Equus quagga. Classification (NCBI taxonomy): domain Eukaryota; kingdom Metazoa; phylum Chordata; class Mammalia; order Perissodactyla; family Equidae; genus Equus; species Equus quagga. Next base: position 8,120,261 of record NC_060276.1, read on the forward strand.
GGTTATTTGGGTTTTCTCTTTTGTTTTGCTTTTGAGTTGTAAGAGTTCTTTATATATTTTGGATATTAACCCTTTATCAGATATATGGTTTGCAAATATATTCTCCCATTCTGTATGTTACTCTTTCATTTTTTGAATGTTTCCTTTGCTGTGCAGAAGCTTTTCAGTTTGATGTAGTGCCACTTGTTTATTTTTACTTTCATTGCCTGTGCTTTAGGTGTCATATTAAATAAAAACCATTGTAAAGACCGATGTCAAGGAGCTTTTCCCCTGTTTTCTTCTAGGAGCTTTACAGTTTGAGGTTTTATATTTAAATCTTTAATTCATTTTGAGTTAATTTCTGTGGATAGTGTAAGAGAAGGGTCCGATTTTATTCTTTCGCATGTGCCTATCCAGTTTCCCCAACACCATTTATTGAAGAGACTGTTGTTTCTCCATTGTGTATTCATGGCACCGTTGTCATAGATTAGTTGACTACATATGTGTGGGTTTCTTTTTAGTCTCTCTATTCTGATCTATTGGGTTATTTGTCTGTTTTTATGCCAGTACCATACTGTTTTGATTAGTATAGTTTTGTAATATAGTTTGAAATTGGGAAGTGTGTGGTCTCCAGCTTTGTTCTTCCTTCTCAAGATTGCTTTGGCTACTGGGGGTCTTTTGCGGTTCCATATGAATTTTAGGATTATTTTTTCTATTTCTATGAAAAACGCCCTTGCAATTTTGATAGGAATTACATTGGATCTGTAGATGGCTTTGGGTAGTATGGACATTTTAACAATATTAATTCTTTCAGTCTATGAATACAGGTATCTTTCCATTTATTTGTATATTCTTCAATTTCTTTCATTAATGTCTTATAGTTTTCAGTGTACAGATCTTTTACCTCAATTAAATTTATTCTTATGCATTTTATTCTTTTGATGCTATTGTAAATAGGATGTGATCTTCAGTTCTTTTTTAGATAGTTTGTTGTTATTGTACAGAAACACAACTGATTTTTTTACATTAATTTTGTGTACTGCACATTTACTGAATTTGTTTATTCCCCCCAAGAGTTTCTTTGTGGAATATTTGGGATTTTCTATGTAGAAGATCATGTCATCTTCAATCAGAGACAGTTTAACTTGTTCCTTTCCAATTTGTATCCCTTTTGTTTCTTTTGCTTGTAAATAGACTATATTTAGATTATACGCCATGATGGATTGGAGTGCCATGGTAATGGCTTCAAGTTCTATATAACTAGTCTCTTCCCAAGCAAAATAAATTGAATGAGAGAACCAAAAACATAGTGTAGTGTAGGCACTCGGATGAAAATCTGGGGACCAGGGCTCTGATTAATTACCATATATTTCTAAGCAAGAAATTTTACCATTTTGACCTCTCTTTCCCTAGCTATTTAATAAACGGGTAACATGTAATATGTATATTTGGTATACTTTTGAATTCAATTGTGCTTTATATCTTACAGAAAATATACAAATGCTTCTTTATTAAAATTGCTCATTAATAAATACTACTGACCTAATAGGTTATTTTCTAAAACAAGAATGAAAGAACTCACAAACCTAAGGTCAATTTCATATTTTACTTGCGAATCCTTCTTATCAATCACTACCGACTTTTACCATCACTTAATATAACTACTATCTTCCCTAAACATAATATTTCTTCCAACTCTACCCTTTTCCTTAAAATAGTTTAAACTTTCGCAAGAATAGTTTCAGTTCTGACATATCTGGCTAATTTTCTGTGACAAGCTTTTGTAATTTAAAAGTAGACGTCAAGTGGTCCTAAGGACTGGTCCTGCTGAGGGATGTTACACTTGGGAAATTGTTATTTCATTCACCTAGACTCTCAGGAGTGAGTATGTGTGCGTGTGTGAATTTGGTTAGTTGCTGGTACCTAGTGAGTGGGAAGGCATGGCATGTGTTTAGTCCTCAGAATACTTGAGAAGAATCAGGAGTTTATATAGAACCTCTCTGAGATCAGGATGGGGCAAGATTTTTTGATGGGTGGAATCTCCCTTCTATGTGAATAGTATCATTGGCTCCTGCAAAACCTCCAGTCACCTCAGATATCTTTCTTGGCCTCCTTTTCCTAATCACATCACTGTTCTTAGGTGTTGCCTGTGCAAGAGGAATCTTCCCTCTATTGATCAAGAGCTCGGTTTCTCAATCAGTAACAAGCTGCTGAGTTTCTTTCCAAAAGAATTCAGAATTTGGTCGCTGAATTTTAAGCATACCTAATTCTTTATTTCAATTTAGCAGTGAGAGAAAAAAAAGTACTCATTAGCACTGTGCCTCCTCAGTCAACCCTGTGATCCTCCTCTTACATTCAGAAGGACATTTCCCAGCTGCCTGATTGCATCTCTTAGCCTTAACTCTTTGTCCATTGAAGGTATAGCTTTGATAGTTCAAACATGCATTGAATAGTTCCTTAGCAACGACTGAACTCACTGGGTTAGGTGCTAAACTGTAATGTGGTAGAGATGTCTCCTGAAAAAAAAAAAAAGCTTTGAATTACACAATCTAAACTTATTGGAGGCTAAATTAAAATATGCCACATTTAATTGGTCTAAGAAGGTTTTTCAAACAGATGGAATGTAGTGTCACTACAGCCTCCAGTAAGCTTAAAGTGGAAAATTCCTCCTTCTTTTCTTCACCTAAACCAAACAAGATTTGCAGTCCAATGTTTCTCTGCTCTGCTTGAAATTGCCTTGCTTGTTTCAGCTCTGCTAGGGAAATGCACACGACAGACATTCCAACACTTAGGAATTCATTGTTAAGGCAGGCAGAATCAGAAAGTCAACAGTGCTCTGAAACTTAGGCAAAAAGCACAATTACTCTGGCAGTTTTGAAGATTTCCCCTTACCTTTGTGGGACCGAGAATTTATTCATGTGGAAAATCAAGTAAAGAAATCTATGGAATTCGTATCCTTCTCTTCAGTAGGTCTTGGTTGTCTTTTCTGTCCTGGAGAACTAAGTTGGAAATCCCAAAAAGGTGGCTATTAAACTTTAATGTGCATAGGCACCATGTTTTCCTTTAAAATGCAGATTCCCAGAAGGCATACTCCAAAGTTCTATTTTTAGTAGGTGTGGTCTAGGGTGTCCGAGAGTCGGCCATTTTAACAAGTGACTTGGTACAGGTCAAAGACAACAGTTTGAGGCAAAGGGAACTAGGCTACGTCCTGAAATCTGGAGGAGGAAGCTGATGCTGATAGGCCCCATCCTGCTACAGATACAGAAATGCGGGATAAGATTTAACAAAAATGTGTTTAATATATAGCTAACTTTAAAAGAAGGGGAAGTACTCTAGTGCCAGAAAAAGAGAGACAAAAACCAGAGAAATTATAAGTAATTTCCATCAAGTTTGTTTAATTCTCATGTTTAATTTAATTCTCACAACAATTCTTCAAGGTACAACCAGTGTGAAGATACCTGCCAGGCAGAACTACCTTGGTGAAACTGAGCTGCAGGGATGTGAGAGAACTTACTTAAGACTATACCGTAAGTTCCACAGCTGTAATTGAAACCAGGAAGTTGGTTACAAATTCAACACTCCTAACCACTCCTAAAATCTCAGATAATAAGAAGCAATGAAGGATCTATTGTTTAGAAAGCAAGGAAGTTATCTGTAGATGACATGATTGTCTACGTAGAAAATACTTAAACATCTACAAAATAAATTTGGGGAAGATTTGTCAGCAATTTGTACACACAAGTTCAAGACACCAAAAATGTTTCTATTAAACAAAGTAATAATGATTTAAAAATTCACGGTAGAAACTAAAACTATGGAGCGTGTGATGGATAATTTTATGTCTCGATTTGACTGGGCCACTTGGTGCCCAGACATTTGGCCAAACATTATTCAGAGTGTGTTTGTGAGAGCATTTCTCCATGAGACTAATGTTTAAATCAGTAGACTGTGTAAAGCAGCTTGCCCTCCATAACGTGGTTGGACCTCATACAATTACTTGGAGACCTTAATAGAACAGAAAGGCTGAGTAAAGAGGAACTCCTGCCTGACTGCTTCAGCTGGGACATTGGTCTTTTCTGGTCTTCAGACTCAGACTGAAACATCGCCTATTCTTGGGTCTCCAGCCTGCCACCCCCTGACTGGAGCTTTACATCAGCTCTCCTGGGTCTCCAGCTTGCTGACGGCAGATCTTGGGACTTAACCTCCATAATCATGTGACCAAACTTCTTATAATCAATCAATCTCTTTCTCTCTCTCTATATATATAAACATAGAGATATAGATATATACACACATCAGATTGGGTTTGTTTCTGTGGAGAACCCTTGACTAATACAAGGTGTCTAGGAATTACTAAAATAACGTATAAGGCCTGCTCATGGATAGGAAGAAATCACATTCATAACATTCAAACATTGCTAACTCTTTCAAGGCTGAATCAACTGATAATTTCCACCCACAGGCTCGGGATAACTTCATCTTCTGTTTGAATCCTGAATAAGGCAGGAAGCGTATCACCATCCTCTATCTTACTTTCCACTGTTCCCATATACTAGGGCAGGAGTTCTCAAAGTATAGCCCACAGAGCAGCAGCATCAGGATCAGCATCATTTGCAAACTTATTAGAAATACTTCACCTCAGATCTATTAAATTAGAAGCACTGGAGTCAGACCTCCAAAATCTGTGTTTTAATAAGCCCTCCAAGTGCTGGAGTCTGAGAATTACTATGCTAGAGCCACGTGTCTCAAATTTAGTGTGCACAGTAATCACCTGGTGATCATATTAAAATGCAGATGCTGGTTCAGTGGTCTGAGGTGGGAGTCTGAGACTCTGCATGCCTGATAAGCTCCCATGTGATACTGCTGCTCCTCCAGGGACCGTGCTTTGAGTAAAGAGGGTCTGGGACTTACAATTAAATCATCTTCCCAGATCCAGGGTTCTGGGCAAGCTGGCTGGACTATTGTATTGCTTCCTCAGTGTTGTTGACAGTCAGACCTAGGGCTTACTCCCTCAGAAGCATCCCTAACCCTCCCTCCCCCCAGTTATGCCCCAGTAACATTTCTTCCTCCCTACATTCAAAATACTCCTTTGTACAAATGTGTGTGTGTGTGTCTGTGTGTGTGTGTGTGTATGTGTGTATGTACATCCACACTCACTTGCTTGCTTTTTCACTCAGGCACCCCAGGGGCTGGAGGTGGTGATTGTAGGTCCTTGCCTCTTACTTCTGACCAAAGTACCTCTCCTATATCTCATGCCCTCCATAGGCTTTAAGTCTACTCTGAATTTAAGTGTGGTACGTAATGTCCTATTTTTCTGACTTGTTCATGATAGCCTTTCACTCTAGGCCAGGTGAGTATTTTACAAACTTAGCAAGTTATCTCAAGAAAATATAAATGCCCAAGAGTCTGTGGATCACAGTTTGAGAAAAAGTGCAATAGAATCTAAAGGATCTCACTTTAGGTGGTCATTTAGTGCCATTTAAACACAAATGGAAATGCAGGGACACTAATATATGGGCAGAACTCTTTCAAAGATAATAATCCAAATAATGTCTAATATGTTTTTATTAATATTTTTAGATTATCATTAATATGGAAATAAAACATTTAACAATCCTCATAGACCTCTCAGTATTAAACAAATACAGGCTATAGCAATGCCTATAGTCCCAGTATGGTGGGTCAGTTCATCCAGAGGATGGCTACTCTCCTATCTGTGTCACGAGATACACCATAGTGTAATGGTTAAGACTGTAGGCTGTTGAGCCAAGCTACCTAGATTTGCTTCCTGTTTTTTAATTATACCTCTTTCATTTACTGGCTGTGTGACCTCAGAAGAGTTATTTAATTGAACGTGGTGAGCACTCAAACGTTATTTTATATACACACGTTTATATACACACACATATATATGTACGCAAGTTCATTACATAAGAGTGAAGGGAGGTGTAGATGCTTTCTAGGCTGTTCTGTGAGAGGGCAGATTTCTATATTGGGGATCAGTAATAATGTCAGTATGATGGGAAAGTTGACTTGGCTCATGCTCTTTTTTTCCCCCATCACAGATTAAACTTTTGCACCATCAAGTAACAGCAGCTGAATGCAAGTACATGGACATAGGAATCCAGCAAGCCACAGAAGAGTCCATTACTGTATATTATGGGTTGAATTGTGCCCCCCCCCCCCCCGCCAAAAACATATACGTTGGAGTCCTAACCCCCAGTAGCTCACAGCATGAAACTTATTTGCAGATAGGGTCTTTACAGAGGTAATAAAGTGAATTCATTAGGGTGGGCTCTAACTCAGTTAGACTGGTGTCCTTATGGAAAGGGGAAATTTGGACACGGAGACATGCATAGAGCGAAGATGATGTGAAGACACAGGGAAAAGATGGCCACCTACAAGCCAAGGAGAGAGGCCTAGAACACATCCTTCCCTCACAGTCCTCAGAAAGAACCAATCCTGCCCACACCTTGATTTTGGACTTCCAGCCTCCAGAACTGTGAGGGAATGAAATCTTGTTGTTTGGGCCACCTGGTCTGTGGTACTTTGTTATGGTAAGCCAGGCAAACTAATACATGATATACGTTCCCCACCTTGCTCTTCCTAATGGCTTAGATGCCCTGCTCTGCTTTGGAAGTACTTATCCTTCAGTTCTCTCAGATCAGGGTGCATTTTAACTTTGTCTATATAACTCAGCAATCCTAACCCTTTCACTACCTTACATCAAGATACCTTTAACCCTTTTGGGTGAGGTTAAGGTGTATATTTACTAAAATATTATTTTATTTGTTAGTAATTTATCGTATCTTTTACATTTTCCCACGATTTTGTTGTCACTGTTTTTGTTTGTGCTCTGTTAATGCAGTGGCATGATTTCTAAGTGGTCTGTCATAACTCTATTTTTCCCATAAATCCTTTTATATTCTATGCATGAATTTACAAACTGTGAGATTTTCTAGGAACACATATATTGCATTGTATTAGTTTTCTACTGCTGCCTAAGAAATTAATACAAACTTGGTGTCTTAAACAACACACACGTTTATTATCCCACGGTTTCTATGGACTAGGTGTTGATGGGCATGGCTTAGTTGGATTCTGTTTCAGGGTCTCACAAAGCTGTAATCAAAACGTTTACTGGAACTGAAATCTCTTCGGGAGTCTTGACTGGGGAAGAATTCACTTTCAAGCTCATTCAGGCGTCTGCTGAATTCATTTTCTTGAAACTGAATTATTGAGAACCCTGGATATTTTTGCTATCAGCTGGAGGCTGCCGCCAGATCCTAAAGGCCACCTGTGGTTCTTTCCCACATGGGGTTCTTCAACGTGGCTGCTTACTTCAAGCCCACAAGGAGAGTTGCTAGTTTCAGGCTGCTAAAATGGAGTCTTATATAAGCAGAGTCTATATGTAACATAATCACAGTTGTGACATCCCATCACCTTTGCCATATAATGTAACCTAATCATGGGAGTGACATCCATCACCTTTGGCATAATCTGTTGCTTAGAAGCAAGTTACTGGTTGTGTCCACTCTTAAGAGGAGGGGATTGCACAAAGGCATGAATACCAGGAGGTGGCAATCAATAGAGGTCAACTTAGGATATGGCAGGATTCTCTTTCATATGAGACTCTTGCACCTCACTGCATAGTGTGCCACTCAAGAACCAGTCATTGTAGCCAGGCCACCCAACCATGGTGAATAGATGTCCAGGCAGGTCTCAACTCCACTTTATTCCAGGTCTATATATAATGCTTTGGGATTCAGGAATAAATTCTAATATTCAAAAGTTCTCACCCAATATCTGACAGAAAAGACTACCTCATGAACCCGGTAAAACCTCTGCCTCGTCCCATTTTCCTAGACTTAATGTCTCTTCTCTCCATGTAATGGAGTTTTGAGATCCTAATTTCATAAACAGGGGTGGAGAAAGGGAGGGCTGACACCTGCTTCTTTCTTCAGTGTTTTTGGTTTTGTTTTTCACCTCCTCTGCCCTGAATTTTTTCCTGGCCGCAACAGTTTGACACTCCAAATATGGATTAGCCAGTTTTCTCATCGTCTTAAACTCTATGTCCATTGATTCCTTCATGTCCTGAGGAGTTTACAATGAAGGACACCCACTCGATGCTTGCAAGAGCAGTGTCTAGAAAGAAGTGTCTAGAAAATAGAAAATGGTTTCTTCATAACATTTTAAACAATATGACATTCTATAAGTACCCATTTTCACAAAAACCTTGCTAGTCTTCACAAAAGGATAAACTGTGGCTTGTACATATAAAACATGCAGCCTCTCTCATTTAGTCTTCTTTTTTAATCATCTATTCTCGAATAGCTTTCACATATGTCAAATTATTTTTAGTGTTCAACGTATTAGTAAAATGGCTCAGTACTAGTGATTTGGGTATTTTCAAATGGGAGAAGTATGGTTGAATCTCCCAAATTGCACTTACAATGAAAGATGCTTCATTCCAGTGACTCAGATCTTGACAAACGAGGCACGATGTTCATTAGTTTAATGTTTTTCCCCCATTGTGATAGAAATACATAATGACACAGCTTAAGTAATGTGAAATTATTCAGCAATGTAAGAAAAAAATTCAATAAGCACTGCCTACCAGTTACAGCTTTTAAGCTCATCTTCAGATTTCTTCAGCTGAAAATTACATAGGAGAATTGTGGAAAGCTTGCTACCTTTTCCATTACAAGCTTAGCTAAAATCATCATCCCTTATTCAGTTTTTCTCAAATCAGCCAAATTAATACATTGAATTTGTAACCTCGATGCATCTTTAGGACATAGGATACAAAGAGTCACAGAGAAGCTAAGATAGCTTGACTGTGGTGAGCATCTCACAATATATACGAATATCAAATCATTACATTATACACCTTAAATATACACAACTTTTATTTGTCAATTATACTTCAATGAAGCTGAAAAAAGAGGCTAAGATAATAGTGTTACTAGGTATCAGTGTGTATAACCTTGTGTCAGGTATTATAGAATCAGAGAATATATCTTAAAAGAATGAAGGCAATGTCAGGAGGTCATCTGTCCAATTTCTTTGGCATTAGGCAGGACTATATCTAAATCCTCTAAAGTTGAATGGTATAAAGGAAAGAATGATAGTTCTGGTTCACATTCTGCCTTACATTTTCTAGAACTTAGTCTCTTCATTTGTTAAATTAAGTGGTCACTAGATGATAACAAAGTACCTTTTAAATAAATTTGCCTTATCTGGATAGATCCATTAGGGAGTTCTTTTTATCTTATGTCATTCACATATTTTTCTATTTAAATACCATTTTTTTCTTCTTTTTTTGTGTGAGGAAGATTGGCCCTGAGCTAACATCCATTGCCAATCTTCTTCTTTTTGCTTGAGGAAGATTGTTTCTCAGCTAACGCCTGTGCCAATCTTCCTCTATTTTATGTGGGATGCTGCCAGAGCATGGCTTGACAAGTGGTGCTAGGTCTGTACCTGGGATCTGAACCCATGAACTCCAGGCTGCTGAAGCAGAGCGTGCGAACTTAACCACTATACCACTGGGCTGGCCCCCATCTTTTCTTCTTAATTATGAAGTCAAATAGTTGATTACTATTGTTTAAAGTTGTACATCTACTTTCCTAATACATAGGTATTACTAAAGCCATCAAATCATGTTGTTCAGCTCTGACTTAAAGCAATGATTCACTGTGCTACAATGTAATAAGCACAGAAATTGTCATCAGGTTGACCTGGGTTCAAGCCCTCGCTCCACACATTTCTAAGTTCATGACATTGGGTGAATCTTGACCCTCTATGAGCCTGTTTATTTGTATGTAAAGTGTTCAATCATTATAATCACTCCAATGCACACACTCACAATTCCCTTGCTCCTCCCACACTTCATTATACTCCTTTAGCAAAGCCACCCCTGAGTGAATACAACTCTCAGGCTATTCCATATGTGTACGGTGGAGCTGAGCATGGTTAGAAACAGAACAACTCTGTTTTAACTGGTCTGACTTGAAATTCCTAATCACAAACCTCAAGTGAGCCTTCAATGCTACCTGAAGCCACACTATCTTCCCCAGTTTACTTTCTTACTCTTGTAGGTGACTATATTTTATCTTCTCTTTCCTTAATCCTCTTTCAGCTCCCTTGCCTTAACTTTCAGATGATGAGTTTTCAGCTAGGAGTGGCCATGTGACTAATTTTGGGCTTTTGGAATGGGAGTAGAAGTCATGTGCTTGAAATCCAGGCCATATTAAATTAAAGAAAATGAACTTCCCTGGAGTGTTTTTCTCTACCCGTGAACTAGAACTTGGACATAGCAGCAACCCTGCTTTGACCATGCAGTTGAAGACAATTTTAGGGAATGTCAGAACAAAAGGAATATATGAAGATTATTCCCTGACTGACTACTTTGAGCCAAGTAGCTCCTCCAGGTCAGAACAGCTGAACTGTTACATGAGAGAAAAATAAACTTTGGTTTTATATAAACCACTATATGTTGGTGTTTCTTTGTTACATAGCTTCAACTCTAAGAATATATATTTTACGATTGAGATGTAAATTACATACAATAAAATGCATAGATCTTAAGTGTCCAATTCTTGTTAAGATTTATAATCCCACATATCCATCCCCCCAAAATATATAGGATATTTCCTTCACCCCAGAAAGTTCTTTTGTGTTCTCTTCCCATCAATCCTTATTGGCAACCACTTTCTAATTTCTATCAATATAGATTAGATTTGTCTCTTTTAGAATTTATATAAATGGGAAAACACAGTATGTACTTTTTTCTGTCTGGCTTTACTCAGCATAATGTTTTTGAGATTAATCCATGTGTCACATGGAACAGTTCACTCCTACTTATTTTTAAGTTGCAATGTTTAATATGACTATGCCACACTTTGTTTATCCATTCCTTAATTGATTTACATTTGGGTTGTTCTCCACTTTGCACTGTTATGAAACACGATGCTATTAGTATTCTTATGGAAGTCTCTTTTTGTGGTTCTGTGTTTTAATTTCTCTTGGTAAATACCCAGGGGTGGAAATACTGGCTCATAGTACAGATGCATGTTTTTGTAAGAGACTGACAAATAATTATCCAAAATCGTTGTACTATTTTACATATCTACCAGACGTGTGATAGTTTCCGTTGTAGTATATAACAATATTTGTTATACTGTGTCCAGTTTGTTATTAATCCCATTGTATAAGTTCTCTATTTATGATGGTATATTTTCTAATCCTAACACTTTCATTTTGAAGATTTTTTTAAGACTTTCCATCTCCTTGGTTAAATTCTTCATATGTTACCATACATTGCCCACCTTTTTCAAACAAATACCCAAATATTTATCATAGACAATCTCTAGGTCTGCTTCTATTGACTATTTCCACTCTTGATCATGGGTTATAATTTATTGCTTCTTAACATTTCTCATAATTTATTGTGTGCTAGATGTTGTATATAAAAGAAGAGTAGAATCTAAAGTAAATAATATTTATCCCAGGAAAAAGTCATATCCCTTCTTCTGTTGGATCACTAACGTGTTGGAGGTGGGGAGTTGAGTCAATCTAATCTATAGTTGTCCTGAGCATGGACTTTTTCTTCAATTTCAGTTAGATTTATTTCACCATTGATTTCAATTATTTCAATGGTAGGGTCAGAACTTCCCCTTCAAAGGAGATCAAAGCATCACCAAGACTCCAGAAAACACTTTATGCTTAATACTGCAGTCACCAGCCTTCAGATCCATGGGAAATCACTCTGCTTTGCAGCTTGGCTGACAATGATTGAGTTACCTTAGAATTTTCTTTGCTCTTCAGTCTTGCCCCTGGAATTCTGCTTCTTGTGTGATCTCTTCTGTGCTGCCTTGCCCCACACCTTTGGAGGGCCATTACAGTGACCTTGATGAAGAGCTGGCTCTCCTGTCATATCTTCAGGCTTTGGCTTTTGAGTGAATGCCCTATGTGTGCCTCAGTGGGGGTTCTTTCTCAGCACTCCTGCCTCCACTCAGTCTTCGATGGACTGGGCCTGTGATCTTGTTGAAGGTCCATAGGAAAGAGTTGGTAGGTAGATGCAGACTTGCTCTGAGGCAGGGGCTCTTAAGAATTGTATCCTATAACTCCAGGCCATATGCAGCCATTAAATATTTATTAAAAGGTTTGTACTTTTCTACTCACCCTCATCTAATGGATTTTTCTTCCTCTTCCCAATCTGTCAGGGATGGAAGCAGCAGCAGTTCTCTTATCACCTAGAAAGGGCTTGAAATCTATGTATTTAGTTCCTTGAGACATTCTCAGCTTTCTGATGGGTTTTCTAAAATTTATGGGTGTGTATATTATCTAGGTTTTCCTCCTTGATAGGGTGAAGACAATCTCTTTGGACTTTCTATATCCTAACTGGGATTTAGCGAATACAATTTCTATTCATTATCAAATAGAATAGAATACAGAACACATTAAAGTTCTGAATGTCTTATCTAATACAATAAAATAAAAAATAAGAAATGAGTGATAAACATTGGAAAGGAAGGTATAAAGTTATCATTATCACATAATATTCTCATCTACATAGAAAATCAATGAGTAACAAATAAAAACTGCTAGCAGGAGACAGCAGTAAAATGGAATTCAAAGTTGCAGCAAGAAAAACATACAAAAATAAAAACCTTTCCTCTATACCAGCAATATTATCTCTTCCACAGAAACTTTATCTAGCCATCCTACACACTGTTAGAGTTAGGTGTTTTTTTCTCTCTGCACTTAGAAAACTTCTTATACATTTCAATGGCAAAATAAGATATTGTATTATGATTACCTTATATGTATCTCTGTCCCCAAATAGACTTTGAAAGCTTGAGGACAAGGATAGTCCTATTAATATCAGCATCATGAGCATTTAGCACAAATCCTAGCAAGAAGAGGGAACTCAAAAAGTATTGAACAACTGGGTGATTGAAACACACTGAACTAAAAGATCCCTAAGGTCTCTTCCAAGTATGAATAATACTTTTATATATCATCTTTTTAGGAGTCTAAAAGTCTTATGAAATATTTACCCCCAAAATAATATTGCATATACTTAAGACTTTTGGTATGCTGTGGTTTCTGCAATTACAGCATTTAAAAGTAATATATGGTAAATCATTAGTTTAAGTCAATGTTTCAGAGGAAGACGGAACAAATGAGTAATGTGATCAAGCTTTGTACATTGAGTGACCCTAAGAACTGACACTTCATTTAGTTGTTTGCTATTTCTTTAATGAACCGGAGCAGTTTTCTTAATTAGCAAAGGCCCATCTGTTTCAAGAACAAATGGCATTTAGTATAACAAGGGCTGAAACAATGAGACAGCTTAATTTTGGAGTACAAATGGCAATACCAAGTGACATAATTACTAGTTTGTGTTCTCCAGATATGGTTTAGTAGGTCTTCGAGAATAGAGGTCAATCTGGTCATCTTGTCCTCTAATAATTCATAATGAACTGATTGTTGCTATTTCTTTATAGAGGAAGCAATACTATCTGTTAAAGTATAGAATTAGATATTTATGAAACACCAAGTTTCTTCTTTGTGTTTGTAATTTGATATATACAATAAGGCTATTATTTTTAAGGCACATATATTGTTTGTAAATTGTTTTAAATATTAGAGGCTTTGATAGGAGAAAGAATTATTTTTTATGTGTGTAAAATTTTTGTTACATTTACCATGTAATGAATGTTTTATAGTCTTTTACAAGTTTATAGCTGTTTTAGGCACTTACCAAATTCAAGGATAACTTGCTTTTTTGGTTAGACCTAATTCTAGTTCCTTCAAAACAAGCAATAAGATAGAAATTTCAGGGACTAAAATCCTTTGTGTCTTCCAGCCCTCTCCACTCCTTGTAGGAAGCATAGAACTATATAATCAATGGGAAAATAGAAAAATCTCACAAGGAGAGGGCAAAAACTATCTGAATAATGTCTGCATAATATCTGAATGCTGTTTAATATTATTTAAGGTAGAAGATAAAGGGGCAGAAGAAAAAAATATCTAACTGACTTATATATATTGGTTCCTATAATTTCTATCTCATTGTTTATTTTGAAGGGACCCATGACATGACATTAGACAGAAATGATTGGCCATCATAACTGCCACTCATAATTCTATTGTCAGGTTTGCCTCTTTTCTACTATCACTATTAAAATAGCAAACAAAAAATTGAGCAAAAAATGTGTTTTTTACATAAATTTCAAGACCATTTCATGTGACATGATTCAGTTATTAATTCAACTAAAATTTACTCACGATCTACTATGAGCCAAGCATTGTGCTAGACAAGGGCAATACAGCTGTGAAAGAAATAGAAAAAAATCACTGCCCTCAGAGAGCTTACATTCTAGTGAGGAGACACAAACAATAAACCAAATATAGTAATGATATAATGAGATTTCACGTAATACTAAGTCTTCTGAGTTAACATAAAGTACAGTAAGGGAAGAGAGAATGACAGTGACACAGCTGCCCTGAGCAGGTACTAATTAATGGAGGAAATGAGTGACGTATGAATCTATCTAGAGATAAGAGGGTCTCAGGCAGAAGAGCCACCAAAAACAAAGATGACGATATTGAATCAGGCTTAACGTGTTTGTGGAACAACAATGTAACACATGTAGCTGGATTCCAATGAATGAAGTGGAAAGTGGTAGAGTATGTTGAAGAAGCAGACTATATCACGCAGCTGAAAAGTTAAGTAAGATGACAACTAAAAAATGACAGCTGGATTTGGCAACTCAGAATTCATTGGAGACCTTGACAAATGTGTTTTCAGTGTCATCTTACAGTGCAGCTTTGGGGACAAGATTCTGATTGTTCTGTGTTCAAGACAGAATGAGAGGTGAAGAAGTGAGACAAGTATAAACATCTCTTTCAATAAACCTTATTGTAAAAAGGAGCAGAAACATGGTGTTAATTCATCATTTTTGTAAAAGGAACAGTAAAAAGTGATGGATGCATACTATGTAATACTGTGTAGCAGTGAGAAGCAATGACCTAGGCAAACATAGCAACATGGATATATTTTAAAATTGTATGGTTGAGTGAAAGAATTAAAGAAGATAATGGAATCTATACACAATACCATTTACACAAATTAAAATACTGATGGAGAAAAGAATGTTACATATTTTAGAAGCATACATATATGTTCAAGAGCCTACAGCAATCACAGGATCAAGTGAAAGAGTAACATCTGAGACTCTTGCTGAGGTGAGTGACAGTGATCACTGCTGTAGAGGTAGTAATTATAATAGTTATAGCAGCAATAGTAAATTTATAAAAATGAAATAAATATATACAGAATTTAATACAGTTTTCAGAGAGAACAGGCAGATGCACACAAAGATGTTTGAGAATTACCATAAATAAATAAATGAGAAAAGTCTAGACTGTCAGGGTCAAGTTAGTAATATAGAAAGAACAAAAAGAAAGATGACATTACTTGGAGAAATTGTGAAAGTAAAGCAATCCAAAGAGGATAATTGGGAGACGGAGTTTAGGATGGATTTACAAAGGGATAATGATCAACTTCCCAAGGCTCCAACTTCTGATGTCTTTAGTCTCTATTGGGCTTACTAATACATTTTTTCAATTGCCCAGAAACGTGTTGAGTGAAAAGTTCAAATGTTTGCAAGCCAGCCCAGCCAGAGCTTAGTAGCAGGCCAAAGAAATGTATTAGTTTGAGACATTCATCCCAGCTTGACAACTGACTATTAGATCCAAGTTACTGAAGCAAAGGAGTCTGGGTATAATGAATCCAATGTTGAGTTAGACTAACTTTTGAGGATAAAAAATACTAAAATGGCTAAGAAAGAAAATGACATAAGGTATATAAGCCAAGTTATTTTACTATGAACTGAGGAAAATCTTGGATACTGGAGGATACAGATATTATGAAATGACAATTACAGGAATCTTAAAGCAGAAGCTAGCAAAAATAGCAGATGAAGTGATACACACTTTGCATCCTGAAGAGCCAAAGAGCCAACTGCTAATTTTAAGAGAAATGGCCTTGCAAGATAAAGGAGGGAAGAAATAAAGCTATTTTGGAAAATCAGTTTTGATCAGATGGATTGTGTTATACCCTAGGCATTGAGATTGCAGTCAACTAATCCCAATCCTGCTGGGTCTTTTCAATACCAAACTGTAATAAACAAGACTTCCCTCCTCTTGCACCTGTGCATATCTGACTTTTTGAATGGAAATGCAAACCAGTCCCTGTTAAAAATTTCTTTAGGTTTTTCGACCCAGTTACTTGCACTCTCTGAAATATCTGAGTATAATGTATTTGCCAGCTAGCCCACACAGATATGTATCTGTCTCAATATACTTTGTAGACTCTGCATCTTCTACATATCCTTTAAATATCACTGTGACCCGTGGTTTTTGCCTGCATTTGCATAACTTCATACATGGCTCCTGGGTGATATTATCAGCATCTGTGTCTGAAAGCACCACGTATATACTGATCCTTCTGTAAAATCTGTCTCGATCCCAGAAATTTCTCCTGACTTCTAGACTCATATTTATAATTGCTCAGTAACCATCTCTTCTTAGTTTTCCCACAAGTACCACAAACTGCAAATTTAAAACTGAAGTCACGTAACCTCTAGAGTAAGAATGGAGGCAGAGGGTAACAGTGGCTTCCCAGCATAGACTATAGTACCTGGGGCAAGGCGGGCTGCTGATAGAAGCCAGAGCTGTAGAGCAGCAATGGCTGAGGGTAGGGTTTAGGTCCATGTATTTGAGCTTGCCTCACATACTTACCTAAAAGCACTCAATTTCCCAGGATCCCAAGGGTTCAGTGACTGGAGATCATGGCAGGACCATGACCATCATTGAGATACATTCAGTAAAGAAAATAGAATTCAATGTTTTGTATATTTTGCAATCACAATCTTAGAAAATTTCTTCAATAAAGATTTAAAGATTATACAAGAGGAATATGGATGTGTTAACTTTATAATAAGAAATCCGGACACATTTAAAAATAAACAAAGGCAGTCTCCACCATTGATTGAGCCAGCACATGCTGCACTAGTAATAGTTAAGAGAATTTGCTCTAGAATTGGGCAGATGTAGTTTTGTGCTTGGCTACACAACTCATTTGCTTTCTGATGTGGGCAAATTATTTAACTTCTCTAAGCATTAGTTTCTTTATTTGGAAATGAGGATAATTATGTCACTAACCTCCTAAGAAATTTATGTGTATTAAATGAGATATTCCCCCCAAAGCACTTAACTTAGTGTCTGACATATAATAATTCAATAAATATTAGATATTGAAAAAATTGAACTCATTGTTTCCTCTCTCACAATGTTCTCTATCTTGGTTAACGATATAACCATCCATCCAGTGACCCAAATCAGAAATTTGGCAGTGATCCTAGATTCTTCTCCCTCTCGTCCCCAACCACGACCATGACATTTATCCCATATGTCTGGAATCTGTCCCTTTCTCTTCATCCCTGCAGCCATTACTTATTTCAGGCCCTTATCACATCTCTCCTGGAATACTGCAAGAGACACCTAATTAGTCTCCGGGAAATCTCTTTTAGATTCCATATTCCCTTCTGGACTATCTGATTGTAGAACCTTTTCTATAAATATTTGAATATCATTTCCTTAAAACTCAGGCTACATGGCTCAGCATTAAGTATGTGCCATTATTTCAATTTAGTTGATTATAAAAGAGGTTCACAAGAGACTAAGTAACTTACCCAAGGTCATACAGTTATAAGTAGCAATGGAGGTATGATCAGCACACCGTAGAAAATAAGAAAGTTAAAGCAAAGTAGAGGTATTATTTAGAGGAAATGTGATTTTAGATAAATTCCTGAAGAGGAGTTCAAAAAACGACAGCACCCATTTGTTTGCATAAGGTATTGGGTTTCTTTACAAAAATATTACTCATATTCCAATAATCATGCTTTTAAATTAAATAGAACAGCTAAGACATAGACAAGTATCACAAGGCTGGCAGTAATATCAACCCAGAGGCACATGATACAAGTTCCTTTAATGTAAGTAAAATTTACAACAAATTAACTGGTCCACCATGACTACATAGAGAAAGAGACACAGTAGCAATTTCCCACTTGGAAGTGCAGCTCCTCTGGCCACACAAGGCCACACAATTGTCAATGATATTGTGTAATCAGGATTCAGACTCCATCGTCTTTCAAGGAGCTAAACCTGAGTACCCTCTCCCTCATCTTTTTGTTGTTGTTTGGGGGAGGTCTCATGTGGCAACCTCTAATTGTTCTGAGAGGCATGAAGAAATCCTGACTCCATGCCAGCCTGCTGGCTTGATGCAGCCACTTTTAAATCAATTACATTAGGGTATTAATGCATCTTGTCCTTGAACATTCATCTCCATTCGCTCACCTTATAAGAGAGGGAGCTAGTATAAGACACTGTGACATAGATTAAATCAGAGATCAGTTACAGGCATCTACCTTATTAGAACTAGGCTTCTAGACCTGTCTGAAGTTTCAGCTTCATATTCGTAAAGAAAAGAGAATAGAAGAACAAGAATATAAAATATGAAATTTGAGTTAATTAGATGTCTATGGAAGTAATGTGTGGCAATATTATTCTCTATGAAACAAAAATAAATGTCATCTAAAGTAGAATTTTAAGTATGTTTAATTTATTTCAGCACTTACCGAACACCTACTATTTGCAAGAAAGGCTAGACACCATGGAAGATTAAGGATGAAGACAGTTTTGCTGCCACCAAGAACTGACAGGCTAATATAGGGATAAGGGATAGGGTGAGTATTTTGGTAACTGATAAAAGAAATCCATAGGCCACTTGGGCTAGAGTGTTAAGGATAAGCAATAGGTTGGTGAGAAATGAAGCTATGGAATGCTTTGTGCTAGAAAACTTTAGTGAAATGAAACTGAGCTTTTGCACTGCCTACCTACACATATGATGATATTAAATGAGATACATGAGAATATTTTCACTTCTAAAATTCAATAAATTGAAAATAATAGATATTTCTATGCTGACTTCTTAAGAGTGAGCATAGTAAAGAGCACATTTTATGAAGGAGGAACTTAAAACATTTATTTAAAGTCTGGAAACCACATATTATACCCCATATCCAAGGGTAAAAGACACAGAATTGTTCTATTTTGTTGAAGCTTAAAAATCACTTTTAATTTCCTTAATATCAATGTACACAGGACTCTGTCAGGTCAAAGAGGAGAGATAATTTCTTGCTTTATACTCATAAGCTACAGCTCAGCCAGCTGTCACTCTATCAACGTACAGATGTGAGAAAAGACATTCGGAAGACAGCTGCAAAGATACAGAGCACATACAAGACACCGGAGACACCAGGATGAGGCAGGGAAATAGAGAAAGAAATGATTAAAATGTATTGGTTTCAGAGGCAGTTCATTCAGCGAGGTAACTTACACTCTAATAATGAAAGAAAACAAAGAATGGGTAAAAATTTAACTTCAGATCATTTTGGATTGTATTATTATCACAGGCAAATTCTCTTTGCTTTGGTAACTCTGAGAGGTGCTTTTTCAAATAAACAAGACATATCACACCATAAACATCAAAAAAAATGTCCTTGACATCTAGTCTATTGCCAGATTCAGGGTCAAGCATGTGTTTACCATCTACATCTTGGGCAGGATGTTTTGACATTTATAACCTGGGACACAAGCTCCACGCGCTGAGGAGGAGAGCAGGTTTGGTTACCTGTCAGGTCTTTGGTTTTCTTAACTGTCACTGAGTTTATTGTTCACTTTCTGGTCCAAATGATAAAGTAATTTGATTCACAGTCATAGCACTGAAAATCCCAATTGGTTCATCTTTCTAGCTGTGCCAGAGGCAGGAACTGCACATAACATATGACTAAATGTAGAAAATATCGGGAAGGCAGGAAATAGATCAGATGTGAATTACTAAGCATCATATGGTTATGGACAGAAAAATGCTGGTATTTTCTCAATTGGTTTTAACATTTATCTTTAAATTTCATTTTTTGAATCTTATAATACATCTTTTAGAGTATTATATGCTTTTATAATTAGACATACTGTATCTGTTAAATAATCTTTAATGAAAACATTACATCTATCAACTTAGGTTTGAAAGAAATAAGGTAGATGGATTTATAAGAACAAAGAAAAGAGAATATAGACTTATGTTTCCAGCAATACGGCATACTAGATAGCCTGAAAGCCATCCAGCTAAAAAGAAATATAAACCAAAACACATGAAGAAATGCTGGGCAAAATAAAACATCATTTTGAATGAATATCTGAACTTACAATTAAATTAGGGAAATCTCCAAGAATAAAATCAAAAGAGAGAAAAGAAATCTACAGCAATAAGTCGTTTTGGGGAATTTTCCTGTCTTAATAAGGATGAGGCTTTTATTTGAAAGGTCATATGATTACAGGAGAACTTGAACTCATAGAAAGCAGGGATTTCTACTTAAAACGCTTTTTAAAATGTCTTTGTTAATCCATGAGTTATTTGGTAGTATATATTTTATTGTCCAAATATGGGTGGGCATATTTTTTCTTATTAACATCTCACGTAATTGAAGTGAGAACTGAGATCATGGTTTGATGAGATTCAGTTTTTTAAATTTGTTGAGGCTTTCTTTATGGTATGGCCTAGTAAGTGTTCAATTTTTTTTTTTTTTT